>NC_068994.1:12594798-12597706 GCF_001194135.2 Octopus bimaculoides
AGCTGGAATAAGGCGGCGAGGTGGTATAAGGCGGCGAGCTGGCAGAAACGTTAGCACGCCGGGCGAAATGCTTAGCCGTATTTCGTCTGCCGCTACATTCTGAGTTCAAATTCCGCCGAGGTCGACTTTGCCTTTCATCCTTTCGGGGTCGATAAATCATGTACCAGTTACGCACTGGGGTTGATGTAATCGACTTAATCCGTTTGTCTGTCCTTGTTTGTCCCCTCTATGTTTAGCCCCTTATGGGCAATAAAGAAATAGGAAACAAATGAGGGGTGGTGACAGGAAGGGCATCCAGCTGTAGAAAAACCACCTCAACAAATTCTTTCCGACCCATGTGAGCACAGAAAAGTGGGTGTATAAACAATGACGATATACATATATATATATATACATATAAGAAGATAAAAGAAAACTGAAAAATTACTCACTGTCATTGAAATAGATGATGTTTATAAACATACTCCAGCTTGCCAAACTAGGTTCTGTAAAAATCAAAAGAAGGAAAATTCCTTGACATGTTAACTGCCATATGCCCCACCAGTGGTACATTTTTATAATTTGAGAAAATATTTTATTTTGTGTCTTTGACATGGCTTTGAGGATATTTAAATAATATAAGTGCCAAATATTAAAGTTTAATTATGAAATATAGTAATTACCTCTCCATTTTCTTCTCCTTATTCTTGATATATATATATATATATAAAGAAAGAAAGGCTTCCACACAATTTCTATTGATTAAATTCACTCAAAGGTTATAGATGACTCTTGCCCAAGTGGTGTGTAATGGGACTGAACTCAAACCCATGTGGTTGCAAAGCAAACTTCTTAACCACACAGCCATACCTACATCTAATGTTTAGCCCTAGGTAACCCTAAACTGGCAAACCTATGATCAATGACATTCCAGTTGTGACCACTCTGTCATTATAAGAATATCTAAGACTATATTACCTAACGGAGCCTTTTCTGTATTTAAGACAGTATGTTGTGATTTGAGTGAGACACAGCTGTTGTTTCTAACAGTCAAATGACTTCAGTGATGCTCCCTAATTAAGACAAAATGATCGACTAAGGTAGTGGCTTAATAAAACTTGGCCCATGATTTCACACAATATTACACACTAAACACTAAAAGATAAAAAATATTACAAACAAAATAAAAAAGCCGCCGCCAAAAAGCAATGCTTACCAATGCCACAGTTCTTCATTTCAGTCAGAACATCGTGTGCAATTGTTCGGCATTTGCCAAAGCGAGTCATTCTTGAAAGGCTGTTGAGAACTGCATTGAAAGTCGCTAAGGTTGGTTGTAAATTCAAAGATTTCATGTCTTTTAAAAGGTTCTAGAAATTAAGGACAAAATAAAGAATTAATTGATAATGGAAATAATAATAGTAATGATACTTGTTTAGAGGAGGAGGAGGAGGGGGGAGAAAATGAGAAGGAAGGAGAGGAGGAGGGGAGGAGAAGGGTTCAAGGACAAATGGAAGCATGGAAGGAGATTTGACTGCTATCTTTAGCAAATCATGCAACCATGTAACAAGCTCTTTCATTGGCACTCGCAAGCCAAGCTGGTCTTCAGCTCAGTTAAATAGTAGTAATGATGTGATTGGAGCTTTAAATTTCAAATGCACAAATTGAAGGTCGCAGTGGGAGGGGTGATAATGGTGGTGGTGTTGGTAGTTGTGGTGGCAGTAGCAATGATGATGATGTGGTGGTCATATGACAATGATGATGATGATGATAACTAAGAGGAGGGTGGTGGTGGTGACAAAAATGATGATAGTGATGCTAATGAGGAGGGGGATGTTGGTGATGATAGTCATGATGGAGACGATGGTGGTTGTGGTGGCAACAATAAAAATAGCGACGATAATGATGTTTCTGATGGTGGTGGTGGGGTAGTGACAATAACGATGATGATGATGATGACTGACAATAATTGAAACTAACAACAAATAACAAGTGACATAACAACAACAGCAAGCTTCAACCAAGATTATTACTCACAAGAATGAGATTCCATTTCATGGGGTATGTATCACCATAATACACAGCTACATGCAGAAGGCTGTTATAAGCTGATAAACTCACTGCAAAAGAAAAAAGAAAAACAGAAAATGAAAACCAGAAGTCATTTCAAATCCTACTCTGCATTTCACATGGAATTTTCAGTCTTCCAAAGTTGTTTGGTGTCTAAAGTTGACCTTTTGTTTTTGGTTGTAAATTTTGGCCTGCAAAAATTCGACTTGTCTGCCAGGAAACAGTAACAAGGATAAAGACAATGATGAAGATGACAATAAATGATAATAAAGACTCGCAGGACCTGTAAATATTTCATGGAATTAATGGTAAACTTTTGGGGTTATTTTTGAAAACTTTATCCAAAAAACCTGAAAGCATAGCTTATGTTGTGTCTCTATCAAAAGATAGTCAAACATCTGCTAATCATTGAAAAGGGAAGGAAATTGGAACATGATGATATGAAGTAATTGTATGCTGTCAACTTAATGTGACACTCCCCTGAAGGGAATAATATTACTGTTGGTTAGACCTAGGAAGCTGCACCGCTTCCTGCTTGTCTCCCCTTTGTAAACATAAGGACACAGGAAATGTGTCAAGGCTGACAGGAAGCGGTGCAACTTCCTAGGTCTAACCAACAGTAATATTATTCCTTTCAGGGGTCAGTCACATTAAGTCTGCACTTTATATTATATACTTTATGCACAATTTTATAGACTTAATACACAGCACTCTCACTCTTCACCTTACCCTCTTTTTCTCTTGCTCTTTGCCTTTCTCTTCAACTAATTATGTGAAAGTGTTACAGACAGGTTAAGTAATGGAGAAAAAAACTTGGCTCAAAAACAAAAAAAATTACAGGTATCACTCACCACATCACCCT
>NC_068994.1:12598145-12599598 GCF_001194135.2 Octopus bimaculoides
GGGCAAGTGTCTTCTACTATAGCATCGGGCCGACCAAAACCTTGTGAGTGGATTTGGTAGACGGAAACTGAAAGAAGCCTGTCGTATATATATGTATATATATATATGTGTGTGTGTGTTTCTGTGTCTGTGTTTGTCTCCCTAGCATTGCTTGACAACCAATGCTGGTGTGCTTACGTCCCCGTAACTTAGCGGTTCGGCAAAAGAGACCGATAGAATAAGTACCAGGCTTCCAAAGAATAAGTCCTGGGGTCGATTTGCTCGACTAAAGGCAGTGCTCCAGCATGGCCACAGTCAAATGACTGAAACAAGTAAAAGAGTAAAAGAGTAAATCAACTGAAATTTTCTATCTGCTCTCTACAGTTCCATCTTTTATTTCTTATTTTCTAATCATGTGTACACAGCATAGATAGCTAAAGGGACAAAGCAATCAACCAAGAGGTTAATAGTTTGTATCCTGTCAGCACCAATGTCTTTGTGCTCATGGCCAAAAACCATAGCTCAAAGATTTTCCAGCTACCACCACTACCACCATTATCCTCATCATTTAATGCCCTTCTTCCATGCCGGCATGTGTTGGGTGGTTCAACAGGATCCAACTAGCCTTAGGGCTGCGTTGGTCTCCAGTGTCTGCTTCCAGATGCCCTTCTTAATACCAATACCAACCACCTCACACAGTGTAGTGGGTGCATTTTTCATGGCACCAGCACTAGTGGGGGTCACCAAGTAACTCTCACTGAGCAGTGACGAGTGACCGAGACTTTTGGCAATATACTGTGCTTGAGAAGACCTATCAAGCCAAGAGAGATCGTAGTTGTGGCCAATGCCAGTGTCGTGCAACTGGCACTCATGCCGGATGCATGTTAAAAGCTTCCTTCAAGCTGTACAGTGGGACCGAACCTGGAACTACGTGATTTCTAAGGGAACTTAGAACCACAAGACTCTTCTTGCACTTTATGCACCCAAAACAATAAATCGAACTCTGAAGAGTATTCTGGGAAAACGGAGAAAATTAACTTTACAATCACCTTTGCAGCACCTTGAATTAAAGAACAATATGCTTCAGGTGTTTTTTCCTTCATGTCATTGAATATCTTTTCTGCCATTCCATCCAGTCTGAAAAATTAATTTAAACATCTAAATTTTTTTTTTGAATTTAAAATAAATTTATAATTAATAAAAACATTTTTTCACTTTAAAAAAAAAAAAGAAAAATTGGTGGGTGGGGGTTAATGCAGAATTTGCACCTCTCCTTGAAAGGTGCATTTTTTGAAAAAAAATTTTGGGGATTCCTACATTTTAGATATTGGAGTTACAAATACGGGGAAAAAAAAACCAAAAAAACACCTTTTCAAATTTCATTTAAGATTGAAAAAAAAAATTTCAAAAGAAAGTTTTAAATTAAAATTTTGGGGTGAGGGGGGAATTAAAAATTTCTAAAATGTGGTTTCTT
>NC_068994.1:12600182-12601695 GCF_001194135.2 Octopus bimaculoides
TTGTGAGTATTTATTGAGCGAAAACACCTAAAGCTCCATGAGGCTCCGGCAGGGGATAACTTTCTCTCACTCTTACTTCCGGTTTCTGTTGTGCCTGTAATTCAAAGGGTCAGCCTTGTCACACTGTGTCACGCTGAATATCCCCAAGAACTACATTAAGGGTACACGTGTCTGTGGAGTGCTCAGCCACTTGCACATTAATTTCACGAGCAGGCTGTTCCGTTGATTGGATCAACTGGAACCCTCGACGTCGTAAGCGACGGAGTGCCAACAACAACTAGTGCTCCACCACCACTTGACAACTGGTATGGGTGTGTTTACATCCCTGTAACCTAGCAGATCGGCAAAAGAGATCGAAAGAATAAGTACCAGGCTTAAAGAAAGACAGGTACCGGAGTCAATTCATTCCACTAAAGATTCTACAAAGCTGTGCCCCAGCACAGCTGCAGTCAAATTACTGAAACAAATAAAAGATAAAACCAGTAATATTAAGAGATCAATATCATCATACTTACTTCCATGTATTCTTGATTGATTTTTGATTCCTGGAGGAATCAAGATCACGCTGATAAAAATATTCTTCAGGAGTCGAGGGCACATCTACATTTTGGCAGTTGTATATACAGAGCAGGTCAAGAAGTTGTTGAAATGCATCTGAAGAGACTGTTGCTCCTGTAAGCAAATATGTTGGAAGAGCTTACAGAGGGTTAGATTTACAAGTGAACTATGAAAGGATATCAAGCATGTCTTCATTTTTCTGTCTTGGAAAGTTGGAAAGCTAAAACTCTGAGACAATGATGTAAAAAGAAAAAAAATTACATCTATCATGATTAAATCTCTGATGATAGTGTGAATAGTATACAAGGCACTGGCTTTCGTGGCTTCTGATCTTAACTGATTGGAAGAGTTATCATGTACATGTTATGTCTTTGTGAAAAAGATGGGCTACAGCAAAATATTCTGCTCAATACTACAAATTTGCCGTGCAGTTGTTTGACCTTAACTAGTTGAGCATGTCCTTTGGAGGCTGACGATATGTACATCTCTGATCACAAGCAGAAGTAGTGTGGAAGCATCATAGTAATGTGTTGAGAGAAATTCTTTAGGGTTTGAATAATTCACCTTTGGAAACATGGGCGTTTTGTTCATCATCGCTAAATAACCCTTATTCAGGGACTTTTTGAGCAGGATGAGCTTCTTGACTTGAAGAAAATTCTAACTGGGCCCCACCAGCAAAGTCATGCGCTGTTTATTTTGATATGAAATCACCATGTCGTGCACATATGGCTGTGATGCGTGTGCCCGGTGTACCCTTCACAGATGGGTAGTCACGATGGGTGTATTGTGCTTCCTATATTTGTACCTCAGTGTCACTTTGATGGCATACACTGCTCTTTCACTCAATAATAATAATAATAATAATAATAATAATAATAATAATAATAATAATAATGGCTTCAAATTTTGGCACAAGGCCAGCAATTTCGGGGAATGGGGGGAGTGCTGGTCAATT
>NC_068994.1:12602080-12603746 GCF_001194135.2 Octopus bimaculoides
ATACCAAAGTGGGTCCAGTTCTTCAATAAAGTTCAAATAAAGTACAGAAATCAATAAAATCAACTAAAACTGTCAGATGAGATAGCCTAATATAGCTACAAACTAAAACCAATGAAATAATTCAAGAATTCACATCTACATAAGTGAAATTTAACCCTTTTGTTATCATATTTCTGTTGAAATACACCCTCTTTACTTCAATTAATTTTGAAAATAATGAAGAATTTAGGAAAATATCTTTATCATTCTGTTGTGTCTGGGGAGAGTCATTTTCTTATTGTGCCTTAAAATTTAACACACTCACTGGTAAAATTTCGACTTATTTCTTATTTTCATTTTCCTAAAAATTTTCGTTGCGTCTTGCAACCTTTTCATTATTAAGCTGATTGCTAAAACAACATGAAATTTTAATTTAGAATATATTATATAGAAAGTTTGTATGACAGATGCAAGAGCAGACTTGGTCAGAGTGGTATCAAAAGGGTGAGTAATCCAATTTTCTCACCCATCTGTATTGAGAGAATTATCTACCCTGGACACTTAACTACGACGTCCCACTCCCTTACATAGGAAGCTTCCCTAAAAAACAATTGCTGGTTAGATTTAAAATTCTTTCAGAGATTCAAAGATTACCTTCATCAAGAATTTTGCCGTAGACTGACATGGCACTGGTAACTTTACGTAGCTTCACACATTCCAACAAAGTTGACTCGTTTGCTGGAGCTTTATCGAAACCCTTTTCTACGTGAGGCATGAAGCTCTAAATGAAGAGAAAAGAAAAGTAAATAAACAACAGATGCAGCATTATATTGGATTCAAATGTTGGTGCAAGGCCATCAGTTTTAGGGGGAAGATGGGGCTTAGTCGATTAAATTGACTCCAGTGCTCAACTGGTACTGGTGCTGAAAGGACAAAAGGCAAAATTAACCTCAGTGGAATGGACTGGAAACTGAAACCACAACCTTGTAATCATAAATCTGTTGACCTGACCACAAAATAGGCCACTTGCTTTTACTATCTGATGACTGAAACAAGTAAAAGATATTGGGTGTCTGAACTAAACTGGATGATTTTTTTTTTTATGTTCCCTTTTCTTTTTCTTTTTCAGGAGCAGTTTGATGTATTGGTGAAGTCACTGGTGTTGAAGAGCATAAAGATTAAGGTTGTAGTTAAGAAAAAAATTAGCTGACATGGAGGACTGGAAGCCATCTGAATATTGGAAAAGAGTTTCCTGTATTATTTGATTTGTGTCACATATACAGATGCGCACACATACATATATATATATGTATGTGTGTGTGTATGCATACAAAGGCAAGATGCAAGGATCAAGGAGTAAGAAGTTAGTGAGTTTCAAGCAATCCATTGCAGATGTAAGAAACAACTTTCAGGATCAATCCATTTCCTAATTTTTGTGTGTGTATGTGTATCATCATCATCATCGTTTAACATCTGCTTTCCATGCTAGCATGGGTTGGACGATTTGACTGAGGACTGACAAGCGAGAAGGCTGCATCAGGCTCCAATCTGATTTGGCAGAGTTTCTACAGCTGGATGGCCTTCCTAATGCCAACCACTCCGAGAGTGTAGTGGGTGCTTTTACGTGCCACCAGCACGAAGGCCAGTCAGGCGGTACTGGCAAAAGCCATATATATATATATATATA
>NC_068994.1:12604388-12605373 GCF_001194135.2 Octopus bimaculoides
TTATTCAGGAGGTGGGACCCTCATAGCCATTCCATGTCTAAAAACCCCTATTATGTTTTCATGGTTAAATATTATTAGGAATTGTATAAAAACATATTTAAATATTTTGGGTATCATATAAATATAACCAGTTTATTGCACATAAATTTTAACAACAAAATCTTATATGGACCCCCAAAAGCCATACGGCCTCTGACTAAGAACCACTGCTCTCTCTGGTCATTATCTGCTAGAAATAGCAGCCAAGTTTCCTTCAAACGACACCCTTTTCTTTAAAAAAAAATGGAAGAGCACATATGATAAATTCTGATCATAGATCTGCTAAATCAGATTGCAGATCTGTACAATATGATTAGAATTGAAAATGAGAGGTTTTGTACTGTGAAACAAGAAGCAGCCTCAAGTGGGTTGATATGAAAAGAGTTATTCATTACCATAGCAAATTGATAGATATGTCTTGGCTTGCAATACTAACTTCACTGTCTCTGGTGGGAAAATCTAGCTAGGACTCATGACTCATCTCCTTAAGGCTACAGAAACTGGAGACAAACACTTGACCAGTGGATCACAGTAGTCAGTGAAATAAGAGAGAGAACAAGTTCTGGAAGTGACAGGATATTGGCTGCTGAACAGTTCATATTCAGTCGACAATGCTAAGATATTGTTCTTGGAGGCAACAAAACTCATAAAAGATCAGATCTCAATCTATAAAAAAGATACCATAGACCGGGGGTTTTCAAACTTTTTGACTTCATCATCATCATCGTTTAACGTCCGCTTTCCATGCTAGCATGGGTTGGACGATTTGACTGAGGACTGGTGAAACCGGATGGCAACACCAGGCTCCAGTCTGATTTGGCAGAGTTTCTACAGCTGGATGCCCTTCCTAACGCCAACCACTCAGAGAGTGTAGTGGGTGCTTTTACGTGTCACCCGCACGAAAACGGCCACGCTCGAAATGGTGTCTTTTATGTGCCACCCGCAC
>NC_068994.1:12606051-12610292 GCF_001194135.2 Octopus bimaculoides
TACTCTGAGTGAGAGTCCCTTTGTCGCCAGCAGGGGTAAGAGCTCTCTAAACTTTGCCCAGGCTATTCTTATTCTAGCAGCTACACTTTCAGCGCACCCACCCCCACTACTAACTTGGTCGCCCAGATAGCGGAAGCTATCGACTACCTCTAGTTTTTCACCCTGGAATGAGATAGAAGTTGTTTCCTGTTTGTTTGCAGTCTTTATTGCACCTGAACATCTGCCACAAACAAAAACTAACTTGCTAGTTAACCTGCCTTTGATGTTGCTGCACCTCTTATGTGTCCATAGCTTGCACCGGGTACATCTTATAGAGTTACTACCTACTCCTTTTCTACATACTGAGCAGGGCCATCTAGTGCGGACCCCTTTATATTTCAGGCTTTACCAGGGACACAAACAACCAAAGTATCAGTGTTACATTACAAACAACTCACTGTTGTTTGCACAATGCAATGCCCTCTTTGCCATCAGCACCAATTCACCTGAAGTACTGAATCTGAAATTTTAGATAGGCCAAAATAAAACCTACAAGCTAATGTTGTATGCAAGCATTGAGATATCTAGTGACTGCCTTAACCCTTTAGCATTCAAATTATTCTGTCAAATATAATGCTTATTCATTCAATTGTTTTGTCTTAATCATGCATCATTTCATAGCTGTGAGATTTTGATGATATGATTGTTTATTTTCCGATTGACATTGTAGGGTAGGTGTAAGAGACCAAATCTGGCTGGTTTGAACACAAAACAGGTACAATATTTTTGCCAGATCATCATCATCATCATTTAACGTCCGCTTTCCATGCTAGCATGGGTTGGACGATTTGACTGAGGACTGGTGAAACCGGATGGCAACACCAGGCTCCAATGTAATTTGGCAGAGTTTCTACAGTTGGATGCCCTTCCTAACGCCAACCACTCAGAGAGTGTAGGCCAGTTTAAATGCAAAAGGGTTAACCCTACAGTTCTGAAAATAAATTCCCAACAGATAAGTTGACAGACAGTGAATAAGAACGATGGAATAAGTCAATATTAACATGAACATCAAGAAAACCCTCTCCTTGGTATCCATCTTGGCTGAGTTTGAAAAAGCTAACACTTACTTTGGCATAGGTACTGGTGGGGATAAGATAAGGATCATCTATATAGCGGTATGCCGGAGCTGTATAATCCTGAAATGGTAAAAACAAAATAGGTTTTCTGAAACTGTTATACATAAAGTAATATTTCTAATACCGACAAAGATCAAACAGGAAACTTAATGCCAAGCTTAATGCCCAGCTCTTCGAAACGCCGGTGTTAAAACGGGGGTAGCTGATGAAGTAGAATGTTCTCTATGTGGCTTGTGTGTTTTCTCGTCTACGTTTTGTTTGCAATGTCCTGTACCCAGATATGCACCTATACATACAGGTGGATGTCGGTATGCACATACCTGTACGTATATATGCATATACTCATTTACTATTTGTTTTTATATATATATATACATACATACATGGAACTGTAACTCATACAGTTGTAATCGCACATCTAACTGTACACACAAAATATGTGTGGAATATATGAATGTGTGTGCGTGTGTACCTTCAAGGCAGTACCCCAGCACTGTCATAGTCCAATGACTGAAAACAAATAAAACACAAAGGATCAAAAAAATCAGCAGTCCAACCCATGCCAGCATGGAACTTGGATGTTAAATTATGATGATGATGGTGATATATATATATATATATATATATATATAGATATCATTATCATAATCATTATTTAACATCCGTTTTCCCTGCCAGCTTGACAGAAAGCTGCACCAGGTTGCATAGTCTGTTTGGCTCAGTTTCTACAGCGAATGCTCTTCCCAACACCAACCACTTTATAATATATTCTTCAGCTGTTTCAAAGCTTATTCCCATTGTTTGAATTGCTGTTTGGGAGAGAAGGAGAATCAAAACTCGATAAAGTAACTCTGTACACTTGAATACACTCGAGAAACATTCACTGTAATGACAAGTGGGACTGCAGTATTTATTGACAGGAGATAGATGGTTCAGAGACTCTGAAGACAGTATCCAGTAAGACAATCAAATCTAAGCCACATATTTATACTCTTGAAAAACAAACACTCACCTTTCCAACTGTTTGTGACAAGGCTTCCAGAATATCAGTGGGACCTCTGATTTTAAAAAGAGAAGAAAATAAATATGTATAACTAAAATGAGAAAACAGCACAACAATAGATAAAGTGAATATGGGATAGCTATGTATATTCTTCATAGCAAAATGCCTATCTCCACTGCTCAAAGACTCCCCTACATAGTCAAGGGTTTTTTTTTCCCTTTCCATCCATTTTCCCATTAGTTCTTTCTTGTCTTGCAAGTCACTTGACAAACCCACTAGCACCAGTATCATGGGAAAAGCACATAGTATACACTCTAAAGTGGTTTACATGAGGAAGGGCATCCAGCCATAGGGACCATGCCAAAGCTGACATTGCAACTTAATGTGGTCCTGTGACTCACCAGATCCTGCCAAACCATCCAATCCATGCCAGCATAGAAAAACAGATGCTAAATGATGATGATGATGGTGGTGATATCTGCTAAGCAACGTAATAAATAAAAGCATAGTAATTATATAAATAAAGTGGTCAAAATAAGAGTGGCAAATCTTGTGTGCAAATCTTTTTCTTGCACAGTGGTTGTGCACTGTGACCCAAAACTATGTGTCTAAGTGTAAGTTGACACCATCGTCATTGTCATCATCCTCGTCCACCTCAATATCATCGTTTCAACGTCCACTTTTCCATGCCTGCATGGCTCCTATGGGGTTTTCTGAGGCAGATTTTCTAGTCGGATGCCCTTCCTGTCACTAACCCTCACCCATTTCCAAGTAAAGAAATATTTCCCTAAAGCCAGTATGCTGGAAAATGAATGACACAGTTTGTCTGGTAGTAACAATTATTTACTATTTTCGTTCGGTGGCAAGAGAAGGAGACACAAGCACATACACGCACACATACATAGGATGGACTTAAGTTTCTGCTGACCAAATTTACTCAAAAGGCTTTTGTTGACTTGAGGCCATAGTAGAAGACACTTGCCCAAAGTGCCACACAGTGGGATTGAACCTGAAACTACATGGTTGGGAACCAAACTTCTTAACCACACAGCCACAACTGCACCTATCAGAAATTATAAAATATGTTAGTGTTTTTTTTTTTGGTCCTTTTTTCTTTTCTCCTTTTTTTTTTTTTTGCTTTTAACTTTAAAAAGTTTCAAGCGAAAAACTGGGTTCCCTGTGTAAAAGGAAAGGAACATATGTATGTACATATGTAGTCCCCTCAGCAGGGTGGTTGGTGTCAGGAAAGGCATCCAACTATAAAAACTATACCAAAACAGACACAGAAGTCTGGTGGAGTCGGTAAACTGGCTAGCTCCTTATCAAACTGTCCAACCCATGCACGCATAGAAAGCGGACGTTAAACGATGGTGATGATGATAATGTCTATGTGTGTGCGTTATGGTTATCCTTCAACTGGCGTTGCTTTGGGTTCAATTCATTCGACTAGACACGTCAAGGGGGTGCTCCAGCATGGCCACAGTCCAGTGACCAAGACAAGTAAAACATAAATAGATAAAAACACTTACCTTTTTATTCGCTTGGGTATCACAATTTTCTGGACATCACCTAAAGGAATATAGAATATCAAAAGAAATTAAAAACACAAATAATTTGTTGAAGAGTCGTTCAAGATAATTACTGGAAGAATTAATTTAAATTATTAATATCTATTATAAGTAAGGCAACGAACTGGCAAAATCATTCACATGCCGGGCAAGATGCTTAACGGCAATTCGGCTGTCTCCACATTCTGAGTTCAAATTCTACTGAGGTCAACTTTGCCTTTCAACCATTCAGAGGTCGATAAAATAAGTACTAGCTGAGCACTGGGGTCAATGTAATTGATTTATCCCTACCCCCGAAATTGCTGGCCTTGTGCCAAAATTTGAAACGAATATATATTATAAGCAACAATATGAGGATTGACTGCTTCTGGTGTGGCATGAACCCTGTTTCTCTTGAATCCACTCACAAGGCTTTAGTCAGCCCAAGGCTATAGAAGACATTTGCCCAAGGGACTGAACCTGGAATCATGTGGTTGAAAAGCAAGCTTCTTATCACACAGCCATACCTGTACATATATATATATATATATATATATATATATATATATATATATA
>NC_068994.1:12610554-12615223 GCF_001194135.2 Octopus bimaculoides
GGGGGGGGGGACAAACACAGACACACAAACATATGCATATATACATATATATACGACGGGCTTCTTTCAGTTTCCATCTACCAAATCCACTCACAAGGCTTTGGTCGGCCAAAGGCTATAGTAGAAGACACTTGCCCAAGGTGCCACGCAGTGGGACTGAACCCGGAACCATGTGGTTGATAAGCGAACTAGTTACCACACAGCCACTCCTACGTATATGCATGTACGTGTATGTATATATATGTATATATGTATACACACACACACAGATAGATACATAGATACAAATACACACACATGCACAATAGGCTTGTGTACAGTTACCATACACCAAATTTCATTCACAGGCACACTGATCAGCCTGAAGCTATAGTAGTTTACACTTGTCCAAGGTGCCATACAGTGAACTGAACCTTAAACACTGCAGTATTAATGTGAACTTTGGCCAGAGACAAATAAAGAAAATGATTCAGACCATTACAGCCTATCCTATCCGTGCAAGCACGTAATGCAATCACAGAGGATAATGATATACACTGTTTAGCCCTAGTTCAGCCCTGGTCAAAGATGTTTTGGTCAGGCTCTTCCTGTCTTTTTTGTATATTATTGATAAAATTGTGATTTGAACAAGATTTGGTTGTTATATCTAGCAGGTTAAGTGTATTAGTGATTATCAATTACTTACGTGACTTCTCCTTTGTTTGTGTTACCACCTGACAGCTGGAGATAACCATGACCGTTTGTTTTAGATGACAGCATGCTGCAAGTTTACTCAAAGATCTGTAAAACAGAGAAAATTAAAAGTTATGCTATTTTAACAATTACAAGGGGCATTTAGGCACCAACATTTAATTACAGCTTTTTTAGCACCTCTACGGCAAATATCCATTTGTATAAAATATGTCTTGTATCATCCTCCTCCTCATCATCATCATTTAACGTCTGCTTTCCATGCTGGCATGGGTTGGATGGTTTGATATGGAGCTGGCTAGCAGGGAGCTGTCCAGACACCAGTTGTCTGTTGAGGCATGGTTTCAATGGCAAGATGCCCTTCCAAAAGCCAACCAGTTAACAGAGTGTGTTGGGTGTTTATGTGCCACCAGCACAGGTGCATTAATGCAGCACCAGCCCAGGTGTTTTTTTAAGTAGCACCAGTACCTGAAAGAACAAGCCTATATGTGTGGAAGACAGCTATTATACTTAGCTTGATGTATCTTATCAAGTACAGAAAATCGCCACATCTCCCAGTCTCTTGTTATTTCCTCAGTGAGGCCCCGCATCCAAAGATCTTTTCTCACCACTTTGTTCCACATCTTCCTGGGTCTACTCCTTCCACAGGTACCCTCCATAATTAGAACTCAGCACTTCTTTATGCAGCTGTCCTCATCATCATCATCGTTTAACGTCCGCTTTCCATGCTAGCATGGGTTGGACGATTTGACTGAGGACTGGCGAACCAGATGGCTGCACCAGGCTCCAATCTGACCTGGCAGAGTTTCTACGGCTGGATGCCCTTCCTAACGCCAACCACTCCGAGAGTGTAGTGGGTGCTTTTACGTGCCACCGGCACGAAGGCCAGTCAGGCGGTACTGGCAACGGCCACGCTCAAATCATGTATTTTACGTGCCACCTGCACAGGAGCCAGTCCAGCGGCACTGGCAACGATCTTGCTCGAATGACTTTTCACGTGCCACAGGCACAAGTGCCAGCGACTTGACGCTGCGGCACAAATGCCAGGAAAGCGACGTTGGTAACGATCACGCTCGAACATAGATGCCATCACGATTTCGCTTTCGCTTGCCCCAACAGGTCCCTCATCTGATATATAATTCCTACCAGCAATACACAGGAATATCATTGAGGGTCATTGAAGCAAGCTTCTTACCACACAGCCACTCCTGCGCCAAGTGTTCTTTCTATCCTGTACCAGTTTTTATTAACAGTTCCTGCGCTCCTCAACACGGTCAGTGCAAAGAATATAGTGTTGATTTTCTCGTTGGAATAAACCCAGAAGTTCAAAACAAATAAGTAATGGTCCGATTCAGTTTCTGTGCATGCGATTATATCTTTAGAAAATTCAGTATAATTTAGGACATGTTTAGGGGTTTAGCTAATGCTAAGAATTAGTGGGGCTAATGCAGTTTCAAAAAAATGCATTTTTCAAGGAGAGGTGTGAAACTGCATTATCTCCGATGAAAGGGCGATGAAAGTATATAAGTATTATAGTCGTTTCCTATTTTACTAACAGATCGATACAATTCGGAAGTGAAACAGAAACAGCGAAATACACTTCACAGTTCGTTTACATACTACAGCGTGCTTAGTTTGTGCGTAATAAAATAGGAAACAACCAAATTGTTTTACAGGGTAAACAAGTATGAAATAGAAGCTGTGGCAATGCTGTCTCTCTCAGCTGTGCGCTTGTGCGCACACGTTTTACAACTAACACATAAATGAAAAAACGAGTACATACAACCTTTTCAGGATGAAATCCGATTTTTTTTTTGTATAAATTGTTCTTCATATGAATGCACACATAATTTGTAAATATAAACACCAAATTTGCACAGAAGCAAATTTTTTGTGCACACTGACAGCAAACAAATTAAAGGGAACGTTGGTAGAGATGAAGCGCTTCGTATAATACAAATCAATCGAGATGAAAGAGATGAGATTTAACAGAAGTATAAACTTGATAGAAAATGAATAATGAACAAAATGAAATCAGAGAAAAAAAGAAAGAACGTACTTGAGACTTAGTATTGTAGACGACATTGCTAGGACACCAAGTTCGCCATGCAGGGGTCAAATCTGTTAAACACGTGACTACAACATCCGGTTTGCGAAACCGGGTTGTCGGAAAGTTAATGGGTCCAAGTCGTTGAGGAAACAGATACAAGTTTACATCTTGTACTAATTATTGACTTGATCATAAATAAATAAAGTTAAAAAGAAATATGGAACACTCTGCTTTTAGGAACCTTAGCTGAACCGGTGTCATTGGTAATTCTTTTCCTGTAAACATCGCTGAATGTTACCGGTGCTAATATATGTCAAATGTAATTGATGAAGGATTTTTGTTGTTGTTGTTGGCACTCCGTCGCTTACGACGTCGAGGGTTCCAGCTGATCCGATCAACGGAACAGCCTGCTCGTGAAATTAACGTGCAAGTGGCTGAGCACTCCACAGACACGTGTACTCTTAACGCAGTTCTCGGGGATATTCAGTGTGACAAGGCTGACCCTTTGAATTACAGGCACAACAGAAACAAGAAGTAAGAGTGAGAGAAAGTTGTGGTGAAAGAGTACAGCAGGGTTCGCCACCATCCCCTGCCGGAGCGTCGTGGAGCTTTTAGGTGTTTTCACTCAATAAACACTCACAACGCCCGGTCTGGGAATCGAAACCGCGAGTCCGCTGCCCTGACCACTGGGCCATTGCACCTCCACGATGAAAGATTTAATAATAAATTATTACGCAACGCTACAAATTTACCAGGTATAAGTGTAGTGGTTCGAAATAATTATCTGCAATGCACAACTGCTGCTTGTTTTATCCACTTTGCAGGGTGAAGAGCACAGTCGACCGTGACAGGATTTGAACTAAGAACGACGAAACTAAACACTGTAAGGCAATTTATCTGAAAATTTACCATTTTTTTCTACCTCAGAATAAGAGTAATAATTGTTATTATTTCTAATGTATGGACAAGATCACACATTTTCTTTCTCTTTTCTATTTCCCGACAATATCCTTGAATGATTCCATCAGTTATCGACAGTACTTGATTGACCTAGTAATAAGAGAGAACATATGATGCAATGGACCTCGCATTGTCAGAGGCCTCGCGCTAAATACCTTTGAGGACTAAATATTAAATATTTAGTACTAAATTGCCTTCAGCTTTCGTGAACGATTGTGTTTAAAGTTGATCTATATTACTCGGAATACTTCTGAGATCTTATATATTTTGTATTAAATATACTTTAAATATTTGCAAGCTATCAGTCCAGTGATTCTGTACTTACTCAATTAGGCATACATACACAATTGTGCTGCATCCCGATTTTTACTCATTACTTTCAGAAAAATGATTATCTTTAAATGAAATTTTCTGCAAACACCCTTTAGATGGTGCGAATTATGATTATATTGGGAATTTATTGTTTTCGGAGGAGTTTCAGATAGTTCACTTGATTCGACTTTGTTTCCTCATAACTTACAGATAACATGGGTATTTTTTAAAGAAACTCTCTACAAATACCTTTCAGGTAGTAAAGATTGCGATTTTATCGGGATTTCATGTGGAAACAAAAAGCAGTGAGCGCGCACACATACATACTGATATATCATGAGTGAGTCGGTGGGGGGGGGGCACATTTGTGTAGGTGTGCTTCATTACTAGACTACCTTCAGATTTTATGAACCGTTTGATGTTTAAATGATTGCTTGATCATTTCGAGAGCTAATTCTTCTCAATCACTGGTTTTCAACTAGGGTTCATGTGACCCTCAGGCTCCATATGACCCTAGTGGGTCCATTGACCCTTTTGGGTCCTTATAAGATTTTGTTGTTAAAGTTTATGTCCAATAAATTGGTCTTACTTCTACAAAACACAAAATATTTCAGCAATATCTTTATACAATACCGGATAATATTTAATTATGAAAAT
>NC_068994.1:12615315-12624931 GCF_001194135.2 Octopus bimaculoides
AAGAATCACTATTGTAAATTAAAGAAATTACCATAATCAAAATGAATGACAACATTAAATGGTCAGACTTCATTTAGGTTGGATGGGTAAAGGGTAAAGACACCCCTCCCTCGGTTATAAATGTCCATGGGATTGCACCTAGGAAGATTCCCTCCAAGACACAAGTCTGGGCAAGGTTGTTTATGGAAGACCAGCAGTCGCCCATGCGTACCAGCCTCCCCTCTCCACACCACCGATGTTATCCAAGGGAAAGGCAAAGGCCGATACAGCTTGGCACCAATGACATCGCAACTCATTTCTACAGCTGAGTGAACTGAAGCAACGTGAAATAAAGTGTCCTACTCAAGAATGCAACACACAGCCCAGTCCGAGAATCAAACTCACTGCCTCATGAGTGTAAGCCCAACGCTCTAACCACTGAACCATTTATCATACAATAATTGGGTTGCATTATTACTTTTTCTCAAAGTTGGTGAGCTGGCAGAGTCGTTGTGCATTGGACAAAACACCTAGAGGTATTTCGAGTGACTCATTCTGAGTTCAAATTCCACTGAGGTTAACTTAGCATTTCATCCTTTCAGAATCAATATAATAAATACCGATTGAGCGAGTTTGTTGCCAGTACCGCTGGACTGGCCCGTGTGCAGGTGGCACGTAAAATACACCATTTCGAACGTGGCCGTTGCCAGTACCTCCTGACTGGCCTTCGTGCCGGTGGCACGTAAAAGCACCCACTACACTCTTGGAGTGGTTGGCATTAGGAAGGGCATCCAGCTGTAGAAACTCTGCCAAATCAGATTGGAGCCTGGTGCAGCCTTCTGGTTTCACCAATCCTCAGTCAAATCGTTCAACCCATGCTAGCATGGAAAGCGAATGTTAAACGATGATGATGATGAGCTCTACAATCAATGAATTTGAATTCCTCCTTCCTTCAAAATTACCAGCCATATGCCAAGATGTGAAGCCATTTAAGACAGCAAGCTGGCAGAATTGTTTGCCCACAGAACAAAATGCTTAGTGGCATTTCGTGTTTTTAATTCTGGTCTCAAATTCCATCAAGGTTGATGAAAATAAGTACCAGTTGCACACTTATATAAGAATTATATTTCTTTTAAAGATTGGTTGCTTGTCTTGTATCTGAGAATTCAACAGAGAATATAAAGCATGAGGAGTTGTCTCAGTTTGTTACATGTTTTTTTAATTGCCTAATTCTCATTCCCACTGCCTCTTTTCTTCTCTCTTTCTCTCTTCTGATGAAGAACTAAAGTCCAAAACGTTAAGGCACTGTCTCTTACTATGAAAGCATTAATGGAAATACCCTATTTGTCAAACTCTGTCTTTTCTTTGTTGTCCTTTTTTTTTTCTTATTGTTCATTGAATTTATACTATATTTAAGAAAGCAAAGCAGTGAGACTGTCTAAGGCTATAATCTCCAATGTTTTTGACTGAGTTTGTAGTGAACTGGATGTCAAATAAAAAACATTACTCACATACTACAAATGGAAAGTTAAAATTTACTAGTGCACCTCACATGGAGAATTTAAAAATTAAAAACTGTTTCAGAGTTGAAAATTTCTAAAAATATATATATAAATTCAAATTACGACAAACGTAAATAAACAAACGAAGCTTGCTTTTAGAAGCATTGAAATGTCTTTTTGGAAAGTTAAAGAAGTGATTTTTTTTTAATTCTCAGTCAAAGCATTGTGACATGTAATCACGGGGATATGAGTTCGAGTCCACAGCTAGCCACCTACACTTTTCTCTGCAAAATAAGGGTAGTTTATCCTGTTCAGGCTATATTATTAGCATTATTCTGCGATATATATATAAAGACTATTGCTTACTTGATTTTTTTCATACTACTTTTGTATAACAAAATTATGAATAGCATAGTCACTTATGTATCATATTTAATGTATGTACATAAGGGACAGGCAAATTACTGCAGTATTTGTTCAGAGATAACATTTCTTATGGACACAATGTGTTTAAAAACACAATATGTACCAGAGGGAGGTGAAAAATCATCTCAGCAGCAACTCGCTAGAATACCAGATGTATTATGACCTTGTTGGGCCTTGTCAGTGATGTGTACTCACAGTCAGCTACATGTGTTGATGATATCTGTCACCTTTAATACATATGAAACAGGTAATAAAACATTTACTAGTTGACAAATAGCCACCAATCTAAATGACAATCCATACTTCCCATTCACATGGTTCTAAGTTCAATCCCACTGTGTAGCACCTTGGGAAAGTGTCTTCCACTATAGCCCTGTGGCTAGAGTTGGTAGATGGAAACTGAAAGAAGCCCATAATGTATGTGTGTGAGTTTGTCTTTGTGTATGTGTTGTTGTTGTGGTTTGTTTACATCCCTTATAACATAGCGGTTTGGCAAATGAGACTGACAGAATAAGTACCAAACTTTAAAAAAATAGAGCACTGAGGATCAATATGCTTGACTAAACCCTTCAACATGGTGGCCCAGCATGGCCGCAGTTCAATGACTAAAATAAGTAATAAAAGATAAAAGATACAATTGAAACAGGACTATATTAAAATAGCCATCTACGTATCATACTTAATGTATATATATTGTTGATAGGTAAGTTCAAGATACTGAAGCATTAATATGAATTTTCTAAAGCTTTAAATTATATTTTTTTCCAAACTGCAATGCATCAGTGTGCTACTGGGTACTATTTCAGGACCATTTGTCCAGGAAAGCAATAAAATAACATCCATGAAATTGCAACCATTGTGTTAAAGTATCCAAATTTTGCCCTGTTGGAAGATGTAAAATGAGCATTACCAGTTGAACAGTTGACTATAGAAGTGGTTGTGTTTCCTAATATGATCTATTTTTAGCTAGGTAAACTAGACCAGCAAATGTTAAATCATTTTGTCAGAGATTAACTGAAAATACTGGGGAAAAGGTTTAAAAGAGATTAACAAGAAAAAACTGAAATGAAGAAACTGAAGCAAAGTGCTTACAGTAATATATTGTCATTTGAGAAAACAGTTTAGTTTCAGAGGTATTTGGCTGGTTTTATTTTGTTAATTACAAGAGTCACTACTGCCCGTGTTATTTCTGAGTCTGTATGTCTTCCAAAAGTAGTTTATACTCTGTGTTCCATTGCTGGTGTGGCATTGTGTCTCTGGTAAAGTGACTTAGTATTTTATAGCCTTGTCTATATAGCTTTAAATAAATTATCTAAGAAATTATGTAAGTCACTGCTATAGGCAACAGATGCACTGGCAATGCTTAGTTACTTTCTTGCAAAGGTTAAAAGCTTGTAACCGTCTGCTCTAACACTATAAAAGCTAGGGTAAGCACCTTCAGGTCTTGCATACTATACAACAGTGGTTCTTAACCAGGGTCTATCCATATGATCCTTGGGAAGGGGGCCATATAAAATTTTATTATTAAAGTTCACCTGCAATAAATTGGTTATATTCCTACAATACACAAAATATTTTTATTTCTTTTATCTTTTTTATTTATTTCAGTCATTAGACTGCGGCCATGGTGTGGCATTGCCTTGTATTTTTACAGGAGTGGCTGTGTGGTAAGTAGCTTGCTTACCAACCACATGGTCATGGGTTCAGTCCCACTGCATGGCACCTTGGGCAAGTGTCTTCTACTATAGCCTCAGGCCGACCAAAGCCTTGTGAGTGGATTTGGTAGACGGAAACTGGAAGAAGCCCATCGTATATATGTATATATATCTATATATATATATATATATATATATATATATATATATATATATATATATATATATATATATATATGTGTGTGTGTGTGTGTGTGTATATATGTTTGTCCCCCCAACATCGCTTGACAACCAATGCTGGTGTGTTTACATCCCCGTAACTTAGCGGTTCGGCAAAAGAGACCGATAGAATAAGTACCAGACTTACAAAGAATAAGTCCTGGGGTCGATTTGCTCGACTAAAGGCGGTGCTCCAGCATGGTCGCAGTCAAATGACTGAAACAAGTAAAAGAGTAAATGACACGACCCCAGTGCTTATTTACTTTTTAAAGCCTGATTCTTATTCTATCAGTCTCTTTGCCGAACTGCTAAGCTATGGGGTCATAAACACCAACACTGGCTATCAAGCAGTGGTGGGAGACAGACACAGACACAAAGACACACATAGAGATATCATATGTATACATACAACAGGCTTCTTTCAGTTTCCATCTACCAAATCCACTCACAAGGCTTTGACCTGCCCGAGGCTATAGCAGAAGACATTTGCCCAAGGTGCCAAGCAGTGGGACTGAACCCAGAACTATGTGGTGGGGAAACAAACTTCTTATCACACAGCCATGTATACAATTCTTAATAATATGTAATTATAAAAATATAATAGGATTTTCTTAAACATTGAATGGCTATGAGGGTACATCTGAGTAAAATAAGAATCAAAGGATTGAGAAACACTGCAATATAGGATATTTTTCAGATTTTAACCCTTTCACATTCAGATTAGTCTGTCAAATGTGATGCTTATTCATTCACATTGTTTTGAATTAATCATGCAGTATCTCGCAGTTTCAAGATAATGCGTGGAGGCGCAATGGCCCAGTGGTTAGGGCAGCGGACTTGCGGTCATAGGATCGCGATTTTGATTCCCAGGCCGGGCGTTGTGAGTGTTTATTGAGCGAAAGCACCTAAAAGCTCCACGACGCTCCGGCAGGGCATGGTGGCGAACCCTGCTGTACTCTTCCACCACAACTTTCTCTCACTCTTACTTCCTGTTTCTGCTGTGCCTGTAATTCAAAGGGTCAGCCTTGTCACACTGTGTCACGCTGAATATCCACGAGAACTACGTTAAGGGTACACGTGTCTGTGGAGTGCTCAGCCACTTGCACGTTAATTTCACGAGCAGGCTGTTCCGTTGATCGGATCAACTGGAACCCTCGACGTCGTAAGTGATGGAGTGCCAACAACAACAACAAGATAATGCATGAATAATGGGTGAAAAGGATAGATGGAACATTTGAGAAAGTATTTAGTAGAACAGGCATAACTGTGTGGTAAGAAGATTGCTTCCCAACCACATGGTTCTGGGCTCGGTCCCACTAGGTGACACTTTGAGCAAGTGTCTTCTATTACAGTCTCAAGCCGACCCAAATCTTGTGAGTGAATTTGGTAGATGGAAACTGAAATAAGCCTGTAATGTGTGTGTGTGTGTCTGTGCCGTTATGTCTGTGTTTGTCCACCACCACCACTCAACAACTGGGGATGATTTGTTCAGCTAGAATTCCTCAAGGGTGTGCCCCCCCCCCCCGCACAGCTGCAATATAATGACTGGAACAAGTAAAAGATAAAAGACAAAAGAAGGAAAAAAAAATCTGATGTCTCTTTTTTCCCAATGTTGGAGACAATGGCTATTGTCATAGTACACTTACATACAGAGATGATGTCCTTGAGAGCCAATACCTTTTTCTTTCTTTTTCTCCCCCCCCCCCCATAATCCACCAAAACACTCCTCAATTTAACAGTACTCCAACTGCTGATTACAGTGGGGAAGCATTCTATTCAGTGATATTCTTCAAATAACTTTGTGAATTAGTTGCAACATGTGGTAGAGATAATAGGATATTACTCACAGACTTTTTGGCTAATTGCCCAAAACCCTTTTATTTCAGCCAACTGCAGTTCACTAAAGCTATAGCTGTGAAAATTATCTTTAGAAAAAAAAAAATCATACAATTTATCTAATTTTTATCTATATGACTTATGAACAAGCATTAACTGAACTACTCCACATGCTACAATTATTAATGGGCTTTAGGTATTTTCAAAATTTTCAGACAAAGTTGAGCTATTTTTTTATTTTTAAATTTTCTCTCTGCTAGTTCTCCACATCTAATGGATGCATAAACAAAACACATACAGTAAGTATGTGACTTTGATAATGTTTACATTATTTGAACTACTGATAATTCAAAATTGAATTTTGTTTTAACTGTGTGGTAATGTTGCACATCAGCAGATAGATTCTACACTGTTTGCTTATAAGCCTCAGACCAGCAATTGCAATTTGTTCTGAGATGGCTTGAGTACATGATGCCAAAGAGCTGCAAAAACAGTGAAATATTGATATCCATCATTCTTGATCACCTGTGGGGCCAGCTGTCTCACCTACTTTGAGGTATTGAGTATTTTTTTAACACTCAGCATTTTAAAGGGGGTTTTTCCACGCTCTGGTGCTATTTTAGTAAAATAGTTGTTTACCAATTTAGTAGGAGAGGTAACCAATCAAAATACGAAATAAAAGGAGGAAAAGGGGTTGGACTGGACACATCCTAAGGAAACTTGTTTCCAACACCCAAGAGAGACAGAAGCATAGCGGACCAAAAACAACTCATTGGCTTGGCTACAAGTTCCTGCTTGATGGAGCTGGAGTCATTCCAAGTTAGTGGTCCCAGAGGCATCATCATGCATAGAGCCAACCAGGTCCACCAGTGCCAGCCTCTTTGCATCCTCCTACGTGACGTTGAGCCTCTGGAGATCTTCCCCAATCACATCCAGCTGGCGTCATGGACTCCCTGTGGAAGCCCCTCTGGCGCCACTGCTCTATCTCTCAGAAGATGAAGTTCAACACCTAAAACGCATCGGTCCTCTTCATTCTTCTCTATGGAGCAGAAACAATGATCCTCTCAAAGACCCCGGCAAAAACAATGCAGGTTGAGAGAAAATGAAACACTGACAGCTGGCTACATCTGGGGATAACTGTAATCCATTGCCAAAGATTAAGACATGAAAATTTCTCGTTAGCGCCCGATGCTCCACATAGGGTTAAAGGAATTAATGAATGATTATGACAAGACTGAATTAATGATTATAAAAAAAGAGTTGACTTGGGCGTGATTTGAAATCAGGGTGCAGAGTACTGAGAATTTGAATGTAGAATACCAAAAAGCATTCTATATGATGCTTTACTGATTCCACCAATTCACCCTCTGAATGTAGACCATAAAATTATAAAAAATACAAAAATGTTGCCAGTACCGCCTGACTGGCCTTTGTGCGGGTGGCACGTAAAAGCACCCACTACACTCTCAGAGTGGTTGGCGTTAGGAAGGGCATCCAACTGTAGAAACTCTGCCAGATCAGATTAGAGCCTGGTGTAGCCATCCGGTTTCACCAGTCCTCAGTCAAATCGTCCAACCCATGCTAGCATGGAAAGCGGACGTTAAACGATGACGATGATGATGATGATGTATCAGGAGTTAAGGAAGTTCTGAAGACGAAAATGCTGAAGATAGTAGTGGTGAGATAAAAAAAAAAAGAAATGAAAATATACTGAAGTCTTAGACTAAAGATAAGGATTATCTAAGGAAATGAGATGGATATAAATATGAAGGGATTTATTAAGATAGATCTGTATGGAAGAATGGATCAAATGTAAAACACAACCAATACCACCGCTTCAAAACCACCACCACCACCGCCGCCGCCGCTGCCAATAACGTCGACAACAACAACAGCAATAATGATAATAATGGCAACACTGGTGATGTAGAAGAATGCCAACAATAATGTGGCTAATGGTATGGTGATGGTGGTGATGTCAATGATGTATGATGGCGAGACTAATGACAAAGATCACGATTTCGATGAGATGGTGATGGTGACGGTGGTGATGATAATGATGATGATGACAACAATCACAATGACAATGATGATGGTGGTGGTGGAGGATGGAGGCAGGTGTTGATGGTGGTGGTGGTGGCTGTCATATTTGTCACAGTGATGATGAGGGGGAGGAGAATGGTAGTGGTGGTGGTGGCGAAGGCGGCGTTGATGCTGGTGGTAGTGCTGGTTGTCATATTCGTTATAGTGATAGTTATGATGATGATGAGAAGAAGGAGAAAGAGAACGGGGATGATGGTGGTGGTGGTGGTGGTGGTGATGGAAGAGGCAGAGGAACAGAAGATGTGATGAGATTATGGTGATGAGGATTACAAAAGGTAGTGTTTGATGCAGACGATGATGTATAGGATAAAGACTATAATTATGACATATTGACAGCCATTGATATTGATGATGACGATGATGACGACGATGATGACAATGATGATGATGAGGAACAGCAGAATACGTTAAACTCTATTCCACAACATCATTGAGGAGCAGATGTAGAGAATATAATATTGATGATGATGACGTTGATGATGATGATGAGGAGGAGGAGGAGGAGGAGGGAGAGAATATATCAGAAATAAGGAGAAGAGAGAAAGGAAAAAGACAATATTTGTGTAGGTGATGATGGGGAGGATTGCGACGGCAATGATGATGATGATGATGATGACAACAACAATTATGATGGTGATGATGATGATGATGATGATGATAACGATGATAATGATGATGATGATAACAATGATGAAAACAAAACGATGACGATGATGATGAGGAGGAGGAGGAGGTGGTGGTGTTGGTGGAGGAGGAGGAGGTATTACTTAAAGAATTAATTGAGAAGAGATTACACCAGAATAGAAATGACTGACAGGACAGACAGACAGACATGGATAGACAGGATACTAGTTATGTAGATGTGGTTGTTGTTATTGTTATTGTTATTTTTGTTTAGCCCCAGGTCAGTCCTAGTTGAGCACAGACCTGTGAATGAGGTGTTCCAGCCATAGCATATCTGGAACAACATTATCTAGTGTGTATGTGCGTGTTTCTGTGTGTGTGTGTGTGTGTGTGCCTGTTTGAAGATGTTACTATTTTAAAACGAAGAAGGAACGAGGTTGGCTGTGACATGTCACATAAAAACCTGTTTCCATTGCAAAACAAGCTCTCTGATGGACACTCCAAGGATTCTGGAAGGGTTTGAGTGAGACTCAGCTGTTATTTTTAACAGGGTGAGCTACCATGTAGAGGTCGTTTTTATTGGATTATGAAACACAAAGCCAAAGCACAGTGGTTCCATAGAATCGAACTAACATGTTCACTCATGTTCACTAATGTTCAGGATGATGTCACTAAATGGCAGTATGGTTAAAAAGTTCACTTCAAAATTACAAGACTTCAGGTTCAATACCACTGCTAGTCACCTTCAGCTTGGGTCTACTTCGTAGCTTCACATTGATGCTGAGTGCCTTACATGTGAATTTTGGGAAATGTAAACCGTACAGTGTAGTGGCCCATCAGCTGGACTGTGTTTGCAGTTTCGAAGGTTAAAAAATTGAGTCAAGCTGGTTATATTTGAGAATTACATTAAGAATACACATTGCTGTGGAATATTCAGTCAGTTTGCATTCTAATTTAATGAGTGGGATGACAATTGGATGCTCATCCTCATAAGTTGAAATTGATGGGAGAGTTCATATATATATATATATATATATATATATATTATATATATATTATAAATAAATAAAAGGAGGTAAACGCAGGTGTTATTTAAATTCTTTTACTTCCAGCATATGTTTTGAAGACAACACTGGTATTTTTCCAGAAGGAATAAAATGGTGTAAAACAAAGCAATCTTCTCACCAGGGAAAGAAATAAACTAAACACATCAATAAGATATTTTAACAGAATGTGATGACTGCGTGTATGATGAAGGGAACGCTATCAAGT
>NC_068994.1:12625521-12626543 GCF_001194135.2 Octopus bimaculoides
TATATATATATATATGAATGCAATGCATGAGTGTTTAGCCCTGAAAAGCTCTGAAATGATGTATTAAGAAAAAGGAATTTCATTTTTGAAATCTGCATCCCAAAGAGAAAGTTGTCCATAAATAATAATGAAAAAAATATAATTTTCTATGAGAAATGACTCAACTTTTAGGCCCACAAATTTCCTATCTCTATTAAGAACAAGACTTGAGGGATAATAAGTGAGAGAGATAGGGAAGAATAGGTGATGACTGTTGAGACTGGATTAGGCTGAGGAGTGGATAAAGTGAATGGTGGATAAGGGATTAGGACTGAGCAATGATACATGGGGGTGGAGAGTAGCAGAATAATGATGATACAATAAAAGGGAAGAAGAATGAGAAAGAGAGAAAGAACTATGACATTTGGTTGAAGAGTTGAAGAAAATGGGGGAAGAGAGAGGCAGGTGTAATGCATGGGAAGAGTGAGAGATGTATGGTGATGGAAAAGGGGAGATAATTTCTTGGTTGGGGAGGAGATGATCAATGTAAAATGTGGGTGGAGCGGAGAGTATTAAGGATAAAGAGCATATATCAAGTGAAATGATTGATGATAATGAGAAAGATTAGTAGCATCAAGGAAAAGCTACAGTTAGAGAGTTGATGGGTGGAGTGGGTGTCTTGAGAAGCAAATTGTACAAAGGCCCCAGTTATGCCTATATACACACACACACGCATTTCCAGAACTTTGAAGAGAAGGACAAGTTTTCTCAAGAACAGCATATCGCCAGTCACTCTGGTTACTTATCATCTCCTCAGTAAGAGGGTCCTGAGATCAGCCTTCCTCTTCACCCCATCTCTTCCAATGTTTGCCTCTTCTGCAAGCTTCATTCATATTAAGTGATTGGTATGTCTTTATACAGCTGTCTTCATCCATATGCATCACGTCATTATTAATATGTACGTATATATATACATATATATATGTATATGTATATATGTACAGATATATATATATATATATATATATATATATATATATATA
>NC_068994.1:12627921-12629820 GCF_001194135.2 Octopus bimaculoides
GCACCATTTTGAGCGTGGCCGTTGCCAGTACCGCCTGACTGGCTCCCGTAGGATTTTCGAGCGAGATCGTTGCCAGTGCCCCTGGACTGGCTTGTGCGGGTGGCACATAAAAGACACCATTTCGAGCGTGGCCGTTTTCGTGCGGGTGACACGTAAAAGCACCCACTACACTCTCTAAGTGGTTGGCGTTAGGAAGGGCATCCAGCTGTAGAAACTCTGCCAAATTAGATTGGAGCCTGGTGTTGCCATCCGGTTTCACCAGTCCTCAGTCAAATCGTCCAACCCATGCTAGCATGGAAAGCGGACGTTAAACGATGATGATGATGATGATGATGATATATATATATATATGTATGTATGTATATATACACACACATAAAAATAAAATGTTGATATATTTATTATAAATATATATTAAATCTATATATCTTTTTATATATGTGTAATATACGCGCGCGCGCACCTACACACATATTCATATCTATATACGCCTACATATATTTAGGTGAGTTATCTTTGTAACCAAAATATAAATAGACGATTGACTGGGTCAATTTAAATACTATAGTGCAATCACAATAAAATCATTCTTGTGGGTTTTGCTTTTCGCATTTTTTGTTTCTTTTTATGAATGAAAAGAAATTTTTTTATTTTTATATTTATGTTATGGTAAGAAGGATAAAGCATCAATAATCAAGAACAGGTAACTCTGACTTAGCCAGGAGCAGATAACTACAGTCAACATCCGGTAATAGAAACAGGTCGCCATTTTGTCGTCTTTTAACACTGAAAGATGGAAGTTGCAGTGTAGTCGTTTGTTTCTTTTATCTTCTCAATGTTTGGTAATTGGCAACAGCTCGGCCTGGGGGCCGTTCCCCCACCCTTTTTCGCGCAACCTAACATGATGTACCCACTTTATCCTGGTGCACAGGAAGCTACAGCGACCAGCGGTCAACCTCATCAATGGAATACAGGAGGCCAACTTCCCCCCATGGTCTTCCCGTCTTTGAATCCACTGTCAATCGTAGCTTCAACAGCTTCTGCTTTAGAACAACACACCAACACCGCTGTTGCTGGAAGCGTTAGTAACATTTTAGCATCTGCTGGATGTCCTCCAGTTCCTCCGCTACCTTCTAATCCAGCACCACCTAAACCCCCAGCTCCTCCAACCGAAGAGAAACCCCCATTACCTCCAGATCCACCACCTCCAGATGAAGATTCCAAGGTTGGTTAACTTACAATATTTTTTTTTATTAGACGTTTTCCCTATCTTTTATTAAAAAAAAAGATTATTTTTGATTTTTTCCATAGTGTGTAAAAATATGTAAAAAAAAAAAAAAAATGAAAGAGAATCAGGAAGATAGTAGCTATATATATATTTATATGTATATATATATATAATGTGAGACACAGATCTGTATGGATGTTTGTCATTTCGTTGATAACTCGTACATATATATATTTTCTCTCGTTATTATATATATCTATTATGAATTAACCTTTGCAGACTGCCTATTTATATTTTCTAAAGTATCAAAGATTTACACGAAAGCTATCAACCTATCTACTATAGACGTACACAACTCCTATCACACACATGTATATATACATATTATTATTATTATTATTGTATGTATTTATTTTCTCTAAGTTAATAATTAACTCGGACAAAATAAATTGGTTAATAGATACCAGGGTAGCAAAGATCACAAAAATGACTGTGGTGTAACTCCTGTTTATGAGGTAGAAACTCCGTTATTTTGGGTACTTGAGTAAATATATAGATTTAGTAAATGGAGTAAATATATATATATATACACACACACACACATCGTGGCTATATTTTATTATTATACATCATCTCAGTATATATATATATATATATATATATATATATAT
>NC_068994.1:12630767-12633243 GCF_001194135.2 Octopus bimaculoides
CGATGAAAATCCACTATCACATATCGATGAGTTCTTGAAACTTGGTTATTTTCCCTAAAACTATATATTTTATCTATAAAGCTCAATTTAATTTTAATTTTTTATAAATTGATTTTAATTGAGTTTTTACCTGTAATTTTGGATTTTGTCCCTAATATTATTATATATATATATATATATGATGTGTGTGTAGAAGAGATTTAGACACAACTGATCACCGTTACGATTCTTCAAGCTTTTATTGTAGATGAATTTCAGTCACGCTCTTTTTTGTCCCCATTCCACCCCCTATTCCTTCTTGCAAATTAGTCTGTCTCTCTTCCTCTCATCACTTTCCTCATCACTTTCTCTCTTTCTTTTCTTTCAGTTAATTTCACTCTTGCTTCTCTCTTTCTCTCCTCCAACTTTCGTCTTTCTCTCTACCCCAATTCTCTCTTCTCTTACCCCTCCCCCACTTCGCCTTACTTTCCTTTTTCTCCTAATTTATCTCTCTCTCTCTCTCTCTCTCGTGCGCGTCTCCCTTCCTCTTATCTTACATCATTACGTTATAAAGTTATTTTCTTTCGTTCTCATTTAAGACGAATATCTCTCGGATATATATAAATATAAATAAAAGTGTGCTGTGTATGTATGTATGTATGTATGTATGTATATACGTACACGCACACACGCGCACATTTTATAACTTTGTTACGAAGCCGCCTAACGCGTTCTCAGGTCGATGACCTGTCTATATTTTACTTATTTTCGTCGTTTTCACCGACTTAAAGATATATTTCCACGGAAGCTTTTAGAAAGCTGCAGTAGTGCTTGCCGGCCGGTCGCTCGTTTGTTGTTCTTTTATATCTTCAGGTGAGCCCCTGTTCGAGCCAATCCATGATCAAAAGCATTCCGGCCATGCCCTCTCCGTTAAAAAAAAAAAGAAAATTGTAGACAGTCTGTTATCACATTATTCAGTGTATACTGCCCTTCTTTCGAGATTTAAGGAAGATTTAGCTGCTATTTGGAGCAAGTGGAGCTATCACGCAAAAGCAACCTTTGGTTAGTTCATCGGACGGATGATTCTTTACTTTGGGGGTCCCAGAGCCAGTTTTTATAAATGATAGTGGCACAGAGTTAGGAATGAACTTCCTATGTATTTTATTACAGAGGTCTGATTCCTCCTCCACAGACATCATCCATCACTTTGCTGTGAAATAAAGACAGCACACGACACGATCGTGACTCATGTTGGCAATCTCGAATATCTTTTCACGGGTTTCGAATTTCTAATTGAGCTCCAAAGTGAATTTTGACCGAAACTCATTCAGTCATGACCAACGTCATTTTCCCTGGTATTGCGTATGTAAGGCAACATGATATAAATGCATACTTTTTTTTCTCAAGACGGCATTTATAGTGTTGACGATTTGACTGTTGTTTCTAGTCAATCAAACTATTACGAAGAGCAATTCCTGATTAGCCAGTTAAATTTTTTTTTTTTATATTTTACGACTGACATTAAAGAGAATGTTGTGTTGTGTATTTTGGTTTTGTTAGAACCGAAAACACTACTAGTCGAAGTCATCCTATCTTGTCTCCAAACGATTTTTACATAACCCACATATAAATTTATATATATATATATATACACTCCTTTCTACGCATGTTGTGTCCTCTGGTATTCTCTCCCATATACACTCTCCCTGCTGGCTTTTACGAACGGTTATTAAGGTCGAATGTCGTCCATATTGATCTCTCCGACCTGGAAGGAGCGACATAGGTCCATTCATCGTGACCTTTTTCATGTCTGACTAGAATATGCATCATCATGTGGTGAAATAATTAAAAAAAAAATAATTTAACAATGCCTTGATTTTTTGATTTACATCACTTATCACTTTTAATATAATTTCAACTATAGGTAATGGGCATGGAATTTTATGTGGTGGGGGCTAGCCGATTACATCGACTGGTATTTATATTATTGACCTCGAAAGGATGAAGTCGACCTCGGTGACATTTGAACTCAGTACGTAATGCCGGAAGAAATACCTCTAAGCAATTTGTCTGGTGTGCTAACGATTCTGCCAGCTCGGCGCCTTTATTACTTTGAAATATCACAACCTGCTTCAGGCAACCCGTACTAGATAAATTAATAAATAGAATTTCATATTTGAATTTCACTCGTAATCAAAATCTTTTGAGATTATGTAGTGAGATCTCATTCGGTCATTACCATCATCAGATAACCGATACTCAACACACACACACACACATATAAAACAACTTAATATACTGTTTGGTGTGTTTTACTCAAGCTTTTTCGAAAATCTTTAAGAATTGAAACCACAAGGGTCGTATACTAAGACATATCGTAGATAAATTACAAATTGTTTGAGGCTATCATCACATCTTTGCTTAAACGTACGTGTATATATATATATATATATATATATATATATATGTATATATATATATATATATATATATATAT
>NC_068994.1:12634675-12637834 GCF_001194135.2 Octopus bimaculoides
ACCAGCACCGGTTGTCATGCAGTTTTTTTCGGAGGGAGACACATACGACAGGCTTCTTTCAGTTTCCGTCTACCAAATTCACTGACATGATTTTGGTCAGCCTGAGGCTACAGTAGAAGACACTTGCCCAAGGTTCGATGCAATGGAACTAAACCCTGAACTATGTGGTTGGGATGCAAGCTTTCTGTTTTTTTTTCTTTTTAATGTCAATGGTCCATCTGATTTGGCATGGTTTCTACGGCTGGATGCCCTTCCTAACGCCAGCCACTCCAAGAGTGTAATGGGTGCTTTTACGTGCCACTGGCACGGGTGCCATTTGCGTGACACCAATATTTGCCACGACTGCGATTTGACTTGGCTTGATGGATCTTCTTCTCAAGCATGGCATAATACCAAAGGTCTTAGTCATTTGCCATTGCCTCCATGAGACCCAACATTCGAAAGGTGCTTTTTACGTACCACCTTGCCTCCATGAAGCCTAACACTCGAAAGGTGCTTTTTATGTGCCACTGGTATGGGTACCAGTTACGTGACACCAGCATTGGCCATGACTACGATTTCATTTGGCTTCATGGGTCTTCTCAAGCACAGCATATTGCCAAATGTCTTGGTCACCAGTCTTTGCCACCATGAGGCCCAAAGATTAAAGATCATGCTTCACCACTTCGTCCCATGCCTTCCTGGGTCTACCTCTATCACAGGTTTTCTCCACAGTTAGAGATCAGCACTTCTTTACACATGGCCATACCAGCGCAGTCTCTCTTGTACACCACATCTAATACCCTATATATATATATATAAATAAACAAATTACTCACTATTAAAATACATGGCGGATGCAACAAACATAACAGAAAGGCTTGCCTTGTATGTACTACCGAAGTAAGGAATGTGTATATTCTGGGATCAATTGATTTCACTTTCTGTGTGATAAATATACTCAAAGCTCTTCATGCAGACTTAACGCAAAACATCTTTTTCTGAAATATTCATCACATTATAACCGTGTGTGTGGTATTTTTGTTTGTATTTTTACCTATAAAGGTATAAACTTGCTAGCCACTTTATTATCATTATTATCAATAATGGTAATGATATCTATTTAATTTATATATATATATAATTTCAATCCTTGGACTATGACCATACTGAGACATTGCCTTGATGGATTTAGTCAAACAAATTGGTCTCAGAACACACTTTAAAGCCTGTATAGGTTCTGTTAGTCTCTTTTGCCAAAGCTATGTTATGGGGTCATAAATAAACCAAGACCGGTTGTCAAGCAGTTGTAGAAGACAAGACAAATACATAGATATATACATACATGTATATACAAATTTTTAGACACGCTCTGTTACATGTTTCAGTCATTTGACTGCGACCACGCAGGAACACCACCTTCATGTTACTCTGTTAATAAATTCATAGTACAAGAAATGGATTCAGAGAATCATGTAGCTATGACAGAAAGCTCCTCTTACAGATTTGGCTAACAGTCCACCTAGTCACCCAATACAGAGAAGTGTAATGTAGAGTGTGCATACAGCCGAGGAGGTATGGAAGATGAATATATATATTCTTTTCTATTCTAGGCACAAAGCCCGAAATTTTAGGGGAGGGGACCAGTCGATTAAATCGACTCCAGCACACAATTGGTACTTAATTTATCAACCCCGAAAGGATGAGAACGTAAAGACAGACGAAATACCGCTAAGCATGTTGCCAGGCGTGCTAACGTTTCTGCCAGCTCGCCAACCATGTAACATACTTAGTTTTGCAACCTTCTTCGTGTAATATTAATTTCAGTGTGGAAGAAGTTCTGCTTACATGTTTGCATTAATATGCATGCTTGGCGTCATATAATACATTTATATATTCACAAATCGATGCAAATAAAGCTAGCTAGCTCACACACAAATACATGCACACACCTACACACTTTGTGTACTTTTATATTTGTTAGTATGTTTATGAGTTTATGTGCATGTGCTTCTATGTAGGTGTGTGTTAGGTTTTCGTTTTGCTACAATTCAATTGGCTAGAAAATCTTTTTGAGGAATGGTTGGAAAATGTGATTAAAATTTAAAGATCCATGTCTTTTGACCTTTTAAGTCTATTTGAACCTTACTGTTGTTCAGTACTATTTCTTGATTTAACCTTTGTATCTCCAGCTATTTGTGGAGGCGCAATGGCCCAGTGGTTAGGGCAGCGGACTCGCGGTCATAGGATCGTGGTTTCGATTCCCAGACCGGGCGTTGTGAGTGTTTATTGAGCGAAAACACCTAAAAGCTCCACGAGGCTCCGGCAGGGGATGGTGGCGAACCCTGCTGTACTCTTTCACTACAACTTTCTCTCACTCTTACTTCCTGTTTCTGTTGTGCCTGTAATTCAAAGGGTCAGCCTTGTCACACTGTGTCACACTGAACATCCCCGAGAATTACGTTAAGGGTACACATGTCTGTGGAGTGCTCAGCCTCTTGCACATTAATTTCACGAGCAGGCTGTTCTGTTGATCGGATCAACTGGAACCCTCAACGTCGTAAGCGATGGAGTGCCAACAACTCCAGCTATTTGTTCCCCATTTATTTCATTTATATTATATTTTTGTCTATTTTTATGTATTTTTGTTAAGCTATTAATTTTTATATTTACTCTATTTCACTTCCTCTTTATTCCTATGTGTTTTTTGTTTATGTTAACAATAGTCAATTGAATTTCTATCTAGCACCTTAAGTGATATGACGCAACATATCTCTATTTATACCTACCAAACCAAGTAAATTTTATCTAGTCTCCATCTTCTATACATTGTATGTATAAAGAGAAAATATTGTGTGTATGTTAAGAGTTGAATCGGTGTAACCATGAGGTTCTGGTGATTTGATGAGCTAGCTTTCTGTATTTGCATTGACTTGTAAATATATGGTTGTGTTGTATAATGTGAAGCATGCATAGTAATGAAAACATGTAAACATAATTTCTTCTACACTGAAATCAATACATAAAGAAGACTGTGAAACTGCCATAATCCTAAGGATGTTACAAGGTGAAATAAAAATATATTTACCTCTCATACCTCCTGATTTTAATGGTTTTTATATACTTATACACACACACACACACACACACACACACACAAGCACACATGCATGCATGCTT
>NC_068994.1:12638009-12645314 GCF_001194135.2 Octopus bimaculoides
TAATGGTTTTTATATACTTATACACACACACACACACACACACACACACACAAGCACACATGCATGCATGCTTCTTTCAGTTTCCATCTTCCAAACCCACTCACATGTCATTAGTTGGCCCGGGGCTGTTGTTGAAGACATTTGCCCAAAGTGCACACTATGAACTGAACAGAAAAATTCATCCGATATGGCCAAGTGTCTTCTACTATAGCCTCGGGCCGACCAAAGCCTTGTGAGTGGATTTGGTAGACAAAAACTGAAAGAAGCCCGTCGTATATATATATATATGTGTGTGTGCGTTTGTGTGTCTGTGTTTGTCCCCCCACCATCGCTTGACAACCAATGCTGGTGTGTTTACGTCCCCGTAACTTAGCGGTTCGGCAAAAAGAGACCGATAGAATAAGTACTAGGCTTACAAAGAATATGTCCTGGGGTCGATTTTCTCGACTAAAGGCGGTGCTCCAGCATGGCTGCAGTTAAATGACTGAAACAAGTAGAGAATGGCATGTAAAGTTCTAACATTCTGTCCTTTCTATTTACTTTTTTTTTTGTGAACTGCAACCATGCTGTGACACTAGTTGTACCTACTCCAGTACTTTGTCTGATACTTGCTATATCTCCACATAGAGAAAACAAGTACTTTGTCTTGGTACTTGCTTTATCTCCAGATAGAGAAAGCATAGAGTGTTGCTTATAAAATAGTGTTCTCTCTTTGGTTTTGGCTGTGCCTGTGAATGAAAATCTAACAAGGAACAAACATGCACTTTATTTCATGTCCCAAAGTTCACAGCACAATCTCATTGACAGCTTTTTTTTCTCCTCATACACTTGCAAAGGAGGTGCAATATTTTACTAAGTTTGGCAGAATGCCAACAGAGGTAAATTGAAAAATTGGTGAAATAAATGGGATATTTAACCACAATAGAAGTTAAGCTTCAGTGTGTCTCTGATTTTTAATTGGTAAGACAGACACTTGCTTTGCTGTGTGTGTGTATATAGAGGTTTCAAATCTAAGGTAGTGATTGCATATACAATCATTGAAATCTTTCTGGCTGTCTATTTGTATATAAATACAGATAGACATATGTATATGTGGGTATGCATGTATATATATATGTGTGTGTATATGTGAAAATAGCGGGGTGGTGGTGGTGCAAAAGTAGGTATACAGTATCGCATCCACCAATGTTATAATACTTAATTGATTAAAATTATTACCACATTAAATTAGCTTCATTTTTGGTATTTCAGCGTCATTAATCATATTACATTTATCATAACTATAATAATACTTTTATTGTAACTTTTGATTTTTTTGATAAAAATGAGTGTTGTAAATGTTTTTTTTTCATAACTGTATATCTACTTTTGCACCACCCTGTGTGTATATATGTGTGTGTGTGTATATAGAAATATATATATACATATAGTCAATTCAAAAACACAGAGGAAAAGAAAAACCAAACAAATGTGTGGACGTAGCACAAGCCATGTAGTAATAAGCCACTTAGAGAAGGTAAAGAGTAGTAGTTTTAAGCTTTGAGCGTAGCTCTTCTTTGGAAATAGGAAAAACAGGGAAGTCCAAGACGGAGGGGAAAATGTCAAGAATCATGTGCGGTTTACATGATGGCTGCAAACTCATGTTTGTGTATTACCATCTCCTGATCGAAAGTGCCACACAGGTGAAGGCTTACGACCAGCCGTTTTTGTGATAGGTTTTTTTTTTTTTTAAGCGATACCTGTGCATGATGATTTTTTTATAGTGGGGAGAGGATTTTCACAAATTCAATCCCATTCTCTAAACATGGACGACATAAACTTGAAAAGAACTAGTCTACATCATTGAATATTGTCAGTGTCACAAGATTTCTCTTAGAGTTTCCCCTCTCCTAGAGAGATGTGACAACACTGGAGGGGCTTGCCACTCCAAGTGGGCCAACTGCACACTTGTGAATATGTGTGTGTGTGTGTGTGTGTGTGTGTATTATGTGTGTGTGTGTATATAAGTATACAGCGGCGAGCTGGCAGAAATGTTAGCATGCTGGGCGAAATGCTTAGCGGTATTTCGTCTGCCGTTACGTTCTGAGTTCAAATTCTGCCGAGGTTGAATTTGCCTTTCATCCTTTCCGGGTCGATAAATAAAGTACCAGTTATGCACTGGGGTCTATGTAATCGACTTAATCCCTTTGTCTGTCCTTGTTTGTCCCCTCTATGTTTAGCCCCTTGTGGGCAATAAAGAAATATATATGTATATATGTGTGTGTATATATGTGTGTGTGTATATGTATGTATATATGTGTGTATATGTATGTATATATGTGTGTATATGTATGTATATATGTGTGTATATATATGTATATATGTGTGTATGTATGTATATATGTGTGTGTATGTATGTGTGCATGTGTATGCATGTGCATGTGTGTATGTATATGTGTGTATATGTGTATATATGTGTGTGTATGTGTATATGCATATGTGTATATATGTATATATGTATGTGTGTGTGTGTGTGTGTGTGTGTATATGTATATATCCTCATTTGACAATCCTTTTTCTATGGTTGCATGTGCTGGATAGGTTTTATTTAGATAGATTTTCTATGTAGGTTCCCTTCCTCGTACCAACCCTGACTTGTTTCCAAGCAAGATAATGTTTCCTCGTTACCAGGCATTATACTGCAAATGAATGACACTCATTTACAACTATCATCTGATGTCAAGCAAGGCAAAGTGACACAGACACATATACTTCTGTGCATATGTATGTACGTATATATGTATATACATGTGTATGTATTTGTGTGTGTGTGTATATATATACACACACACACACACACACACACACACACACACACACACACACACACACAAATGTATGTATGGTTAGGATATTTAGCTCACAAATTGTAATGACACGAGTTCGATTCCTGGCAGTGTGTCGTGTGCTTGAGCAAGACACTTCATTAGTGCTCCAGTTCACTCAGCTGGCAAAAAGTGAGTTGTATCTGTAATTCATCCTGTGTCACACTGAATTTCCCTGAGAACTACATTAAAGGGATGCATGTCTGTGGAGTGCTCAGCCGTTTGCATGTTAACTTCACAAGCTGGCTGTTCTGTTGATTGGATCAACTGAACACTCATCATATAATTGCCAGTTAGCAGCATAGAGGAGCTCCCAGGGGCAACCCGTCTCGAATTCCTCTGTTGTTGCCTGGAGGACTATGATTAAAAGGGGACTGAGGGCTGATCTTTGGTGGACCCCTACTTCTTCCCGGAATTCTTCACTATATTCATTGCCAATCCTAACCTTATTAATGTTACTAACTTTACTAATCCTCATTGAAAATTAGAAGAGGAGAAAAATAAGAAACTATTACATGTATTTTCAAAGTTATATGGTGTAAACATCTAAATTACTAGTATAGAACTGAAATGATATATCTAATAAAGCACATATCGTAGGATCACTAGCTATGTTGCATATCTCTCCATAACTGCACTAACAGAAACACGATGGTATCTTAGCAAGATTATCGAAGTCTCCATTTACAGCAAAAACCATAACATCGAATGAGTGTATTTTTCAGATAAATGCTGAGAAAGACAGTAAGAACAGACATGAAGCAATCATTTGCTAGATAAAGCATTATGTATGCATATATATAATTATGTAATGTATATGGACATATATAGTGTGTATGCATATATATGTATATATATTTCGAGTGAGATCGTTGCCAGTGCCCCTGGACTGGCTTGTGCGGGTGGCACATAAAAGACACCATTTCGAGCGTGGCCGTTTTCGTGCGGGTGACACGTAAAAGCACCCACTACACTCTCAGAGTGGTTGGCGTTAGGAAGGACATCCAGCTGTAGAAACTCTGCCAAATTAGATTGGAGCCTGGTGTTGCCATCCGGTTTCACCAGTCCTCAGTCAAATCGTCCAACCCATGTTAGCATGGAAAGCGGACGTTAAACGATGATGATGATGATGATGTAGTGGGGGTGAATGCTCAGAGAGTGTAGCTGCTAGAATAAGAATAGCCTGGGCAAAGTTCAGAGAGCTCCTACCTCTGCTGGTAGCAAAGAGCCTCTTGCTCAGAGTGAAAAGTAGACTATGATGCATGTGTGCAAACAGCCATGTTACACGGCAGTGAATCATGGGCTGTGACTGCTGAGGACATGTGTAGGCTTGAAAGAAATGAAGCTAGTATTCTCTGCTGGATGTGTAAGCACCCTGAGAGAAAAGTTGGACATAAGAAGCATTAGATGTGGTGTGCAAGAGAGATGACTGCGCTGGTATGGTCATGTGTTGCGTATGGATGAGGACAGCTGTGTAAAGAAGTATCATAGCCTAACAGTGGAGGGAACCTATAGAAGAGGTGTACCCAGGAAGACCTGGGATGAAGTGGTGAAGCACGACTTTCAAATGTTGGGCCTCACAGAGGCAATGACAAGCAACTGAGACCTTTGGAGATATGCTTGAGAAAACCTGGCAAGCCAAGTGAGAAAGTAGCTATGGCCTATGCCAGTGTCGCACTACTGGCCCGTTTAAAAGTACTCTTAAATTGTTGGGCTGTATGCTGTGCTTCAGAAGACCTGTTGAGTCTAGTGAAATCGTTATCATGGCTGATGCCAGTGGCACCTGACTGGCATCCATGCAGGTGGCACATCAGATGCACCATTTGAGCATGGCCGATGCTGATGCCGGTAGCACGTGAAAAGTTCCATTCTAGTGTGATCGATGCCAGTGTTGCCTGAATGACCCCCATGCTGGTACCACATATGAAGCACCAACTACACTCTCAGAGTGGTTGGCATCCAGCTGTAGAAACACTACCAGAACAGATTGGGGCCTGTTACAGCCTCCTGCCTAGCCAGTCCTCAGTCAAACCACCCAATCTATGCCAGCATGGAAAGCGGACTTTAAACGATGATGATTCATATATTTGTATATACATATGTGAATATATATATATATATATATATATATATATATATATATATATATATATATATATATATATATATAGATATATATAGATATAGATATAGATATAGATATATACATACTTGAAGAAAATGGCTAACTGACTGCAGACTCCCAGAGGAGTAATGAAATATTGAATATGCAATACAAGAGTGTTTTGACCACCTCACTGGGACACTTGCAAGTAGCTATGCCTGATGAGTTCTTTGGCTCCACAGATCTATACAACAAAATGGCAATTATTGACAGCATCAACATAGAGGAAACTGATATGATATCGGCCATTGATGAGATGAGCTCAAACTCAGCAACAGGCCCTGATGGATTCCCAACAATCCTCCGAAAGAAATGCAAAAGGGCTCTAGCTAGACCATTTGAGATTCCCTTCCAGAGCTTCCTCACAACAGGAAGACTTCCCCAAAAGTTAGAGGAAGGCATTATATGCCTTACCCATAAGGGAGGTAGCAGAGTAGATGCTAAGAATTATAGACCTGTCTCTCTAACTTCCAATGTCAGCAAAATCATGGAGCGCATTGTCAGGAAGAAACTAATTGCGTTCCTTGAAGATACTGGCTTGCTTCCTGACACCCAGCATGGCTTTCGCTCAGGCAGATGCTCTCTTACACAGCTTTTACAACACTATGATTGGGTGTTGAAACAATTAATGAATCGCTCAAATGTAGACTTGATATATTTTGACTTTGCAGAGGCCTTTAATAAGGTTGATCATGGAATGATATGTCACAAACTACAGACTCGGCATAACTGGGAAAATTGGAGAGTGGTTGCATGACTTCTTAAAAGACAGAAGCCAGGCTGTAGCACCCAACAGAGCCCTTTCCACAGAGACATTAATAGAAGGTGGAGTGCCTCAGAGAACTGTATTGGGGCCACTACTGTTCATGGTGGCTCTTTCAGACATGCCATCAGTTACACATAGCCACATTTACTAGCTATGTTGATAACATGAAAGTAGGACAAGCAATCAAGGAACCTCTTGATGCTAATCTTCTACAGAATGACCTAGATGCCATATATAAATGGGCTGAGGACAACAACATGCAATTTAATGCAGGCAAATTCCAAGCCCTCTGCTAATTGGTACTCAGAAATCACAACAATGATACTTTGGACCAAAAGGATTGGCAATCCTAGAGTCGCATACTGTGCATGATTTTGGGACTGATATGAACAACAATGCCTCGTTTCACATGCATGTCACCAAGATAGTGGCAGTGTGCAGGTGAGTGGCCGGATGGATTCTGAGAACCTTCAGAACAAGGGACCAGGAAACTATGCTGGTCCTATGGAGAACATTTGTCCTCAGTCATCTGGACTACTGCTCTCAACTGTGGTCACCTTACACTCTGGGATGAATAGCAGAACTTGAGGTAGTTTAGCAATACTACAATGGAACAGCTGAGCTACTTGGAGAAACTGAAAGAGCTACGTCTCTACTCCCTGGAGCGAAGACGGAAGAGGTATGCAGTGATATATGTGTGTGGAAGATACTGGATGGGGTGGCACCAAACTTTGGAATTGAGAATTATACCAGACCTTGAAATGGATGTCACTGCATTGTTCCGAGAGTCCCAGCTGTGTCATCCAAGGAGAGGACCATGTACTGCAATAGCTTGGGATTCAAGGGCCCACTGCTACTAATCATCATTGTTGTTATTGCTTAACATCTGTTTTCCATGCTGGCATGGGTTGGACGGTTTGACAGAGGTCTGGAGAGCCAGCGGCTGCACCAGGCTCCAATCTGATCTGGCAATGTTTCCACACCTGGATGCTCTTCCTAATGCCAACCACTCTGAGAGTGTAGTGGGTGTTTTTTACATGCCTCCGGCACAAGAGCCGGTTTGGGGCTACTGGCATCGGTCACGATCGGTTGGTGTTTGTTAAGTGCCACCATTGATGATCCTTTGGAGGACATACGTTCTCAGCCACTTGGACTACTGCTCCCAACTATGGTCACCACACAAAATAAAATTCACAGCGGAACTTATAATGTGTGTATATATATATATATATATATATCATGCATGTATATATATATATATATATATATATATATATGTATAATGTATATGTATGTATATATATGTATAATGTATATGTATGTATATATATGTATTTGTATGTATATATATATATGTATATATATATGTATGAGTGTGTATATGTATGTATGAGTGTGTATATGTATGTATGAGTATGTATACGTATATGTATGTATATATATATATATATGTATATGTATGTATATATATGTATTTGTATGTATATATATGTATTTGTATGTATATGTAT
>NC_068994.1:12647077-12652551 GCF_001194135.2 Octopus bimaculoides
ATGTGTGTGTGTGTGTATGCATATATATGTGTGTGTGTGTATGCATATATATATATGTGTGTATGCATATATATATATGTATGTATGTATAATATATATATGTGTATATATGTATATATATGTGTATATATATGTGTATATATACATATGTATATATATGTACATATATACATACATACACATACATACACACATATATATATACATACACATATATATATACATACACATATATATATATATACATATATGTATACATACACATATATGTATACATACACATATATATATATATATATATATATTACATTTCGTTTACATGATGTCAGATATGAACGAAGAATAAGATCATCTTCAACCTCATTGTTTCATTACATCTGATACCTCAGATACAAAACATCATCACCATCTTTTAACGTCTGCTTTCCATGCTAGCATGGGTTGGATGATTTGACTGAGGACTGGCAAGCCAGAAGGCTGCACCAGACTCCAATCTGATCTGGCAGAGTTTCTACAGCTGGATGCCCTTCCTAATGCCAACCACTCCGAGAGTGTAGAAACCTTGATGAAAATCAGTCCTGGCTATATAATTTCTATACGATAACTGTAGTGATAACCATAAGCTACAGAACTAGTTCGGGAAATTTTTGATACCACTTTGCATGTATGCATGTTTGTTTTTGTGTGTGTGTGTGTGTGTGTGTGTGTGTGTGTGTGTGTGTGTGTATATATATATATATATATATATATATGAATATGTAAAAAGCCTATGTTTGTCCATTTATCTACATATCTTTCTGCCTATCTATATGTCTATTTGTAGACTCATAGGTGTGTGTGTGTGTGTGTGTGTGTGTATGTATATTGCATAATGTAGATATGTGTATGTATGTCTAATCATCATTATAATGTCCAATTTTCCATTCTTGCATGTTTCAGATGGAATTTGTCAAGGCATATTTTCTAAGCCACTCCCAGAAATATGCAGATTTAGATAAACAAGTGCACACATTCACATAATGAATATACATAAGACTAATCCTGGGCCCTTGTCATTCAATATTTTGTAATAAGCACTGTGCTTGCCTTATACTATATTCTAAAGCTGCATATTGAATTCTTAGCAAAATCATAAAATATTTAATGTATGTATGGGTGTGTATATATACATATGTATGTTTATATGCATGTGTATATATGCATATATATGTGTGTGTATAAGTGTAATAAGTACAATGTAATATAATAAAGCTGCTTATTAATTTATCAGTAACTTTTGCTGAAAGAGAGCAATTAAAGTTTATGCTGTCTAAAAAATTCTTAAAAATTCCAATTTTGATATATTTTCATCAAAGTGTGGTTTGCACAGTCCTTTATTATTGAAGACATCAACTACACGATTCATTTAGAAAACTTAATTTTTTTAATTCAGTGCGACACTATCTTACACTGTAAGATAAAATTCTTTGAATGTCTCTGTTTATAATTCTTCTGGAAATATAAAGGTCACCTGAATATTTGCTACGCTACTTTTTACAGTGGTTTTAGTAAAATCATTTCTCCAAATTGTAAGTTTAATCTTGCATCAGTCAAATTATGTTGATTCCAGTATCCTTTCATAATTGTTGGGTGTTTTTGAAGAAATAGAAAAATAAAGAAGAAAATTGGTTTTAATTTACTTATGTCAATTGAACCAAATATAAACTTCTCATTTTCTTTCAATTAAAGTATCTGCTAGTTGCAGGCAATGTTTAAGAAAAAAATAACCATTAGACAGTAGAGCCTGATGCAGCTTTGTGGCTCATTGGATCCTGTCAAACTGTCCAGCTTGTGCTAATATGGAAAACAGCTGTTAATTGATGATGATGACAATGATGATGATATTTGTCTATTTTTCAACTCTATTGAACATGTAATATATTTGAATCAGTCACTTAATATCTCGATTCTATGCTGGCATGGTTTGGATGGATCGACAGGATATGGTTAGCTCGAGAGTTCCATTGGTTTGCAATGTCTGAATTTCGTGCAATTTTTATGGCTAGATGCTCTCCCTAATGTCAACTACTTTACAAAGTGTACTGGATGCTTTTTCCGTGACATCAACACTAGTGAGGTAACCAAGTAGCTCACAAGACAAGACCCGGTAACTGAAGTTGGGATGCAGCATTGAGGGAAGTGGCTTTGTGTCAGATGTGGAAAGGCTAAAGTAAAAAAGAAGAGCAGCAACAGGAATTGAATCTAAGTAGATAATTTCTTGATGCTTTCTAAGATATTTTATTATGGTTTTCTGATGTAGACAAAAGGCTTCAAATTTGCTGAGGCTATAGTTGATAACGTGGAAGCGCATGGTTTAGCAGTTAGTGTTGGACTTTTGATCATAAGATTCCCTCTCTCTCTTTTTCGGATATAGGCACAAGCACATACACAGACATATACACACACGGCAGTAACTTCTGCCTACCAAATTCAATTACAAAGCTTTGGTTGGCCGAAGGCTATAGCAGAAGACACTTGCCCAAGGTGGGACTGAACCCGAAACCATGTAGCTGGGAAGCAAGCTTCCTAACCACACAGCCATGCCCACGCCTACAAGATTATGTATGGTTTAGATTCTTGAACTGGGTGATGTGTTGTGTACTTGAGAAAACATTTCATTTCATGTTCTAATCCACTCAGCTGGTAAAAATGAGTAATCTTATTACAGACCAGCGTCCTGTCCCCGGAAGAGTATATATGTCAGAAAAATCATGAAACTAATCCCATTCTCCTTACAGGGTATTGTGAACTAACCATAGATGCTTAAAACACTCCAGTTACTTGACTGATATTATTTTATTGACCTCAGAAGAACGAAAGGCAAAGTCAACATTTGTATGTGAATAGAGAGGATAAAGATTTTGTTTGCTTTTGCAAAATGTTCTTTCATATAATGACTCGAGGGTTAAATCAAATATTGTATGTTTATATTTTTGCAGCAAAAACTGACTGCTAAAAACCCAGAAGAGGAACGAAGAATGGAGAAACTAAAGCAGCAAGCTGCCCAATGGCAGCAGCAGAAAAAACAGATTGACGATGCAGCAGCTCAGCAGCAGTTGCAGTTTCAGCTCCAACAGCAGCAGCAGTTTCACCAGATGTGGCTGGCTGCTGCCCAATACATGACACCACCGGCTGCTGACCTGATGGCTGCACTGCCTCCGTCCCATCCTCCGCTACCTCCAGTCACAGTACCCACTCTCCCTCAGCATACAAAGCCACCTCCTGTACCTAGCGTGGCTCCCAGATCAACAGTTCAGTCAAACATACCTGTGTCGGCTACAGTTCAGTCAAACACCCCTGCGTCAGTGACAGCAACAGCAGCATCGATTGTAGCAGCAGCGACAATAACATCAGGATCAGTACCTTCTAACACAGCTGCTGAGAAGGTAGCAACTAAACCTGCTCCAGTCTGGAACAAACCTTCTACAGCTCCAAAAGACAAAGGTATTTACTTCTCTGATTATTTCTTTGCATTATGTTAAGAAGACTTTCAATGTTTAGAATATATTAATCCTTTGTTGGTAAATTATCATTCTAGGCATGACAATTAAATATATAATCAGCGGCTTTGTAAAGTGGTTGGCATTAGGAAGGGCATCCAGCCATAGAAACCATGTCACAACAGACAATTGGAGTCTGCACAGCTTCTAGTTGGCTAGCTCCTGTCAAACCTCTGTCTCCTCCTATTTGGTTGGCCAGCTGCTGTCAAGCTGTTCAACCCATGCCAGCATGGAAGACGAATTTAAAACGATGATGGTGGTGGCGACAGTGATGGCGGTGGCTGCTGTTGTGGTTAAGAAGTTTGCTTTGCAGCTGCGTGGTTTCGGGTTCAGTCTGTTGCATGGCATCTTGAGAGTGAATTTCATAGATGGAAATTGTGTGGAAGCATGTGTCCTTTTGTGTCTTTGTCCCCTCCACCTCCACTGCTTGACAACCAGTGTTGATTTGTTCGTGTCCCTGCAACTTAATGGTTTGGCAAAAGAGACCAATAGAACAAGTACCAGATTTTGAAAAATAAGTACTGGGGTCGATTTCAACCTAAACCCTTCAAAGCAGTACCCTGGCATGGCCACAGTCCAATGGTTGAAACAAGTAAAAGAGTGTGTAAAGATAAGGGCACCCTCTCACCTGTGCTGGTGCCTACTTCTACCTGTGCACCCTACAGAGTGATTGGTGAGTGAGCAGAAGTTAAGTAGGATTGAAAGGTGCCTTACTTTTGTTTCACCAAGGTCTTGACAACCTTCCTTAGTGTGGGTGGTTGGAAAATGTACCTAGTACTCAATGTAAAGTGGACGGCAGATGAAGTCAGAAAGCATAGGGTTGTGAGGTTCCTTTAGTCCTATCTCACTGAAGACATATTAACCTCTTTTGTACTGATGCCATGATAAAATGCACCCAGTTCACTCTGTCAAGTTGTTAATGAAAAGGGCATCCACTCACAGAAACTAAACCAAAATGATATACATGCACCAATCTATGAAAGACAGCTCTCAGTAAGAAATATTTAGATCATGATAACCTGTTCAACACATGCCAGCATGGAAAGCAGATGCATAAGTGATTATGCAGGTACAGGTATGTGTACAGGGTGTGTGATTTAGAAGTTTGCTTTACAACCCTGTGGTTGCAGGTTCGGCTCCACTGCACAGCACCTTGGGTATGTGTCTTCTACTGAAGCCCTGAGTCAGCCAATTCCTTGTGAGTGAATTTGGTAGATGGAAACTGTGTGGATGGAAACGAGGGCCGCGAGCTGGCAGAAACGTAAGCACGTCGGGCGAAATGCTTAGCGGTATTTCGTTTGCCGCTACGTTCTGAGTTCAAATTCCGCCGAGGTTGACTTTGCCTTTCATCCTTTCGGGGTCAATTAAATAAGTACCAGTTACGTACTGAGGTCGATATAATCGACTTAATCCGTTTGTCTGTCCTTGTTTGTCCCCTCTATGTGTAGCCCCTTGTGGGCAATAAAGAAATAGGAAACTGTGTGGAAGCCTGCCAGTGTGTGTGTGTGTGTGTGTGCATAATGAAACAGAAAGGAATAAAGATGATGGTATATAACTTTATTAAAGGTTGCCATAACAACTGATTAATTGACGAATTTTCTAGGATTTACAGTTTGTATGGAATATCTGTGTATTAAATGAGTATGGTTTCTGATTTTTTTCCTTCCTTAGCATTCTGTTAGCCAGGTTTTTCACATGGAGTGATCATTAAACAAATTGCTTGAACTTCCTTGACCCCTGCCTTCTCTCACTATAATATATATATTTACAATAAATGATTTACTTTGACAGATTTTGCTGGAGCTCCACCATACAAGACAGATTTTGCTGGAGCTCCACCATACAAGACAGATTTTGCTGGAGCTCCACCATACAAGACAGATTTTGCTGGAGCTCCACCATACAAGACAGATTTTGCTGGAGCTCCACCATACA
>NC_068994.1:12652888-12654349 GCF_001194135.2 Octopus bimaculoides
AACGAGGCTCCGGCAGGGGATGGTGGTGAACCCTGCTCTCCTCTTTCACCACAACTTTCTCTCACTCTTACTTCCTATTTCTGTTGTACCTGTATTTCAAAGGGTCAGCCTTGTCACACTGTGTCACGCTGAATATCCCCGAGAACTACGTTGCGGGTACACGTGTCTGTGGAGTGCTCAGCCACTTGCACATTAATTTCACGAGCAGACTGTTCCGTTGATCGGATCAACTGGAACCCTCGACGTCGTAAGCGATGGAGTGCCAACAACAACAATGGTAATTCTACATTATTTGAGCCAAGTTATTTGGCTGGTGAGAATTAAGTTACAAGAGTTGTGTAATCAAAGACAGTAGATTTTTTTTTTTTTAAATATTTTTTTGTGACTCAGGTGGAGGAAAGACAACCCTATGACTGTTACATGGCCTCCAGTACTGGTGGAGAGAGAGAGAAGAAAAAAAATGATTTAGTGGGGGTTTTCTGCGGTAGGAAGCAATGTGTTAAGTTAATGATTTGTCCTCAGACAAGGGACTGGGAGATGTGGCGATTTGCTGCATTTGATAAGACACGTCAAGCTAAGTAAAATCTCTGTCTTCCACACATACAAGCTTGTTCTTTCAGGTGCTGGTGCCACTTAAAAAAAGCACATGTGCCGGTGCTGTGTTAATGCACCTGTGCTGCATAAACATACACTGTTAAGTGGTTGGCATTAGGAAGGGCATCCAGCTGTAGAAACCATGCCTCAACAGACAGCTGGAGTCTGGACTGCTCCCTGCTAGCCAGCTCCATGTCAAACCGTCCAACCCATACCAGCATGGAAAGCGGATGTGAAACAACGATGATGATGACAAGGGAATTGGTTTGAATTCTTATAACTGAGAAACCTCTGTAATTAACTCTGTAATTAATTCAGATTACTTTGTCAAATGTAATGTTTATTTATTCGTATTGTTTTGAATTAATTACGCATTATCTTGTAGCTTAGAGATTTTGATGATGTGATTGTATATTTTTAGAATGACATGGTAGTGTAGGTGTGATAGGTCGGATCTGGCCAGTTTGAACATAGACTATTTCAGCCAGATATTGCTGGTGTAAATGCTAGAGAGTTAAAGCACTCAAAGAACCAGACAGTGCTGTTCAGTTGTGCATGCAGTGAATTAGTTAGCTATACCATCCACATTGCGATGGTCATGTTATGTGTGTGTGTGTGTAGGGCATCTTTGATAGAAATAACCCAGGAGAATCTTGGAACAAAGTAGTGAACCTAAATCTGAGATTTGATGAGTGGACTTTGGGGATGAAATAGTTAAAAGAAATACATTATCACTACCTGCCCCTAATGCCAATCCAGGTCCCCCTTTTGTCCCATCAGTCCCTACTCCCAGTACCCCTCTGGGACTAGCGTCTCCTGCCTTCCCAGCACCTATTCCACGCCCTACTCCGGGACTGGCTCCTGCTG
>NC_068994.1:12655028-12661080 GCF_001194135.2 Octopus bimaculoides
TATATCATATAATCAGAAGTAGTCTACAGCAGGTTAATAAAGCCTCCTGAATTCTTAGTCATTTTCAAAATTATTTGGAAAACAGTGTATTTCATTAAGAAGTATTTGTTATCTTGATGTTTTGCACCAGTTAGACAAGGGGGGGCTGGTGGTTGGGGACGAGGGGCTGGGATTTTAGGGGGAGGAGGAGGGGGTTGGGCAGGACGAGGAGGAGTTAGTGGTGCAGTAGGGGTTGGCAATACTGGGGTAGGGCGAAGTGTAGGTGCTGGGATAGCTGGAGGATTAGGGGGTGGAGCAGCAGGAGGGGTAGGTGCTGGGGTGACAGGTGGAGGTGGTACTGGAGTAGGAAGAGGAGGAGGGGCCAGTTCTGGGGTAGGGCGTGGTGTAGGTGCTGGGGTGGCGACAGCAGGAGCCAGTCCCGGAGTAGGGCGTGGAATAGGTGCTGGGAAGGCAGGAGACGCTAGTCCCAGAGGGGTACTGGGAGTAGGGACTGATGGGACAAAAGGGGGACCTGGATTGGCATTAGGGGCAGGTAGTGATAATGTAAAAGGAGGAAATGAAGCAGTAAAAGGAGGTGTTGGGGTAGGAGGTGGAGCAAGAGTAGGGAATATTGAGGCAGACAGTAAACAACAAGCCTCTGGTGGTGGTAGTGGTGGTGGTCAGACTGGCAAAGGTGCAGAAGAGTCAAAATCCCCTGTTAAAGAAGACAATGCAAAAACACCTAGTGTTGACACTCCCAAAAACCCTACTCAGAGTAATTTCAGCAGCCAGGACTTTAATAAAGACAAGGATACAAACATTAGTGGTGCATCCAGCATGGATATTGGACCTCCTGGTGCCAATAACAACAGATTTGGTGGACCGAATCGATTTGACAGCTCAAGAAACCAGTTTGAAGGATCTCAGTTTCCTATGGGCCCAGGCCAAGGGGGTCAATATGGCATGCGTAACGAAGAGCCTGATCATAATGTTGAAAGGCAAGGAATGAAGAAAAATTTTAGTTTCATGGACTCTGATATGCGTACCCAAGGACCCAATCAGAACCCTCAATTTCCAGGTTTTCCCCACGGTCCGCCTCCAGACGATCGTGGTTTTGGACGAGGTCCTCCCGGTTTTAATTTCAACCAAGGACCAAGAGGTGGGCCCCGTTTCAATCAAGGCCCACCTTTTGGCCCAGGGTTTAATCAGGGACCCCCACGTGGACCTCCAAACCAAAACAGGCCAATGTTGGATCCTGGTGACAATAGGATGGGACCCCGTGAAATGGAAAATGTCGAGCCATACGGGTTCACATCACAGAGGAGGAGAGAGCCTTCTCCTAATAGGCAATCTTCTGAAAATCAGTTTGGCTGCTTTCCACCTCGAGATAATACAGCCTGGACTCAAGAAAATTCTGGCATGGCCAAGAATCAGCCTATGCCCAACAGATCTCTGTAAGTTGGTTTCTTTTTTTGGATCTTTCATCTTAATTTTATGTTGTTTTCTGTTTTTGTGCTATTGTAAAAAATTTTTTTTTGTATATTGTAATATTCTTGAGTTAGCTTAATGGTTAGAGCACTTGGCCATTATCTGAGGGGTACGGTCCCATAGCCACCTTCTGGGAACTTTTTTTGTTAAGGCACATGGCTTAGTGGTTAGAGCATCAGGCTTACAATCATGAGGTAGTGAGTTCGATTCCCAGACCAGGCTGTGTGTTGTGTTCTTGAGCAAGTCACTTTATTTCACATTGCTCCAGTTCACTCAGCTGTAGAAATGAGTTGTGATGTCACTGGTGCCAAGCTGTATCAGCCTTTGCCTCTCCCTTGGATAATATCAGTGGTGCATAGGCGACTACTGGTCTTCCATAAACAACCTTTCCCAGACTCGTGCCTTTGAGGAGAACTTTCTAGGTGCAATCCCATGGTCATTCATGACCGAAGGGGGTCTTTACCTTTTATGTGGCCAGTTTTTCCCTCATCATCATTACATTTGCTTTTACTATGCTGGCATGGGTTGGGCAAGAAGTCTTGAGGCAGTATTCTTATGACCAGATACCTTCTTGTTGCCAATTTTTATTTACTTTTATTCAAGTAAGGTACTTCATTGCATGGATTTTCATGTTGTTTTTGGAGGGACAAATGTTACTGCAGCTGAAGTGGGGGTCAATTCTTAGAAGACAAACACACACACACACACACACACACACACACGATTGTTGTAAGTGAATGTCATTCATTTCCAGTATTCTACGAAAACATTCCTGGCCATGAGAAAATATTACCTTGATTATGTTGCTTAGAAACAGGTGAGGTTTGGCATCAAGAAGCTTTAGCAGTTGCTTTTGTTTTTATCATTTTAATGAATAATCAACATTTTCAAATACATATTTTGCCTGCCCTATATGTTTAATATTGACATTAAATAAAGAATATTTAACTTCAGTAAATTTTTTGCATTTCTTTTAGGGATGGCAAAATTGACAAAATGGAGGTACCATTAAAAGGAAGTGAAGAACCGAGTGCAAAGGTATCTTAGAATGTCTTTTTTTTTTTTAATGCCTTATTTGCATCCTATTCTTTTGTTATGTACCTACAAAGACGAGGTAAGTTGCTTCTAGACCACATTGCTCTGGGTTCAGTCTCTCTACGTGGCACCTTGGGTAAGTTTTATACCTCTGAGCCAACAAAACCCTGTGAGTGGATTTCGTAGACAAAAATTGAAAGAAGCCTACACACGCACATACACACACGTCTGTATGTGTGTGCATGTCTTTGTGTTTGTCTGCCATCATTGGTTGATAACTGGTGTTGGTGTGTTTATTTCCTTGTTATTTAGCAGTTTGGCAAAAAGAGACCGATAGTTTAATTACCAGGCTTAAAAAAAAAAGAATAAATATTTGGGTCTATTTATTTGATTAAACCCTTCAAGGTAATGGCCTAGCATAACTGCAATCAAATAGAAGGAAAGCTAGCAACAGCACTTAGACTTACTGACTTGATGATATTTTATTGATAATCTGGAACTGTGAAGGCACATGGCTCAGTGGTTAGTGTCGGGCTTACAATCATGAGGTAGTAAGTTTGATTCTCAAACCAGGGTGTGTTGTGTTCTTGAGCAAGACACTTTATTTCATGTTGTTCCAGTTCACTTAGATGTAGAAATGAGTTGCTGCATCACTGGTGCCAAGCTGTATCAGCCTTTGCCTTTCCCTTGGATAACTGTATAGCGGGTAAACAGTGTTTCCAGAAACTCTAAGCTTCCATCCAGCATTGATGAGTTGTCCCAGTTTGCACAGCAGCAGCATTAGGTAGATGAATGACAAAATTCTCTCCTAGATAGCTGGTACTTGATACCCAATGTTTTCACTGGCTAAGTAGACTGAAGCAAGTAAAATTAGATTAAAATATGTCAAATGTCTACATTCTACATTACCTACTAAACCATCATTGCCACTACCTAAGTAGCATAAGTGTTTCACTTTTTTTAAAAGTTTTTTTGTTTTTTAGATTTGCCAATTATTCACTGGCCGTTGTAATACTTGTGACCATTCTAATTTATTGATTGATTGCATTTCAGAAAGATCTAACTTTGCAATTGATCAGTTGCTTTTAAGGAAGATTAAATAGTTGTAAAATACATGCTCCTACAATAGCTGCAATTATTGTGTGTTGATTTAGTTAAAATAGGCTTTTTGCTTCCTTTTTCAGATTCCAAGGAAAGATGATGATAAAAATGAGGCAGGGGTTGGTAAATTAGATGGACAACAATGGCCCAAACAGGATTCTGATAGTTCATCAAATGAACAACGCAATTTGAAAGATGGACCGCAAGATTTTCAAAACAACAAGATGCCTATGAAGAATGATAACTGGGGGCAGCTTGATCCTGGGCAACCATCTGGTGACCAAGGTCCAAACTTCAGAAATCGTGGTCAACAACAGCCTTCACCAGGACCGCCTCAGTTTGAAAGACCTCCATTTAAAGGCTCATGGGGTCCACAGATGCAAAGAATGGGACCGGGGCCGGGATTCAATGTCAATATGCAAGCAGGAGGACCCCCTCCTCCACCTAGAATGTTAATAAATATACGGCCCGAATTCAATCCCCGTATGTGTCCTCCAGGTGGTGGTGGTGGTGGTGTTGGTGGTGGTGGCACAGGGCCGCCATACCGAGAGATGATGATGCGTGATGGAGGTGTGGGCCCTCCTTTTAGGGGTGACAAGGAAGGTGAACAGTTTAGCGAAGGCCCTGGTGATAACAGACCAGAGGGCCGCATGCCTCCTGATTGCAGGCCTAATTCTATGGGGTTTCCTAAAAACCGTGATGGAAACATGGACTTCCCAGGTGCTGATGAAAGGGAAATGATGACAATGGGCTCTGCGAGAAGAGGACGTGGTGGCATGATGATGGCCCAACGGGGCGGATTTCCCGGGCGCCCTAACCTACAACAAAGAGATTGTCATGATATGAACTTTCCCAACATGAACAGGGATGATGGAAATTGTCGGCCTGTAAGTAATTTTCAAACTATTTTATTCCTATCTTTCTTTTGTTTTCGTTACAATGGTTAGGATTGGTAGAGCACTGGACAAAATGCTTTGTTGTATTTATTTATGTTTCTGCAGTTAGTGAGGTGTTAGTTTTTGTACTTTTGTTCTTTCAGAGTTGCTACAAACCAACTTTCCGGAACTTTCTTACCTATGACCCACCCGTCCTCTCCTGTTCCCTGAATTCTGCTGCCTGCGCAGCAAATCATTATCATCATCATCATCATCATCGTTTGATGTCCGCTTTCCATGCTAGCATGGGTTGGATGATTTGACTGAGGACTGGTGAACCAGATGGCTACACCAGGCTCCAGTCTGGTTTGGCAGAAAAGTAACTCCCATAGGATTGAAAGTCTGACTGTACAGTGGAAGCAACTAACTAATTGAAAGTGTCCCATCCTCATTGATCCTTCATGTTAATCATCGTTACCATCATCATTTAATGTCTGTTTTTCATGCTGTCATGGGTTGGACAGCTTCACACGATTCAGTGAATCCAAAAACTACATTGTACTCTAGTGTCTGCTTTGGCATGGTTTCTATGGTTGGATGCCCTTCCTAATGCCAACCACTCCGAGAGTGTAACTGGTGCTTTCACATGCTACTGGCACGGGTGCTAGTTACTGGACTCCAGTATCTGCCACAACTATGATTTCACTTGACTTGATGGGTTTTCTTCTGAAGCATGGTATATTGCCAAAGGTCTCAGGTCATTTGTCATTGCCCCCATGAAGCCCAATGGTCAAAAGGTGTTATTTATGTGCCACTGGTACAGGTGCCAGTTATATGACACCGGCATTGGCCAATAAACATGTTATGTGCCTGTTAACGATAACAATTTCTTTTCCATTTCTCTGATCTAAGATGCATTTACTATATTGTGTGAAACTTTGAAGCAAATTCATTAAGGAATTTAAGAATCCACACGAACAGGCTTGGTTTAGTGCTTAAAAGTTTGTTTCACAATTATTTGATTCCAGGTTCAATCATACTGCACCATACCTTTGGATACATGTCTTTCTACTATCTCTCCGACTGCTTCTCACTTTCCCTTTCTATCTGCTTTCCTCACCTTCCCTTTCTCAATCTACTTCTCACTATTTTCTGTCTTCACTCAACCGCACATTCATAGCCAATTTGCTGGTGGGTCAACAGGGGAGCCCATTGCAATCAATTTGCTAGAAATAGCTGCCAAATCTCCCTCAAATTACTGATTTGTGTGGTGTATGCGTGCGAGTAGAAGTAGTCGGCTTACCTCGTTTTCCTTCCCTTGCACGAGTCTGTCCTGCGGTATCCGATCCTCGCGGCTGGCCCGACCCGAAGAACGCTAGAAATAGCAGCTGCTTCTCCCAACACCTAGACGATCGCTTCGCTCGTCCTCTCGTCACAACAACCCTGCTCTAAAAAAGGCATGAAATCCCAGTCGAGGCTCCCTCTGCCCTTCTTCCTCTTCCCGTCAGTTCACAGTTCCGGTCAGTAGTCAGCTCCCCAGTTGCTGACGTCATTCCACAATTTGAAAAAGGAAG
>NC_068994.1:12661181-12673837 GCF_001194135.2 Octopus bimaculoides
TGTCACGCAGCAGATCCCCATAATCAAGTCAATGTAGAGTTTCAACAGAAACCAGTTTTCTTTTTTGTGCAACCAATGGGTTGAATGTTTAGCTGTTGCATCATCATCATCATCATCATCATCATCATCATTGTTTAACATCCACTTTCCATGCTAGCATGGGTCGGATGATTTGACTGAGAACTGGTGAAACCGGATAGCTACACCAGGCTCCAATCTGATTTGGCAGAGTTTCTACAGCTGGATGCCCTTCCTAACGCCAACCACTCTGAGAGTGTAGTGGGTGCTTTTACGTGCCACCGGCACGAAGGCCAGTCAGGCGGTACTGGCAACAGCAACACTCAAAATGGTGTATTTTACGTGCCACCTGCACAGGAGCCAGTCCAGCGGCACTGGCAACGAACTCGCTCTTTATTTTGAAATAATTTTTCTGTTTTCTGCATTCTAGATTTATGCGTTGTTTAATTTTCTAAATTGATTTTTTAATTTCTCTTTGAAGGACTCCCTTCGGAATGATGCTCCACCCTTTAACTGGTCCGGTGAACCAAGAATGAGCTCAAAAAACCAACTGGACAGTTGGATGAACAGAGAACGAGCACAGTGGGAAGATAACAGATGTGATTTTGGCAATAACAATAATAACAACAATAAAAGTAACAACAGTAATAAACCTTGGGGACATCCTCAAGGCTCTCCTGCACCACCTGGAAGAGACAGAGACATGGACCCTGCCTTTCATAAAATCTCTAACCCAGATTTTTATGATCCCATGAATAGAGTGAATAGGTTAGGAGATATGAACAACCGTCTTTATAATGCTGATAGATGTAACAGGCCCCCACCAGCAGCAATGCCGCCTTCTAGAGACTTAAACCATAACCGCTTTAATTCATCCTCCTCAGATCAACAGTTTTGGAATGAAAGGTAAGGATATCTCTGATGTGTGTGTGCGTGTGTCTGTGCCGTGGATGCGTTTATCAGTATATTGTGCTGTTGTGTTCTGCATGATGTACAGTCGAGAACTTTGCAGGACCGGTTACTTTACAATACCTTTAAATGATGACGGCTGAAACCTCATGTTAATCACAGCTATAAATACAATGCAATATATAGTCTGTCAGTGTTGGGTGATTTGGTTCATTCTCATTACTTCCTTCCTTCTCTCTTTCTCTCTCTCTCTCTCTCTCTCTCTCTCTCTCTCTCTCTCTCGATCTCTTGATCTCTATCTCGATCTCTTGATCTCTATCTCGATCTCTTGATCTCTATCTCTCTCTCATAGCTATGTATATTTATCTGAAATTGTGTTTTTAGTTAGATGTATTTCAGTTATGAATTAACTGAGAAGCAGGATAATTACACTGCCTTTTGTTTTAATTGATTTTGAAAAATAATGAAGAATTTATTAAAATAACTTTGTTGTTATTTCGTTGGTGTTTAGAATATAAATGAACTTAGAATTTTGATGGAAGTCTTTTAGATTATTTTAATATGAGGAATTTGTATTGCGGAACTAGGGGTTGCTTCAGGTAGGTCAGCCTCCAAGGATTAATTATCTGTCAGAGGGATACAACACAAGCAGTTTAATGTGCTCTGTGCTGGGTCTCTCCTGTGATTTGAGTTATCATTCTGGGGCAATGTTGCAGCAATTTTAACTTCAATTATATGCATTGATACACAAATATACATATAATTATGCATGCTTAACTATGTTACATTTGTTTATTACTTCAAAGAGCAAGGTTCCTCTCCCTCACTGTTACAGATCCTCTCAAATGTGTGATTGGTTAAATTATATACCTACTCTTTTTGACTCTCAACTTAGTTCAGTCACACTGTATAAAAAGAAGTCTAGACGTGTATTTTGTTTATAATATGCACACACACTTTCTCTGTTTTCAAATATTTTATTAGATTTCATGCCTAGTAGTAGCTCTTAAATGATAGCTCGCAAGCCAACATACCCACTGAACAGAATGCCAGTCCATCACAGAGTTACTCATTTACCACTGAGTGAATGGGAGCAATGTGAAATGAAGTCTTTTATTCCAGAACACAACGCACTATTCATCTGGGAATCAAAGCTTCAGTCTTGTGATCACAGAATGCAGTACCCTAACTAATAGATCATATGCCTGTCAATAAGGCATATAAATATTACAGCTGAAATCTTATTTCAATTATTTGAAATTAATAAAATAGAAAATCAGTGAGTTGACAGAATCATTACCATGCCAGGCAAGATGCTTATTGGTATTTCATTTGTCTTTATGTTCTGAGTTTGAGGTTGACTTTATCTTTCATCTCTTTGGGGTTGATTAAATAAGTACCAGTTGAGCATTGGAGTCGATGTTATCAACTTATCCCTCCCCTCCAAATTGCTAGCCTTGTGCCAAAATTTGAAAGCAATATAAAAAGATTTTAAATTTACCATTTTTTTCTATACAATAATCCCTCGACTATCGCAGATGTTACATTCCCAAAACTCCTGTGATAGGTGAAAATCCATGAAGTAGAAACAGTACTGTACTGTATATTTTTTTTTTAATTATTTTTATAATTTGTATATATTTATTTTATTATAAATGCAAAGCAACACAAGAATTAAATAAGCGTGTCGTTCTCCCACTGGCGCCAGCTATCCTGAGGGAAACTTCGGAGGGAACCAGCTACTAGACGGCTCGATTGTTCTTTCACCCCTACACCTGGTTCCAATGATCGATTTGCACGTCAGAGGCGCTTCAGACTTCCACCAGAGTGTCCTCTGGCTTCGTCCCAACCGGGCGTGGATCGCCATCTTTCGGGTCCCCAGCCACCTGCTACACCTCAGTCATAAGCTTAAATGATAAACCACAATATGGCGAGGGATTACTGTATATATATTACAAATTTAGTTTAGTTTTAAGTTTAAAATCTAAACTGCACTTAGTAGTCCCTCTACTGCATATATATATATATATATATATATATATATAGTTTAAAGATCCAATAGAGGTGGAATCAATAAAAAAAATGTACACTATATAGTGAGATAAATATCAATTTAAATACACAACTGAAAGAGCTACTAATAATTTCCTGCTTCTATGATACTTGAACTGACATATTTATATAAATATGCTATGTATCTTAAAGTAATCTTTCAGGTTCTGTTTATATGTTACATATATTTTTTAAAAACAAGATCCATTGTGCAGTAAGAAAAAAAAAACATACGAAAAACATGAAGTTTGATGCCAAAGAAATGGAATGAAAAAAAGAAACAAAACCAAGAAAACTAAGATCCTCATCTTCTTTGATTGCAGAAAGCTCATTAAATACAACTGGTTTAAAACAAAATAACAGAAAATACATCAAAATCTGCAAAATTTCAATCCGGAGTAGGTGGTGCCCTCCAATTTGATAAAAGATATATATTCGTTTATTAGATTTTAGCCATGCTGGGGTACCACCATTTAAGGGTTTAGTTGGGCATATTGGCCCCAATTATTATTTTTTTTAGTTTGGTACACATGCTAGAAAAACATGTTTGTTGAACTACTGTCTTACTGTACATCAGCATCACTGTTTCCAGCAACATAAACCTAATATGGAAGACAGATGTTAAATGTTGATTGATATATGTATGTATGTATGTGTGTGTGTATATATGTATATATATATAGTAGTAATAAGGATTAAAAGAATCAGACAGATCTCACATTAATCTCTCCACCAACTACATGGCTAGCAAGAATGACAGTGGTTAAGGCTAGGATAAGCTGTAGCATCTTCATGAAAATCCAGGAAGTACAATTGTGGAGAGGATGTATATAAATAGAACAGATGTTTTATATATGTATATATATACATGCACATAGATGTGTATGTATGTGTATATGAGCTGCTCCACATTGGTCACCGGAGTGATATTTGATCACTTTACATGTGTCTGAGTGTCGGTTAGGTGTCTGGATTGGGACAGCTTACCTCATGAGCAGGTAGAAGCTCTTTAACCTTGGTTGGTAATCTATCTAGGAGAAGGAAATCTCTGAAATAAAACCTGAGGCCTTGGAAGTTCCTGGTTTTGTCAATTCTCTTGTCACACCGGTGAAAGTCTTCTTGGGCTAATAAGTGGGGGTAGTGCAGTGCAAGCTACACCCACTAAAAATTATTCATCTGCACAGGTACTTCCTGTACTTCAGATCTTGGTAAAATCATTCAATTGTAACACATAGATGTGTGTATGGTGAAAGATACAACACAAAGACAGCAAAAAATACGAACCCAGAGTGTATTAGGTTGATGCTCAGAAAATGGAAAAAAAAAAGAGAAGGAAATGCCTTTTATGTTTCAAGTATTCACTCCTTCTGAAAGACAAGATAGACATGAAAATGGAGAACTAGAAACATGCATATCCAATACACACTTACACATACTGGACTTCAAAACTGTTTCTGCTCACCAGATTTCACTAAAGGTTTTAATGACACTGATTAACTCAATTTTAATTTTTTTTTGTCTTTGGTCAGTAAGTGTTATTTCCTATTTGTTTTTATCTCGAAATCAAAGGAAATGACTACTATTCCCTTCAAACTTTGCTTTTGTCACCTGGACATCAATGTTTTGAAGCTGACCTATTTTCCATTACATTTCAGACAGATTCAGCACTGAGTTGCTGAAGCAGAAATATCGTTATAGCAAATATTCTGCTCCATACCACAGATTTGCTTGTCAGTTGATTGACAGTTGCTTGAGCCATGTCCCTTAGAAAATGAAAATATGTGCATCTCTGATGATGAGCAGAAGTAGTGTGGAGCATTATTGCCATGTGTTGAGAGGGGTTCTTTAGGGTTTGAATAAATATCATAATAACAAAAGTATAGTTTGAAGGAAATATTAACCATTTGTCATCATTTCTAAGGGTAAGCAAACAGGAAATAACAGTTGCTACCCAAGGACAAAAATCGTGTTACACAGGATTATTGTAAATGTGTGTTACCTTCTTACAAGCAGTGTCATTTGTTTCCATTCCTCTATGAAATCATTCCAGTCATGGGGAAATATTGCCTTGCTTGAAAACAGGTGAAGGTTGGTGGCAGGAGGGGCATCCAGCTGTTAAAAAAAAACAATTTGCTTCAGTGAATTCTGCCTGACCCATGCAAGCATGGAAAGTGGATATTGAAGTCATGGCGATGTTAAACTAGATGTAGAAGGTTTCTGAATGTTGTTTACAGATGTATTTTGTCCTCTTTTACCTTTTGTTTTTTCACTTGTATCAGTCATTTGACTGTGGCCATGATGGGGCACCCTCTTGAAGAATTTTGGCTGAATGAATCAACCCCCAGTCTGTTTTTTTTTTTTAAGCCTGGTACTTATTCTATCATCCTATTTTGCCAAACCACTCATTTACTGGGACATAAACACACAAACACCAGTTGTCAAGTGTAGGTGGTGGGGGATGAACAAAGGCACACATACACATACAACCAGCTTCTTTCAGTTTCCATCTACCAAATCCACTCGCTAAGCTTTAGTTTGCCTGAGGCTATAAGTACAAGACATCTACCTACCCGAGGTGCTACGCAGTGGGACTGAACCTGGAACCATGAGGTTGGGAAGCAAACTTCTTACTACACAGCCACTCCTGCACCTGTCATGTATAGAATGAATGGAATAAAAATTTATGATTGCACAAAGTTTATCATGACACTACACTCACAAACACACACACACACAGCCACTCAGGTATCCACTACAGGTTGCTCAACCTGCTAGAAATAGCTAATTTCTCTACAAATGACACCTTACTTTCAGAGAGGAAGGACACATTGGATATATATATAGTTTCAAAATAAGGCAGGATGGTCATAGCTAGAACACTTTTATCAAGAGTGCTTCGTAAGCACTAACTTAGGCTAAACAACTCAATAACATGTAGTGACACATTTTTGAGGAGCCTCTGTATTCAATTTATGGTATAATAGCTGAAAAGATTAGTTTGAATTAACAGGCTTTCACACTCCCATTTAGATCAACAAGTATTGACTATCGGTTTCTAACTGTTTTGATACTAATCCGCCAGAAACTGCCATTCGTTCTATGATACAAACTTCCATTTTAAAGTGATCTAAATTAAAACCTTCTGTCAAAATTTCGTGTTTATTTCAGTTTAATATTGAAAAAAAAAAAAAATGAGTTTAACAAATATTTTTATTGTTTTCAAAATTAGTTGAAACAAAGGCAGTATATTTCTCAATGGAAATATGGTTAAGAGAGAGTTAAGAAACTTGCCATGTATCATTTTGTATCACAGTTTTCAGAATATTTAAAACATTTAAAAACAATACAATTATTGGTGAAAAGCAACATAAAAATTTTGATTTTAATCCTTTCGTGACTCTCTAATGGACACAATCAAAGGATTTGGAGATACTCTTTACTCTTTTTACTCTTTTACTTGTTTCAGTTATTTGACTGTGACCATGCTGGAGCACACCGCCTTTAGTCGAGCAAATCGACCCCAGGATTTATTCTTTGGAAGCCTAGTACTTATTCTACTGTTCTCTTTTGCCGAACCACTAAGTTACGGGGACGTAAACACACCAGCATCGGTTGTCAAGCGATGTTGGGAGGACAAACATATACACACACATACATATATATATACATATATACGACAGGCTTCTTTCAGTTTCCGTCTACCAAATCCACTCACAAGGCATTGGTCGGCCCGAGGCTATAATAGAAGACACTTGCTCAAGGTGCCACGCAGTGGGAATGAACCCAGAACCATGTTGTTGGTAAGCAAGCTACTTACCACACAGCCACTCCTGCGCCTTTTTTATAATATGTTTTTTTACTTGTTTCAGTCATTGGAATGTGGCTATGCTAGGGCATCTTGAAGGGTTTTCTGAACAAATCAACCCCAGGGTTCATTTTTGAAGTCTGGGCACCTATTCTGTCGGTCTCTATCACTGAACTTACAGGAATGTTAAAAACTGACACTGGTTATCAAGCACACACACACACACTGGGTTTATCTCAGTTTCTGTCTACCAAAACCATTCACAAGGTTTTGGTCAGTCTGGGACTATAGTAGAAGACACTTGCCCAATGTGCTGGTGCTGCACAGTGGGACTGAACTCAAATCCACATGGTTGGGAAACTAGCTCCATATCTGCGCAACCATGCCTTTTATTATTATTAATCGGCCATTTGAACACAACTAGAAAGGTCCTTACATAAAATAGTGTTGCAAAGCTTCAATTTTAAATGAAGATATTTAAAAGCAGAGTAGGTGTTTGACAATTAGAGGTAGTTGTAGGTAGATTTGGTTTTAAAGAATTTATATAAACAATTTGTTGGTCTTTGGCAGTATGCTGGAAATTACCATTTTATCAGTTTTATTTGTATTGCCCCAGGAGTGAGAGGCATGCTTGGCTTAAGTGATTAAGATACCGCATTTACTGAGTACTGGTTTTATAAACTGAAAGTTTATAACAGATAATAATAATAATAATACATTCAACTTCAGGTTTGTGTGTGTGATAAACTACACACACATACATACTTTTACAAGAAGAATGATTTTGAAATTTAGGCCTGTTAGCTTTCATTGGACTGTCTGATGAAGGCTAGCTGCCTGAAACTTCGAAGTTATTGTCACTATTCTTCATGTAAAAGTATAAATATGTGTATAGGTGCAGGAGTGGCTGTGTGGTAAGAAGCTTGCTACCAAACCACATGGTTCCAAGTTCAGTCCTGCTGCATGGCACCTTGGGCAAGTATCTTTTACTATAGCCTTAGGCCAACCAAAGCCTTGTGAGTGGATTTGGTAGATAGAAAATGAAAGAAGCCATATATATATATATATATATATATCATTTAACGTCTGCTTTCCCTGCTGGTATGGGTTGGATGGTTTGACTGAAAACTGGTAAACTGGGGAGCTACACCAGGTTCTGATCTGATTTGGCAAGGTTTCTATGGCTGGATGCCTTTCCTAATGCCAACCACTCCGAGAGCATAGTGAGTGATTTTTCGTGACCCCAGCATGGGTGCCACTCACCTGGCACTGGCATCAGCCAGGACTACAGTCTCACTTGGCTTGACAGGTCTACACAAGCATAGTGTGTCGCCAAAGGTCTTGGTCAGCTGTCACTGCTTCCGTGAGGCCCAATGCTCAAACGGTGGTTTTTACGTGCCACCGGCACGGGTGCCTGTCAGACGGTACTAGCGTTGGCTACAACTACAATATGTATGTGTATATCTGTGTGCGTGTGCGCCTTTGTGCCTGTGTTTGTCCCCCCTCCCCCCAATCACCGCTGGACAACCGGTGTTGGTGTGTTTACATCCTTGTAACTGACAATGGAGTAAGTCCTGGGGTTGATTTCTTCAACTAAAAACCCCTTTAAGGTAGTGCTCCAGCATGGCCACTGTCAAATGACTGAAACCAGTAAAAGAATAAAAGAATGTACTCGACGGAAAGTATTGGGTAACCCTTCAGATTAATGTAAAATAGTTTTACTTTTAACTAAACATAAAAACAAACATTAAGACATGTATAACCAGGTTACTGTTGTCTCCCCTTCCATTCAACCACATCCTTCCTGTCAATTCAATATATGAAACCATTAATCCAACCATGTTTTGTTTCTCTTTTCCTTTTCTTTCCTTATTCCTTTCTGCTGAGCGCAGTCTTGAACTGTCAAAGACTTTTCCATTTTTTTCTGAGTGTTAAACTAATACACCTTGTTTGTTGTTCCCTTGCCTGGCTCTGTCTCTGTTTTTTTTTTTTTTGTACATTTAAACCACACACACACACAGCCACTTGCATGTTAATTTCACGAGCAGGCTGTTCCATTGATCGGATCAACTGGAACCCTCAATGTCGTAAGCGACGGAGTGCCAACAACACAACAACACACATTTTTCTCCCCTATTTTTCACTTGTTTCAGTTATTGAACTGCAGTCATGCCAGTGCACTATCTGGAAAGGTTTAGTTGCACAAATTGACCCTAGTACGATTTTCAGCATATCATGCAACCAAGAAAAGGTTCACTAAATAGCTTATTCATTTTCCTTCTTTCTCAGTCTTCACCCTTTGATTATTATACATTTGGTGAAAGTGGTAAGCTGGCAGAGTCGTTAGCACACCAGGCAAAATGCTTGGCAGCATTTCATCCATCTTTACATTCTGAGTTCAAATTCCACTGAGGTCCACTTTGCTTTTCATCCTTCTGGAGTCGATAGAATAAGTACCTGTTGAGTACTGGGGTTGATGTAATCGACTATCCCTTCCCCCAAATTTCAGGCCTTGTGCCTATAATAGAAAGGGTTATTATACATTTGGTCTCTTGAGTGAACCCCTATATCCAGCTGGTATTACACAACTTGTTGCAAATAAAGGATATGTTTTGGTAAACACCTGCACACCACAGTTTACAACAACATCTCGGACAGTCATGAACAAATTATGACTCACAGGAATTTCTGAATGGCACACCTGACCAAAAATTACCTAGAATTTTTTTTAGTAATGTGGTCTGCATGTTGAAACCACATCTCATGTGAACTGCTTCTTGAAAAAAGATTGCCCATACCTGATCTAGTGCAACAATCATTTTTAAAATCTGATGTTTATTCTATCAGTATCTTTTGCTGAACTGCTAAGTTAAGGGGACGTAAACCAGCACTAGTTGTCAAGCAGTGGTGGAGGACAAACACAAAAGCACATACCCATATGATGGGCTTCCTCTCAGTTTCTCTCTGCCAAATTCGCTCACAAGATATTGGTCAACCTGGGGTTATATTAAGACACTTGCCCAAGGTGCTGAGCTGTGGGACTGAACTAGAAACAGTGATTAACATTAAAGATATTTTTTTAAAAAATGTAATGGATATAATTTTTGATTGCTTAGCATCTAAATGAGGTGAAGCTTTATCTTTCATACTCTTAATACTGCAAAATCCAGAATGGTGTATATGTATCACAACCAGCTTTAATTACATTAGACTGGATATATTGTGAGCAGGGAGGAGAGACAAAAGATATCTGATTTCTGATCATCGTTGTCATGGTAATGTCGCAATCCAAAAAAGATAGTGCCAACTAACTAACTATGCAGCATGTTCTTCATTAAAGATAGTAAGGTATTCTTTAAAGGTTATTCAACTGTTATTCTTAGCATTTCAAACAATCTCATAGCGACTCCATTGTTGGCTCAAAAGAAAAGAAATAATTGTTGTTGATAATGAATTGATATATGTAAAACTGAAATTATCACTTTTATCAAATAGACTATAGGATATTGTTAGAGATTGCTGGTTATAATGGGCTTCCAAATCTTCCTGGATTGTAGCCCCTTCTGTTCCATTTTGGTGCAAATCACTTAAATAAATCCTCCTTCTAGATGACTCTTTCTGATCTCTTGGATACATCTTGGTAACTGTATGAGTCCATCTGCTATCTGTGAAGCTTGTAACATGAAAAATTGCCTTCAAAGCAGAAATTTAAAACAGAAGTAATAAATAAGACACTTATGTGTGTATGCTAAGAAGTTTGTCCCCAATCAAATGGTGGTGGATTCAGTCCCACCGCATGACACCTCAGGCAAGTGTCTTCTACTGTAGCTTTGGGCCAACCAAGACCTTGTGAGTAGATATGGTAGATGGAAACTAAAAGAAGCTTCTCATCTATATATATATGTGTGTGTTTGTATCTCTTTATCTTCACATTGCATGACAGTTGTTAATGATTGTCATTCATTTCCAATATTCTGCATGAACATAGGTAAATATTTCTTGGGAAATATTTACCTTGCTCGGAATCAGGAAGGGCCATAGAAAAATCTACTTCAATAAACTCTATCTGACCCATGCAAGCATGATGATAAACAAAAGACAAAAACGAAAACAACATAGCCATCACTTGCAAGCGAGTATGACTTGTTAACATATGCCCTGATTTCACTAATTGTTTCAGGTGTCTGTGTAGTTATGAGCAGACAAAAGGCATCCCATCTCAGCTTTTCGCCCTTTGACCAGCGGAACATGACAACAGGAGTGGAAGAATGCTGTACTACCAGCACCAGGCTGGTGTTCATTTCAGCTGAGTAGACTGCGGCATTATGAAGTGAAGTGCCTTGCTCAAGGACGCATTCAGGAATCACCTCTTGACCATATATGACCATGGGTTCAAAATGCTAACCACTTAACAAATACACTAATAACATCTGAGTAATTAACTGTTGCAAGTTATCTTTACAGAAATGTCAAGGAGTGGTGATGGGGGGGGGGGGCATCATCATCCCATTTTCTGCTCTATATTTTTTGTCAGTTGAGTTCATGCGAGTGAAATTTTCATGATTTAAAAAAAAAAAAATTTTTTTATTGTCATTGTTTGTTTATTTTTATTTTGTAGAGATCGGAACTTCCCACCCAAAGAATTTGATGTACAAAGAGGCAATAGGCATCCGAATGAGAGATTCCATCGTGGTGACTTTCTCCCTCCGTATGGAGAAACAATTGATTATGCACATCGACCTGCCAGAGAAATGTTTGAACCTGATTCAGGTAAGGAGAAAGGAAATACTTCTTTGCTTTCCAAATTTCTGCCTAATGTGCTCATCATCATCATGGTTTTGTATTTGCATCTTTTAATTCGGAAACAGATGATGATACACACTTTTACCTTCCTTAGTCTTCTATCTATCTATCTATCTATCTATCTATAACCACTGCATCAAGCATTGCATGTAATCCAGTGGTTCTCAACTGTTTTTTGCTCTTCAGAACCCCCTTCAGTTCCAGTTTTGCTCTTCAGGACCCATAGCTATGCGACATTAAAAAAATTCTCTTGCATTTATAGAATGAAACATTATTAGGAACTGTATAAAAAAATTAAAATATTTTGTATAGTGTAGAAGCATAACAAATTTATTGCACATAAATTTTAGCAACAACTCCTTATGTGGGCCCCCAAGGGTTATATGAACTCGGGTTGAGAACCAACTAATGTGGTTCTTTGTTCTGGAAACTGTTGCTGCAGTACTATAGCAATAGCTCCTTTTGTTTCTTGTTTCTCCTTAAAAAGGGGCGAAAAAAAAAAAAGACATCCATTACTGAAATGTCTTAGTGCATAAAGTTTTCTTCATAGGAAACCTACTAGGGACTAAAACAGCATAAGTAAAAAGGGAGTTCTAGAAAGGCTGAAGTTCTGGTGAGGAATAATAAAGGAAAGTTTTGAGGGTAACAGACATAATTGTGTGGAGAGAGAGAGACAGGGGTTTAGGAGGATGATGGTGGTGGTGAATATGTTGGCTGGGCTGGGGACATGAAATGCAGTGAGCTGATTGAGAAGGGTAGTCTGTTGTTGAAGTATTAGGAATAGCACAGAGAGAGAGTATACAATACATTTATGAGTCATTGATTATAGTGAACTTTTGCTAATCAGTGTATAGTGATTTAAAAAAATGTTTTTTTTTTATGTGGTTTAAATGTTTGAGATGAGTTGAAATTATAATTCTTTGGACTGTTAACTTCATTTTTTGTAGGTTTTTTCTTTTAAATTTCCGTCTGGACATTCAGCCAACCAAAGCCTTGTAAGTGGATTTGGTTGATGGAAATTGAAAGAAGCCTGTTATATATATATATATATATATATATATATATATAT
>NC_068994.1:12674156-12678166 GCF_001194135.2 Octopus bimaculoides
GCACAGGAGCCAGTCCAGCGGCACTGGCAACGATCTTGCTCGAATGTCTTTTCACGTGCCACCAGCACAAGTGCCAGGAAGGCGATGCTGGTAACGATCACGCTCAAATGGTGCTATTTACGTGCCACCGGCATGGAAGCCAGATAGCTGCTCTCGCAACAATCACGCTCGAACGGTGCTCTTAGCGCTCCACTGGTACAGGTGCCATCACAATTTCGCTTTCGCTTGCCCCAACAGGTCTTTGCAAGCCGAGTTTAGTGTTCAATGAAAGAGACGTTGGCATGGGTGCCAGTCACTCAGGGCCTCACTGAGGAAATGGCAAGGGACTGGGAGATGTGGCAACTTGCTGTACTTGTTAAGACATGCCAAGCTTAGTAAAATCACTGTCTTCCATACATACAGGCTTGTCCTTTCAGGTGCCTATGGCACTTAAAAAGCATCTGTGCCAGTGCTGTGTTGACACTCCTGTGCCAGTGACACGTAAAAAGCACCCAGCACACTCTGTTAAGTGGTTGACATTATGAAGGGCATCCAGCTGTAGAAATCATGCCATGACAAACAGTTAGTCTGGACAGCTCCATGTCAAGCCATCCAACCCATGCCAGCATGGAAAGTGGACATTAAACGATGGTGATGATGATACACACATGGATTAGGAACACTAAGCAGTGATGTGTATGAACATAAGCTTGTTACTGGTTCAAATATGCTTGGGACATATTCAAGTCTGTCAGTAGGCCATTCACTGCTTTTTGTCATGGGGAAAAATTCTTGATTTAGACACCTTTTGTATTCTGCAAGAATTCTTCTCCATGACAAAATGAAAGTGAATGGCTTTCTTTTGGGTTCAAATATGTCTCAAGCATATTTGAACTAGTAAAAAGTTTTTATGCATATCATCATCAGCATCAACATTTAACATCCGTTTTCCATGCTAGCATGGGTTGGACGACTTCACCTGAACTGGCAAGGCCAGAGGCCATACACACACACACACACACACACATGGGTAAGCAAATTCTGAGTTCAAATTCTGTGATGGTTGACTCTGTCTTTTGTGTATTTGAGATTGATAAAATAAGTACCAATCAAGTACCGAGTTTAGTGTAATCAACTCACACCCTAACTCCTAAAATTGCTGGCCTTGTGCCGAAATTTGGAACCATTAGTACCTACACTTTAGAAACGAAGGTTTTAGTCTGAATACTGACTTATACATAACCCAAAATTATATCACTTTATTCCATCTAACTCACAATCTATTAAACAATTCAAAGGATTCTTAGAAGCAACAATGAAAAAAATGAATAGAGGTGTTTTTATTCTGTTTAATTACACCTGCTACTGCTTATATTCTTGGTTTCTTGTTCTACAGATCTGGCTAGGAACAAACCACCAGCTGTCTTTGACTATGGTCACAAGCATGCCAACTATCTAGGACGACCAGATCCATCACGAGGTATTGCTATATTGCTATACTGTAACTGTTGTATATGTGTGTGTGTATATATCTGAATCGGTCTATTTGTATGTACACTTTAAAAAAAAACAATAAAGACATAGCTACGTGGTTAATAAGCAGACTTAGCATCCACATGGTTTTGAGTTTAGTCCCACTGCACAGCACCTTGAGCAAGTGTCATCTATATCCCCAGGCCAATCAATGCCTTGTGAGTGAATTTGGTACATGAAAACTGTACAGAAATCCATTGTGTGTATATATATATATATATATATATTTCCATTCCTTTTTTGACGTCCTGTACCCGGATATGCATCTATATATATACATGTAGATGTAGGTATGTACATATATGTATGTATACATGCATATGCTCATGTATCATTTGTATTATTATATTATCGAACACCACGCGTCCATTTGCAAGTAAGTTTTAACTTTATATTTCTGACGCGACTATCTATCTATCCACCCATCCACCCATCCATCTTACCTATCTCCCCCTCTCGTTCTTCTTCCTTCTGTTGTCCTTGCTTCTCCCCTTCACTGCTATACATATCTCTCTCTTACTCTTCCTACCTGTCTCTCGTCGCTCACCTTTGTTCCACTTCCTCCATTTTCCTCTCTCTACCACTCCTCGTTGATCACATGTGACCTGTGGTCACCTCTTCCTTTCTCCCTTCAGCCAGCATAAAGGCAAGATGAAACTACTGTCTCTCTCCGTTCATCTTCGTCACATCACAGCGTTCAATATCTCATCGCGTTCGGCCCTACGGCCTTTAATGTTGTTTTCATATGTTTAATTTTTCCTGTCTTGGTTTTTGTTTGCTACTTTGGAACCCTCTGCTTAGCAGGTTAATCCACTAAGCAGGAAGAGCTATTCTAAGAGCGCGTTCTGCCTCATCTTCAAAACGCTTAGTTTAAAATAGAGGCAGCTGATGAAGGAAAAGTTCCATAAGTGGCTCATCTGTTTTCCTATGTATTCATTCTGTTGTCTGTAAAAAAGTCCGTTTTTTTGTGCTTTATGTTTCCATTCCTTTTTTGATGTCCTGTACCCAGATATGCATCTATATATATATATGTAGATATAGGTATGTACATATATGTATACATACATATGCTCATATATATATATATCTCTGTGTGTGTGTGTGTGCTTGTGTCTCACTACCACTTGACTGTGATTGGTTTGTTTATGTCATAACTTAAGCAGTTCAGCCAAAGAGACCAATAGGATAAACACCAGACTTATAAAATAAGTACTGGGATCAATTCATTTGAGTAGATTGTTCCCACACAGTTTTGGGAAGCAAGCTTCTTAACGGCACAGCAACACCTAGAGTAGTGGTAATAAAATCAGGAAAAATAATAGGCATAATTGATTTCAAATGTCTGGGATTTGAAGTCAAAATGGAAAAGAAATGGTTTAGCTGTGATTAGACATGGCCTAGAGTTAGTACACTGCTCTACCAACTGTATCAATCAACCATTAAAAGTGTATAATCTTGTGGGTCAGCTGATCTTTAAAATTATATTGTCGTTTCTATAGATACTAGTGTGGCCAATAGGTATAAGCACAGTTGTAACTGTGTGGTAAGTTTGCTTCTTAACCATGTGGTTTCAGATTTAGTCCTGCTGCATGGCACCTTGGACAAGTGGTTTCTTGTATAGCTTTGGGGGTGACCAGTGCTTTGTAAACTAAGTGGATTTGGCAGATAGAAACTGAAAGAAACCCATCGTGTGTGTGTTGCTGTCTCCTTGCCTTGACATCACACGATAGTTGTAAATGAGTGTTGTCACCATGCAAGTGGTGTCCTTCATTCCCAATATTCTATAAAATCATACCTGGTCATTGGGAAATCTTACCTAACTTGGAAACAGAAGTTGGTGACAGGAAGGGCATCTGGGCATACTGCTATAGAAAATCTGCCTCAGCAAATTCTGTTCATCCTATGCAAGTATGGAAAAATAGGTGTCAAAATGATGTTCTCTATTTCTCTCTTATCTTTTGCATTTTTTCTCATCATTTACAGACATGGATTTTCAAGGGAACAAGAACTTACCTCCGGACCATATGAGGGGTGACCGAGGAAGGATGTTCCCCGAAAATGAGCACAGCCCTTTCCAAGGGAACTGGCTTCGCGATGGTGACAGGCCGCGCAACTGCGATAAGGAAGACATGATGCGGGATATGGAAAGGATGCGCAACAGGGACAGAGACATCGACCTCAGAGATCGAGACTGCCGAGACCGAGATCGTGGTCGTCCAATTGGCCATGATAGCCGAGAACGAGAGCGACTCAGGGAGCGAGACAAGTTCCGTGATGGCCAAGGCGATAGGGAGGGCTATTTGAGAGGACGGGAGCGCATGGATGAGGAAGATAAGTGGGTTGACCGTAAGCACGATGATAGAAAGTATGATCGGGACTGCCGAGGAAGGTAGGTTCTAGATTAATTTTATTTACTCCCCCCCCCTTTTTTTTTTATTTCTGTGTCTCATAAGGTGTTGCATTGTATACATATAATTCTTGGTTTTGTGTTCATATAA
>NC_068994.1:12678176-12682272 GCF_001194135.2 Octopus bimaculoides
AAATCGTAACTGTTCTTGTTAAGGTGATGGGCTGGCTGAATCATTAGCACACTAGACAAAATGCTTAGCAGCTTTATGTTCTGAGTTCAAATCCCACTGAGGTCGACTTTATCTTTCATCATCCTGGTGTTGATGAAAGAAGTACCAGTTGAGTGCTGGCGGGGTCAATGTAATCAACTAACCCCCGCCACTAAAATTTCAGGCCTTGTGCTTACAGTAGAAAGGATTATTTCTATTATTGCCCCCCAGTAAATCTTGATCCAGCAGACCATCTTGTCTTATTTTCAAATAGTAATATCAAGGACTTCATTTGTTTTTTGTTTACAATGGTTTTCCTTGCTAGCATCTTCTTTAAATGAGTATGTTGTTGCAACATTGTATTTGCAGCCTAGTGCTCTTGCTGTTGCTAACCCTTATCTGTCTTTTTGAGTAAGGGATCTCATATTTCTCTTAACCCTTTAGCATTTAAACCGGTTGTATCCAGCCCAAAGATTCTGTTTTACTTTCAAACTAGCCAGATCCAGCCTCTTACACCTACCCTTCAATGTAATTCTAAAAATAAACAAACACATAAGTATCTCAAAGCTATTAAGATAATGCATGATTAATTTTCAAAAAATGGGAATAAATAAGCATTACAGTTGACAGTAATCTGAATGCTAAAGAGTTAATCATATAGCCATTCCAGAACTTATCTTAGAAATCTTCATTATTATTATGGAATTTGATATTTTTGTAAAATTTGAAAATTTGTTGATCAATTGTTTTTACTGTGTTACCCTTGCATCCCCTACTTCTTATTTCAGCTATAATTTTTGCATTTGAAATCACTTTTCTTTTTTTTTATATCTTCTAGATATAACAGCCCAAACAGGGGTTATCATAATACAGAACCCCCACACATACGCGATGCATTCCCCAAATCCCAGCTTCCCTCACAACCAGAAACGAAGGCTGAGGTTGTATCTGCTGATGACCTGTTGTGCAAGCCAGGACGAGACAAGCGCCCACATCAAGTGGTGGTGATAATTAGAGGCTTACCAGGCTCAGGCAAAACTTATGTTAGCAAGTTAATCAGAGTAAGTACTTGGTTTATTCAAACAGAACACTTGCGATCGTCACTTAAGAGCATTTAAATGTACTGTGAACTGATGTTTTTTTTTTGTTTTTTTTTTTGCATTTCCAATTGTGATTTTTGAAAAGCATGAAATATTGCTTGAAGTGACTGCTAGGGATAGAGGGGTGTTGCAATGAGTACAGGGGTTAGTGGTTGGTTGAAGTCTTCATCATCATCATCGTTTAACGTCTGCTTTCCATGCTAGCATGGGTTGGATGATTTGACTGAGGACTGGTGAACCAGATGGCTACACCAGGCTCCAGTCTGATTTGGCAGAGTTTCTACAGCTGGATGCCCTTCCTAACGCCAACCACTCCGAGAGTGTAGTGGGTACTTTTACGTGCCACTGGCACGAGGGCCAGTCAAGCGGTACTGGCAACAGCCATGCTCAAAATGGTGTATTTTACATGCCACCTGCACAGGAGCCAGTCCAGCGGCACTGGCATGCATGTATAATTTGAAATGTAAGGTGGTGGTGATGCTCATGTTTAAATATGACTTGGTAGCAAATACTATGGTTTTGCTAGTTGTTTTAAGTTCCTGTGCAGTCATGAGCAGGCATAGATACCCACTTGGCTCTCCTACCCTTGATCCAACAGAGGACCCAGGATGTAACAGTTGGAGGGAAAGAATGTTGCCCCACCACTAGGCAGGTACTCCCGAGCTGAGTAGAGTGGAGAGATGTGAAATGAAGTGTTTTGGTCAAGGACACAGCACCCTACATGTTCCAGGAATTGAACCCACCACCTTATGATCCTGAACCTAACTCTTAACCATTGTGAAAAGTATACAAAGTGATTAAAGAACAAGTTTTACCATGCTGTGGGCAGTTAAAAATAGTCTTGTTAGACCCTCAGGGAAAGAATATACATTTTCTATCAGCTGACCAATTAGTATCTGATAGCTATTATTATTTATTTTTTATTTATGCACCCTTTTAAAGCCTAGCCAGGCTCACGGGCCCGGTTTCTATGGCATATGAGTACCCCCCCCCTCCCAACTGGACGGGATGCCAGTCCATCGCAGCTTTATTCAAGAAACAAGAAGAAAGAGTGAGAGAAAGTTCGGATGGAAGAGTACAACAGGGGTCACCACCACCCCCTGCCGAAGCCTCGTGGAGCTTTCGGTATTTCCGCTCAATAAACACACACCCAACACCCGGTCTGGGAATCAAAACTGCGATCCTCCGACCACGAGTCCGCTGCCCTGACCACTGGGCCATTCCGCCTCCTGATAGCTATTATTAGTGTCTATAAATTAAGACTCCACTAAACTGTTCAGTCTGATTTGCATGGCAGTGCATGAGCTGACAACATTGGTTAATTATTAATTCAGTCATAGTGGACTTGTATATATGAATAGTTATGACTTATTGGTCCCTCTGTGGATAGAAGGTAAGTATTCTTTCTTTTACAAAGTTCTAACAAAACTAGAAACTGACTAGACCAATTCCATTTTGTTCTGCTGTAGGAAAAAAAAGATCAACCTTACATTACAAATTAATTAAAAACAATGTACAGTGCATTGTGAATTATACATAAGTACATGCATTTAATTACCAATAGGGGTTTAACCACCTGAGAGACTGTGTTAGTACAGAGGTGAATCCACCTATCTTGATGTAGCTTTGTAATGGATTATATTCTGTTGTGTTTTCCCCCAGGATAAAGAGACTAATAATGGTGGACCAGCTCCCAGGATGCTGTGTATGGATGACTACTTTATGGTGGAAGTCGAGAAAGTTGAAAAAGATTCAGAGTCGAACAAAATGATTAAAAAGAAGGTAAGCAGGTGTAAATATATGTAAGCAGTACTCCAATGTAAGTTTTAAATTTTGCAGAGAGTTTAGCAACTAATAAAGACTGAAGTATTTTTTATCTGAAAGAGAAAGCCTGCCTAGTCTTTGCAATGTAGGGTACCTTGTTGTATTATCATTTCCTTTGTACTTACTCCTTAGCAGCATCCAGAAATTTTATGCTTTTATGTTTTTATCTTTTACTTGTTTCAGTCACAGTTTTAAAGAATTTTAGTCAAACAAATTGGCCCCAGTACTTTTTTTTTTTTTTTTTTTTTAAAGCCTTTTGCTGAATCGCTAAGTTACAGGGACATAAACACACCAACACTGGTTGTCAAGCAGTGGTGGGGGGACAAACACAGATACACACACACACACACACAAACCTACAATGGGCTTCGTTCAGTATCCACCTACCAAATCCACTCACAAAGCTTTGGTTGGTCTGAGGCTATAGAAGAAGATACTTGCCCAAGGTGCCATGCAGTAGGACTGAACCCAAGACCATGTGGTTGAGAAGCAAGCTTCTTACTACACAGCCACACATGCACTTATCTACTTTCTTATTTCCTTTGTGGTTAATCCCTAATTCTCTTTTATCTACTTTTTCCTTGTAATATCAGTTGTAATGCAAACTACTGCCTGGTAACATTGAATTACTGTATTTGATGGCATATAAGATGCCCCTCCCCTCTCTTTTTTTAACAATACAGAAAAATGTTTCAAAATATCACCCTAAATCCTATATGTGAGGTTGGGCCTCCCATAAGCTTTTTCCTAAATATGCACTGCTGAAATTGGGTTGCATCTAATATCTCCACGTCTTTATTTTTTTTGCCATCAAATACGGTAGACAAAAAATATTTAAAAAATATTAATACTGTATCTGTTCTCTGTATTGTATTGCTTTTAGGTTCTGCAATATGAGTATGAACCTGATCTTGAAGAGACATATAGGCAGAGTATTCTGAAAAGCTTCAAAAAGACAATTGATGACGGTTTCTTCCCATTCATAATTTACGACAGTGTTAATGAGAAAGTCAGGCATTTTGAAGAGTTTTGGAGCTATGCAAAATCCAAGGGATTTCAGGTAAGATAGTCTAATTTTATCTATTGTTTGTTGTTCTTGTGAGTGTTATAAATTTTCAGAAGCAGCTGTGTTTTTTTTTTTTTTTTTTTTTTTT
>NC_068994.1:12682282-12682728 GCF_001194135.2 Octopus bimaculoides
GAAGCCTGGTACAGTCTTCCTAGCCAGCCCCTGTCAAACCGTCCAACCCATACCCGTATGAAAAACGGACATTAAATGATGATGATGATGATTGCTCTCGATTTAAATCCATGTTAAGTTAATTTAGACATTTAAGTTGATGCTAAGCAATTTAGTCACTTAAGTTGACGCTAGGCATAACAACTAATTGAAAGGAGAGTGTAAAAAAAAAAAAAGCGGGGGATAAGAACATGTGTAAATACTAGCATGTAAAATATTGGGTTAAAAAAAAACTCAAAGATTGCCCATAGGATTTGAACCCACATCTTCTGTAAGCATGACAAATGTTCTGTCATTTGACCAAAGCAGTCCTTTGAATTTCTCTAACCATTTTAGAGACTTTATTCTTATCAGTGAAAATTGTATGTTGATGGCATCATTATATATATATATATATATATATATAT
>NC_068994.1:12682929-12685600 GCF_001194135.2 Octopus bimaculoides
GAAAGAGTACAGCAGGGTTCGCCACCATCCCCTGCCAGAGCCTTGTGGAGCTTTAGGTGTTTTCGCTCAATAAACACTCACAACGCCTGATCTGGGAATCGAAACCGCAATCCTAAGACCGCGAGTCCGCTGCCCTAACCACTGGGCCATTGCGCCTCCACACATTTTTTTTTAGGAGGAGGTAGCCACAACAAGACACACACCAAACGTTCCATTCATTTTCCAGCTCAAAGGGAAAATGGCATCATAAGAATTAATAAACTTTGAGAGAATGGGAAATAATTCTTTATTAAATATTCTTTTTTTCTGATGTTCATTCATTGTTCTCTCTCTGGCAGGTTTATGTAGCTACTGTTCACTCAGATGTTTCAACATGTGTAAAACGCAACATACACGGACGCACAAAACAGGATATCAACAAGGTGAGTGGCTTTCTTTCTTCTTGCCACCTGCATTGCTCGACATTTTGATATTCATTCATGTAAATGACATTTCTTTCCTGCTGGGTTAAATATTTAAGAAATTTCAAGGATTAAAACCATGCATAAAATATGTTGTTTGTTATATTCTCAAATGCTACAGTTTTAATGTAGATTGTGTGAGATATTATAAATAGCAGCAATTTGAGAGGGGAGAAATTGAGGACCCTGACAATAGTAGGACCATCATCCTTACAATGTCCACTTTCCTTTGCTTCCATGGGTCTGATGGAGTTTGTTGAGACAGATTTTCTACAGCTGGATGCCCTTCCTGTAGCCAAATGTAACTTGTGTCAAGCAGTGTAATGTTTCCCCTATGGCAAAACTATCACAAGATGTCACGGCAAGCCCCCCCCACACACACACACACATACATTCACACACACACACACATACATTCACACACACACACACAGTAGGCTTCTTTCAGTTTCCATCTACCAGATCCACTCATAAAGTTTTGGTAGGCTTTTGTAGAAGACACATGCCCAAGGTACTATGCAGTGGGACTGAACCTGCAACCACATGGTTATGAAGCAAGATTCTTAACCACACAGCCACTCCTGTGCCTAGAATAGTCAATCCTAATATTACAAGGTGTTTGGATAATTATCTTGTAAAGATGAAATAGCAAAGAAAAATAAACATTTACATATTATGTAATTTGAGTAAATTGTATATGCGATTGTAGTGTGATTACTAAAGCAATTATTGAATATACAATAAAAATGCAGTGTGTTTCTCATTGTTATTTTTTTCTTTTCTTTTTTCTGCTTGCTAAATGGATGATGATCAATAGCAGATGTGTCGATGAGATTTTATTTGTTATCATTTTGTCAAGTGCTTCTATCATTTTATTTCAGATTCACAAGAACTGGGAGGAGACGCCAAAACACCATATACACTTAGATATTCGATGTCTTCTTCAGGATGCTGCTATCCCAGAGGTGAGTGTAATGTGAATGAGAGAGGTGAGTGGAGCATGGCTGAAATTGAAGACAATAAACTGGCAGTGAGTAGGAGTTTGTAGTATTTAGTCCTTGAGCTCTGTGTTCTGAATTCAAACTCTGCTGAGATCAAGTTGGCCTTTCATCCTTTCCTAGTTGATAAGATAAAGTACCAGTTCAAAAGAGCAGATTGGAAGAATCAGTAGGTTATCAGATGAAATGTCTTTCAGTATTGATTCTGGCTCATAGTTTAACACCTTGGGTAACTTTAGTAGAGGGTACCATTCTGTTGTAAGCACTCAGGCCAAGCTTGGATCAAGAACTGCCTCTCTTCATCCCACAAGTCTTGGAGGACTCTGAGAAAATATAATGAAGGGCCATAGGGTCTACTTTTCTCTCTTTGACTAAGTTTTAAAAAAGGAGAAAATACAAAAAAACAAAGATCTGTGTTACTATGACACGTTTCTGGTCAATTAACCAAACTAGTCATATATCTTATAAGTACATGATTTTCATGAAGTTTAGTTAAATATCATCATCATTTAACGCCCGCTTTCCATGCTAGCATGGTTTGGACGATTTGACTGAGGACTGGTGAAACCATATGGCTACACCAGACTCCAATCTGTTCTGGCAGAGTTTCTACAGCTGAGAGTGTAGTGGGTGATTTTTACGTGCCACCTGCATGGGAGTCAGTCCAATGTTTTTTTCACATGCCACCGGCACAAGTGCCAGTAAGGCAAAACTGGAAACGATTGTGCTCAAATGGTGCTTTTTACGTGCCATCAGCACGAAAGCAAGACCGCTGCTTTGGCAGTGATCCCACTTGGATGGTGCTGTTAGCACTCCACTGGCACGGGTGCCAGTCATCAAATGTGGTTCAGTTTCGATCTCATCTCTTTAGATTAATTAGGAGAGAAAGAGGTTGTGCAGCACATAACTTGATATGAGGGATCTCCAAAACTGATGCTAGGAGGAGATGATCCACAGAATGGAGAGTTAGTGTGAATACATGCAACCAAGTGGACTCTATTGAAAGGTACCCAAGGGCCAGGTGTCCCCAAAATCAGATGTTGAGGACAGGAGCAAACAACTCATGGTCAGTTTAAACATTTGAAACTTGGCATTGGTTTCAAAGTTCGTGTTTGATCCAAAGTCAGAGGACCCTGTTCGTTTGTACTGCAGGAATCTACATAGAATGTATTATTAGTGTGTGTATATATATATATATATATATATATATAT
>NC_068994.1:12685648-12695033 GCF_001194135.2 Octopus bimaculoides
CTCCGTCGCTTACGACGTCGAGGGTTCCAGTTGATCCGATCAACAGAACAGCCTGCTCGTGAAATTAACGTGCAAGTGGCTGAGCACTCCACAGACACGTGTACCCTTAACGTAGTTCTCGGGGGATATTCAGCGTCACACAGTGTGACAAGGCTGACCCATTGAATTACAGGCACAACAGAAACAGGAAGTAAGAGTGAGAGAAAGTTGTGATGAAAGAGTACAGCAGGGTTCGCCACCACCCCCTGCCGGAGCCTCGTGGAGCTTTTAGGTGTTTTCGCTCAATAAACACTCACAACGCCCGGTCTGGGAATCGAAACCGCGATCCTATGACCGCGAGTCCACTGCCCTAACCACTGGGCCATTGCGCCTCCACTTATTTATATATATATACACACACACACACACACACATATACATACATGCACCAGCATTACCGCAGCCACTTGGCTGAAACACATAAATAAGAAAATATATATCCATTTAGTTGCACATCATTTCATTTATTCATTGATATATCCATTCATGTAACTTTTAATGTGTCTGTTTTAGGTTGAAATGGAAGACACATCAGATGAGAAAACTAAAAAGGATGCTACCCCACAAAAAGGAGATGCTGAAGAGGAAGATGAACCTATAGGACCAGTGGTAAACAAATGCTTCCTTCTCTCTTGAGTTTGTGATAGAATCACGGTAAACTTTTTATTTGAAGCTAAGTCACTGTCACACTCTATAACTGTCCTTAGTTTCCTGTTGTGATCACATTCATAAGAATGAAGTTTGTATACATCCAGATACACACTCGTATTGGCTGGATATGTCTTCTCCAGCACATACTTTATCAGCTTGGGCAGTTTTTCTCCAGCACTTACAAGCATGTATGTGCAAGTGATGATGCATCCAACCAGTATAAACAGGGAGAAAGCTTGTTGGTTCTGGTCCTGTCATCAGTGCTGAGTTTATGTCCATATCTAAAACAGTGCTCAACAACCAAGTCCACCCAGCTTAAGCAGATAGCATGTGGCTGGTGTATATGACTGTTGTAGATAGTGCAGCACAGTAATCTGTTGTGAGGTTTCAGTTCATCACTCAGAAGAAAAGGGTTCATACTTTTGTTCAGTGCTACAAATGTCAGGATTCCTGTACTTCATATCGTTGTAGCAAAAAAGGCATTGGTCACACAAACGTATGCTCTTTCTCTCTCTCTCTCTTTCTCTCTCTCTCTCTTTCTCTCTCTCTCTCTTTCTCTCTCTCTCTCTCTCTCCCCCCTCTCTCTCTCTCTCTCTCTCACCCTCTCACCCTCTCACCCTCTCACTCTCTCACATCAGCTCTCCGTTTGTTGCAGCCGTTTATCACATTGAGATTCAGTATCTTGAAACCAGCTTTTATTGCTTCTTCCCATGTCTTGTGCTTGCAAGTTATGCTTTTGCGCGTGTATTGAGTGATGTAGGCCATCCTAGATATGAATGTGCGAGAAAAATAGTCAAATTAGCAAATTTAGGCCAATTAAATCATTAGCCCGTCTCCATATTATCTCCCTTACATAATTTTTATTTTAATTTTTTTCAACCTCTCTACTGAGAGTGATCTCCCATGTTTTTTAACCATTATGCTAACACAAGATTTGTGCTGGACAATCTGAAAGTTATGTTCTGTTTGATATGTTGCTTGTATGCTTCTCACCCTGACTGCTAACGGCTCTGAAGGGATGAAAGGCAAAGTTGTTCTTGGCAGGAATTGAACGCAGCATGTAAGAAGCTGGAACAAATACTGCAAGGCATTTTTTTTCTAATGCTCTAATGATTCTGCCAGGTTAGTAGTAATAATAATGTTTTCTAGGAGATAGGACTCTTATTTTGAGGAAGATATATATTGTCAGCCATATTGACCTCTCCACTTAATAAGTACTAATGAACCTGGAGTTAATTGAAATACAAGTCATAGAAGAATGTGACTAAAACACCATAAACAGTCCATTTTCATACTCAGTTGATTCTGTTATCTGTGGCCCAATTAGTATTATTGTTAATAAAGCTATTATGAAATTATTGTCCACAAACATAATTAATTTAACTTTCTGTATTTCAGGGTTATATTAAAAGTAAATGGGAAATTGATGTAGGCGACCAAACTGGTAAGTGAAAATAGCTTTTGTTATTTAAAACAGTTTCTGAATTAAAACAAGCACATGAAACCTGTTTTGTGCGTGTGTATGCGTGCGTGCATGTTTCTAGCTGTGTGTTTGTTTACATTTACACTTCTTCGAAAATTGCTGAGTGGTAAAGTCATTTTTCTTGTCAACAAATCTGCTGGTTTTGTCACCTTTGAAGCCATGGAAAATAATACCCCTTGTTTGAAAAACAAGTAAGAGTTAGTGACAGGAAGAACAGTAGGTTGCAAAACAGTGCCTCATGAATAATTTTATTCAGCCCATGCTAACATGGAGGTGCCTCATGAATATATTTATTCAGCCCATGCTAACATGGAGAAACATATGTAAAGACCCCTTTCAGTCATGGGAGCATGTCTGGTCGTGGGATATATGTCTGATCATGGGAAATATTACCTTGCTTGGAATCCTGTGAGCATTGGCAACAGAAGGGTCGTCCTGCCATAGAAAATCTGCTTGAACAATTCCTATTTGATCCATCCATGCAAGTATGAAAAACTGGACGTTGAATCGTGATGAATGTTTATATGCTGTATGGAAGCTATAAATTCTTAATGTTTTGAGCATGAATAAAGGTCCTGTCTGTAATGTTAGAATTCACATCCCTCTACAACATATGAACTTAGTTGCATTTGCGACTTATATTAGATTTTTGTTGATATAGACCAGTGGTTCCCAAACTTTTACAGGCTGCTGCCTCCTTGACACCCAAATCATATTTCTTGTTTTTTTATTGCCCACAAGGGGCAAAACATAGAGGAGACAGACAAGGACTGACAAGGAGATTAAGTCGATTACATCGACCCCCCCACTGCGTAACTGGTACTCAATTTATCGACCCCCGAAAGGATGAAAGGCAAAGTCGACCTCGGCGGAATTTGAACTTAGAATGTAATGGCAGACGGAATACCGCTAAGCATTTCACCAGGCGTGCTAACGTTTCTGCCAGCTCGCCGCCCAAATCATATTTCTAACCCCCCCCCCCTCTAACTCACCACCACAAACATAGACTACTTTCTGCAGCAACTTTAAAACAACTATTTCACAACTAAAGTTTAACCTGATTAACCCATTATTTTGTTCTTACATCCATTTCCCCACCCTTTGGCCACCACCCATTATCACCCAACTTTTCTTCAACGCCCCCCCCCCTCTCCACTGCTCTTTGAGGGGCAGGCATTACCACCCACTTTGGGAACCACTGAAATAGACCATCATTACTTATCTTGCATTCTGGTTTTCATTTTTGATATTTAATTCGTTATTTACTCCAGCAAACCTTTCAAATAATTTATTTGTTTTGCTCACCTATTGTTATTTATTTTACAGGACAAGTAAACGACCAAGTGCTGGGTAAGGACACACTAGTAATAGTTTTATTTGCTCATCTGCTTTTTTTTCTGTGCTTCAAATCTTAACCAGTTTGCCTTAGCCTTTGGTCTGATACAAATAGAGAAGAATGACTCTGGTGTTTGTGTTCTGGTCTCAAACTCATGAGTACAGTCTATGGTGGCATATTTGATGCATCGCAGTTTCAGCAACACTTATACAGGGAAAATAATGTTTTTTGGCGTATTAAAGCTTACAGGAGGCCCAATTTTGCATATATGTAGGGGATGATTTTTTTTTTTTTTTTTTGGAGACTTTATTTTGGTGGGAAAAAAATAAATGCCTCCTATGGCCTCAAATATGTTAGTTTGAGTAAACAGATATGACAGGATTAAAAAATAAGAATTGGCAATGGGACAGAGATCCACCAGTAGATACCACTACCCCTGTAACAGGAATATAATAGCTAATTCATTAAGCATTGACTTTTGGCAAATACACACACTTTATTAAAGCTAAATATTTTCTAAATATTCTTCAGGAGAAAAGCTAGATCATCACTGTGTTTTGAGTGTATTTATGTCCTACCATAGGAGTAAAAAGAAGCATCACTTTACATTCTTGAGTCATCTGTAGTACACAAGCTAAAAATAATAGGAGTCTTTATTTGGTCAGTTGACTTGCTAGAAGTAGCAGTCAAATCTCCCTCAAATCAAACCCCAATCAAAAGAAAATGGACTGGTTGATCATGGCTGGAGTGCTTTTGACCATAGGTTTGTTCATTGGAAGTTGACCAGGAACTAAACAACGTAACTATATTAGGACTTGTGTAGTTTGCCATCTCCCATTTGGAACGTCATTCTTTACATATGTAACACACACACAGGTGTGGCTGAATGGTTAAGAAGTTTACTTCTCAATCACATGGTTATGGGTTCAGTCCCGTTGTATTTTCTTTTATAGCCACAGGCTAATCAAAGCCTTCTCAGTGGATTTGTTAGATAGAAAGTTAAAGAAGCCCTTTCTCTGTCGGAGTGTGTGTGTGTGCAGGTGCATATGTTTATATATATATACATATGTATATATATATATATATATAAACATATGCACCTGCATTTAAGTGGGGATAAATATTACCTCTTGGTATTAATACTGTCCCTCTCACTAATAAATATTTTTGAAAAAGCCCGTTGGCTAATTGTAACACCAGTGCCTGTTCTGGTACTGTTATTTTATATATTGCTGGCAGAGATGAATTGCTGCTATCTTTAGCAGTCAAGCACCCATCATTGACAAGACCAAGGAAGGTCGAAATCACATGATCTGGTGGTCTTGACACTGGAGGTGGTGGGAATTTATCTCCTCGCTAGTGATATAAACATGAGTGCATTTTGCATCAAAAGCCAATATAAGAGCTTCTCTCATAGTAACTACTGCAATATACATACATACATACATGCATGCATGCATAGCTGTGTGGTTGAAAAGTTTAGTTTCCAGCCACTTGCTTTCAGGTTCAGTCCCACTTTGAGCAAATGCCTTCTGCTATAGCTGCAGGTTAATCACTACTTTGCAATGGAATTTGGTAGATGAATACTATAGGAAATCCATTGTATGTAGAATATTTATATGTGGCTGTGTAGTCATGTCTACTTTTCAGCCACTTGCTTTCCAGTTCAGTCTGTGAGTGTCTTCTACTATAGATGCAGGACCCTCAAACAAATCCCTAGCCAGCCTCAAAACTCAGCTACATGAATTGAATCTCCATGTAGGTATCAACATTTGCAACTCTAGCCAACCCTAATCCCAGCCAGCAGAGATAAGTATGTATTTTAAAATTAGCCAAACACACACATTGACTGCATTTTGGTGTCTAATCTACCAGTTGTGTAATTGTCATCAATTACACAATTGTCATCAATTACACAATACACTGAGCTGACTCAGTGTATCTTTTGCTGTAGTTCTTCCATTCTTTGACCATCTCTCACTTTCACACATTTCAGTATATTTTGCCTTTTCACTTTATTATTTTTTCGAACTGAGATAACCTCGGCTTTTGTATATATCTGAGCTAACTATGCATGCTTGGTTGAGTGGGCACCTGGTGTAACTTATGTGTAAGAAGGCTTTTCATGTTGGAGCATCATCTGTAAGAAACATACACAGAATGCCTATCAAAAATTTTCTTATACCTGTGGCTGTTAGGGAAATGTTTATCTATCAAGGCTAGGAATGTATTTGTCTTAACATTTAAGGAGATCGTGATCATCTAGTCTTCCTAGATTTTAGGCTTTGTTCTTTTTATTGTAGGCATGTAAATTATCTCCTCTTTGAAGCTACCTTTTGCCAGGGTGTTATAGTAGGAGATTCTTATTGAATATTTCATTGGAAGTGAAAGAATAGATATCCTATTGCTAATATTAGCTATAAGGATTTTAAAGACGATACAGAGGTGGTGACAAGATAGTTTATGTAGATACTTTAGTTTCCAAAGGGACACAAATCATATCCCCCTCCCATCCCACCCCAAAGCTTTTCTTTTTCTCCTTTTTTCTCTTTTTTTTTTCTCTTTTTTTTTTTCTCTCTTTCTCAGAAAGCATCTATGTTTATTTTGAGTCTGAAAAATTACAAGACAGTACACAGCATACTGTACAAGCTCATCTGATTACTATTAGGGAATGAAACTTATTGCAACCCAAATTTAAATCCTGTGTTTATTAAATGATATGCACACAAGCATACATACATACATACACATACATACATGCTATATACACACTACTGATGATGAGGCCATTGATTACCTGCACTGTGGCTGTTTAAACCTCAGTTTCTGTCACATTTCATTGATCTGTACACAGCAGGGCTAATAAAAGTCAATGATGTAATTATATTGCAAAGGGCCCCACCCCACTCATATCAGTAGAATGACTTTACTTTTGTAATGGGAAAGTCTTTTGTATCTTCCTAAGATAAACTTGATGGAATTCGATTTGGTAAGCGCCGACGTTCAGCCTCTCCTATATTCAGCCTGGATGACTATCTTCAGCTGGACGGTTACAGAACAAGACAAACAATACCAGGAAAAAAACGAGTAAGGCTTTTTTTTTTTTTTTTAACTTTTCCCTCTGTCTCCCCTCAGAAACCCTCTAGTGCACTTCAGTATGACTTATAAATTGAATCTAGAAATATCATTGAAAAGAGAGAAAAAAAGCAATATGCTGTTAACAATTATATATTTTTACGGAGATGTACTTGCAAAGCAAGTGACCTGATTTGAGATCGTGTGCTGGAACGAAAACAATTGCAGCGTGGAAGGTGTTTATAAGCCATTAGATTCACTTCAACATTTAAATTTAATTTGTTAAAATATTTTCGTCGCTTTGAGACCGTGACCTGTTCACTGACAAAATTCTGTGCTGCATCTCTGTGCAGCACAGAATTTTGTCAGTGAACAGGTCACGGTCTCAAAGCGATGAAAATATTTTGACAAATTATTAAATTTAAGTGTTGAAGTGAATCTAACGGTTTTTGTGTGTTATTTTAAATGGTTTATAAACACCTTCCACACTGCAATTATATATTTGTAAGCAATTAAACATGGTTAGACGAATTTTCAAAAGGCTTGAAAATATTTATAAATATTTAGGCACTCCCAACCACATAGTTCTGGGTTCAGTCCCACTTTGTGGCACCTCGGGCAAGTGTCTTTTTCTATGGCCTCAGGCTGGCCAGAGCCTTGTGAGTGGATTTGGTAGATGGAAACTGAAAGAAGCCTGTCGTGTATGTGTGTGTGTATATATATATATGTGTGTGTCTGTGATTGTCCCTGCACCATCGCTTGACAACTGAAGCTGATGTGTTTATGCCCCTGTAACTTAGCAGTTCAGCAAAATAAAAACCAAAAAACAATAGAATAAGTACTAGGCTTACAATGAATAGGTCCTGGGGTCAATTTCTTTGACTAAAACCCTTTAAGGTGGTATTCCAGCAGGGCCACAGTCAAATGACTTAAGTAAGTAAAAATAAAAGAATAAAAATATCTAAAAAAAAAAAAAAAATATTGGTAAATGAGAATAAACTATTCTAAAATTATAAACCTGTCATAGACAAACTGCAGCTCACAGAACTTTCTACATGACAAGCCATTGAAAGCAAGATACATGAATTCAATATTTTTTATTTGTGCAGCCTGCCTAACAATTAGTCGTATCTCATGTGGCCCACTGCTTATAAAAGGTTGCACTATATCTATGATAAACAATATTACATAATGATGATATAAAGTGTATACAATTAAAAATTATAAACAATCATAAATAAGATTATATACAAACTATTAAAAATATATTCTAGAAAATAAAAAAAAATTAATTCTTAACAGTTATTATATAAAGAGATTCTGAAGAATATAAATAGCTTTTCAAATTATTGTAAAGTAAGTGATAAAAGTAATTTTGTTTTTAAATTGGAAAATGTTCATAAACATATACACACATCATTGGCTATTTCTAATGGCTCAGCATGTTTGAGTCAGTTATCTAAAGTCTAAGCACAATTGCAGAGTGTTTTATTTTTGTACAGCTGGGTACTTTTCCTAAGAAGAGCAACTCCTCAATTGGGATATATTGGTGTCTGTTGTTAAGCTACTTTAGGCACTGCAAGACTTGGCACGCACTCATCAATTAATTTATTACAAGATGTAGGTTGTTGCAAGGAGGAAGGAAGCTAGAAACAACCATTTGAGAGTTGAAAAGTATTTGCCATCATCACTTGTAAATCTAGGTGGTGATATTAGTTTGAGCTCAGAGAAGCCAGCTGCATTAAAGCCATGCCTTCATCATCATTATCATACTTGGTTTTCATTGTTAATTAGCTGTAATCACATGGACTTGATAAATTTGTGTGTGTGTGTATGTGAATGCTCAAATTTGTACAGGGTAATGTTGAACCTGAATGACGAGGTTCAACCTTGATCAAACAGACCCATGATCAAGAAACAAAATGGTAGGGAGTTCCATGGTGTATTTACAACTACATTAACTAACTGTGTTCTTGTCCTTAGATGGTAGTGTGATTTGGCTGATATTTCTAGCTGCTCAAGTGACCACACAGAGGCTCCATTGTTGGCTTGCTAAGTGGAATGTTATTATTATTATCATTATTGATCTAGGTGACAAGCTGACAGAATCATTAGTGTAGTGAACAAAATGTTTCACAGCGTGTTTTCTAGTGCTTCATCTTCTGAGTTCAACTACCACTGAGGTCCAATGTTGCTTTTTATCCTTTCGGGTGTCTATAAAATAAAGTACCAGTCAAGCAATGGGTTTGATGTAATCGACTAACCACTACTCCCTAGAACCATTGGGCTTTTACCGAACTTTGAAACCATTAAGGCAGCAAGCTTGCAGAATCATTAGAGCACCAGAAGAAAAAAAATGCCTTGCTGTATTTCTTCTGGTTGTTTACATTCTAAGTTCGAATCTCACTGAGATCAGCTTTGCCTCTCATCCTTTTGTGGGTAATTAAATAAGGACCAGTTGAGTACTGGGAATTGATATAATCAAATTACCCCCTCCTCTCAAAATTGCTGGACAAAATGCTTTGTGGTATTTCACCTGTCGTTACGTTCTGAGTTCAAATTCCACCGAGGTTGACTTTGCCTTTCATCCTTTCGGGGCAATAAAATAAGTTCCAGTTGAACACTGGGATCAATGTAGTCAACTCATCCTCACTTCCCCTAAGCTGCCCTTGTGGCAAAAATTTGAAATAATAATAATAATTATTATTATTATTATTATTATTATTATTATTAAGGCGGCGAGCTGGCAGAATCGTTAGCACACTGGGCAAAATGCTTAGCAGTATTTTGCCCCTCTTTAT
>NC_068994.1:12695668-12711543 GCF_001194135.2 Octopus bimaculoides
CATGTAGTCTTGATTTCAGTCCCACTGCTTGGTAACATGGGTAAGTATCTTCTACAATAGCCCCAGGCCCACCTTAAGCCTTATGTTTGGATTAGTAGATGGAAACTGTAAAGAAGCTTGTCCTGTGTGTTAGGTAGCCCAAGCACTTACACACACAACGGGAACTTCCACCTACCAAATTCAATCACATGGCTTTGGTCAACCCAAGGCTATAGTAGAAGACACCTGCCCAAGATGCCACACAGTGGGACTGAACCCAAAACCATGTGGTTAAGAAGCAAGCTTCGTAACCACGCAGCAATGCCTGCACCTACAAAATGTATATACATATGTGCAGCCCTATTTGTGTGGAAAATTTTCTACAGCCTGATGCCCTCACCTGATGGTTATAAATGGGCATCACTATTGTTCCTTTCCAGTCTCCTGTGAAAAACATGGCTTGCTGTTAGAAAAAATATTACCTTGCTTGGTGAGGGTTGGCAATAGGAAGGACATCTCTCTTTTACTATTTTTCACTTCCCTGTCCCTTTTCACCCTCTGCCTCTCTTTCTACTTCTCCACAATCCCTATTTCATTCTGCCTCGCTTTCTCTTACTTTCGTATGCTTTTCTTTGCCTTCTCTGTTTCCATTCCTCTCTTATCTTCCCTTTCTGGTGTCACTGCACTTCATTTTTCTGCTGTTGCATCATTAGTAGTAGTAGTAGTAGTAGTAGTAACTGTAGTAGTGGTGGTGGTGGTAGTTGTGCAATTTATATATCGTAGTGTTGTTTCAACTGCGGTTTTTTTCTGTTTCAGGTACGATGGGCCGATATGGAAGAACGTAAGCAACAACTGCGCCGCCGAGAACTGGGATTTGTGGTTGGCCAGACTCAGCATGACTGGGACAAAATTACTGACGATAGTTATGCTGATAGGGCCTTAAACCGCACCAAATACATCTAGAAGGTAACACTGCAACATTTAAACATTTTACAATGATTTCCAACAACACCACCAACAACAACAACAACAATAATAAAAAAACCTAAAATAACAAAAAACAACGCAATTCGCACCTAACACTTCCAGACACTTATTTGTCTTCTGCATATTAAAAATCATCTCATGTCTTTTTAAGAGGATATTTAGTGTTGTTTTTATTTTCATTTGTCTTGTTTGTTTTTTTTTGTTTGTTTTTTTTGTTTCCCCCCTACTCTGCAAGGTTTAGGTATTTATGTAATTGACTATTGCAAATGTTGTTCAAAGTTCCAATCTTTGGCTAAAGTCAATTGTGTTCTGTCTCAGAGCCAACTTACACATCACTTTATTTACTTAAGCCCGTCACTCCCTTGAGGAGTATAAGCCATTAATAACTTTTCTCCACTGTTTTTGAATCAGGGCTGTCTTTTCTCTCCCTTTTCCTGTTGGATCCCTGCTTTTCTTTTCAGATTTTGCTGCATCACATCATGTTTCCTTGAGGGGAAAGACTTCCTCTCCTGGATCTTATTGATTTTTGAATTATCATCAATGCTTCTGTAACTTAGGTTTTTCTTCAAGGTAGAGGTGTTGGTCCTATGCAAACTTGGCCTCTAGCCTTTAACCTGTCCAGCATGGGAGGCCTTCCCAGGAACTTGTGCTCTGCTAGCATAGCTCTCAGGGCCAGTAAGGCCCACTACACTGCAACAAGAACTGGCCCTTGTGATGGCAACCGTATATAATACATGCCTATATCATTGTCTATCTGTAAAAATGAGAATATCCATGCACAAAGAGAAATACTTGTTCCAATAATTTAATTTCAATAAACACGTTTTGTAAAAATATTAAATAAAAATAGGTTAGTAAACAACCTTATCCATGTTGGGATGGGAAAATTACAAATGGAAAAAAAATTTTTTATGGGGTGAAGGTGTGAGGAAATTACCAGTGGAGAGAAACTTTTTTTGTATAAAGAGTGAAAATGTGTGGCCTAGTGATTAGGATGTTGGGCTCATGATTGCTGGGTTGAAAGTTTAATTCTCAGACCAGGTGGCACACTGTGTGCCTAAGCAGGGCACTTCGTATCACATTGCTCCAATCCATTCAGTTGAATATGTGTAGCTGTGATATCTGTAGAGTTAACCCTATGATAGACTGGCTTCCCATCCAGGGGTTTATTTCAGTCAGTCAGATCCCTTGAAACCAGATAAGGTCCAGCTTCATGAGCCTGGAGGCTCGATACAGGCTTTTTCTGCGTAGAGTTGTCATAAATGATACAGTTAAATTACCTATGTTATTGAACTTCTGACAATGATCATGATTTTTCAAACCTCACCCATTGACTAACATTTCCGTTTTTTTCATTTTGTTTAAAATCTCTGGCTTTCCATGTTAACATGGTTTTGAGAGGAGTAAATTTTGAGCTAACATTGTTGACAACCCTTAATTGTTTTTCAAGTAAGGGACTCTTGTTTTTTATTCTTTTTCATTCCAGAGGAATCTCAAAAGCACAGAGTTAGCAGATGATTTGTTGACAGGAAATGTCAACAAACTGCACTGATTGCAGGCCAATCACAAACAGTAAGATTGAACTTTAAGCCACATGGTTGAGATGCAGACTTCTCAACCACACACCTATGTTATTAATATATTATTTCCAAGGGGCAGTGGATAATGGAGTCGGTCCAGTGCTACATATAATAATACCTGATGGTATTTTTCTTTCTTCATTCTTATGTCATCAGGTCAACAAACAATCTCTGATGATTTAGTTTACAAATCCCATGTGCTTGTCACAAAATTTTCTTATGAGAACACAGAGGTGGTTTCTTAATGCCTTTCTTTGAGTACTTTCTTACAAGACACCATCTTGTTGACTAGATATAAACAAGTTTGCCACTCATGCAGGAGCAATCGGGACAAAATACCAAATACTGCCAAGCATTTTTTTGCCCGATTCTGGACTGGTACTCTAATTTATTTATTAAACCCAAATGGATGAAAAACAAAATTAAAGTCAGCTGGGTTTGAACTTGGGAAGTAAAGAACCTGAGTAGATATTTTTTTGGTGTTTTGTCTGACACCCTAACAATTTTGCCAATTTGTGGTATTAATGGTATATTAGTCGCACCCATCTGTGCTCTAGATTCAAATCTGACTTTGATTGTGGCATTTCATCTCTCTGGGCATCAATAAAATGAATACTGACCAAATACGTACTAACCAAATATTTAACCTTTCAATATTTAAACTGGTCAAGGTGGTGAGCTTGCAGAATTGTTAGCACGGTGGGCAGAATGCTTAGTGGCATTTTATCTGTCCTGAAGTTCTAAGTTCAAATTCTACCAAGGTTGACTTTGCCTTTCATCCCCTTCAGGGTTGGTAAAATAAGTACCAGTTGAGCACTGGATTCCATGTAATCGACTTACCCCATCCCTTGGAATTGCTGGCCTTGTGCCAAAATTTGAAGTCAGTATTTAAACTGGTCCCTACCTGTTTTATGTACAAATTGGCCAGATCTGGCCACTCACATCTTCCCTCCAGTGTCCTTCTAAAAACGAAATCACATCATCGAAATCTTGCAGCTGAGATAATGTACAATTAATTCAAAACAGCGTGAATAAATAAGCATTATGTTCAACAGATTAATCAGAATGCTGAAGGATTAAAGCATAGAGGGTTATCAGTCTAATTAACTATATACCCTAATAATGTGATCGTATGTGTTTTTTTAGAAATCGTCATTATTGTACCATTTTTCATAAGGAGAATTCAGCTGCTGTTAACCTTTGTTGATGCTGTTCTCCTACATTTCCAGTGTATACCACAGTCTAAAACCCATATAAAATCCTAAGCAATACCTGTAAAAGATTTGTTATATTTTGTTTTGTTTTTTCATCCATGTTTCTAATTTTATTTTCTCTTTTCATCCACTGACATCAGTTCAGGTGGTAGACCCTACTTTACTTGACATTAAGTGATTGAGAAATAGTGCCCCTCAATCTTACCCCTGTACACACACACACACACATGCTCAAATCAGTGATGGAACTGCCAGATGGTCACTAGACCTACAAGAAATAACAACCAAGTCCCCATCAAGTGGTACCCTTGTTATCTTGAAAAAAAAAAGACTATAATAAAATAATCAATGTTACTATTCACTAGATTAGATTCCCCTCAAATCTGTTTTGTTCAGTGCTGAGCATCTGACAAACATTAAGGTAACATTTGGTAATGATAGTTCTACAAATCATTCTGATTTTGTCCTGATTTTGATAAATGAAGGTGCCACACAGTGGGACTGAACCCGGAACCATGTGGTTGGGAAGCAAGCTTTTTACCACACAGCCATGCCTATGTATCTTTTACATGTTTCAGTCATTGGGGCTATAACCTTGCTGGGATGATACCCTGAAGGGTTTTAGTTGAACAAATCAACCTCAGTACATATTTAAGCCTGGTACTTAGTTTATCAGATTCTTTTGCCAAACTGCCAAGTTATCATCATCATCATTGTTTAATATCCGCCTTCCATCACAGTTTGACAGGAGCCGGCCAGGTAGAAAACTACTCCAGGCTTCTGTGTCTGTTTTGGGATGGTTTTTACAACTGGTTGCCCTTCCTAATGCCAACCACTCTGTAGAGTGGACTGAGTGTTCTTTATGTGGCACCAGCACAGGTGAGGTCAGTTTTGGCATGGTTTTTACTGCTGGATGCCCTTCCAAATGCCAACCACTTCACAGTATGAACTGGATGCTTTTATGTGGCACCAGCACCGGCAGGTTCACCAAATAAATTAGAAGACAAGGAATTTTAGAGATGGGAGGGGGTATTGGAAGAAGTAATCTTGTGTCTGATGATGGAAGGTTAGTGTGACAGAAACAAGTGTCTTTGTAGAGGAGATGTAAACAAACCAACACTGATTGTCAAGTGGTGGTTGCAGGCAAACAGACACACACACACACACACACACACTGATAGATAGATACATACATACATGTAAATGTGTGTATGTACATAATATGTGACTGGCTACTTTCAGTATCTGTCTACCAAATCCACTCACAAGGTTTTGGTTGACCCAGGACTACAGTAGAAGACACTTGCCCAATGTACCATGCAGTGGGACCAAACCCAAGATCACATGGTTGAGAAGCAAGGTTCTTCAACACACAGCCATAATTGTTTTTGTTTACAGTCTCTTGTAAGCAATAACAAAGAGACCCATAGTTTGAGCATTCAGTGTTTGAAAACCATTGGAAAGAAAAATAGAATAAATCACACAAAGAGCATCCAGCTGTAGAAAATAGAAAATCTTCAAGTTTCAGCTAACCCATGCCAGTATGATAAAAGGCACAAAAACCAAACCCACGATGAATTGTGTGTAAAGAGGTGGGATAGCACTAAAGGTAAAGATCCCCTTTCAGTCATGAATGGCCATCGGAGTGCACCTAGAAAGTTACCCTCCGAGGCACAAGTCTAGGCAAGGTTGTTTACAGAAGACCAGCAGTCGCCCATGTATACTAGCCTCCTGTCTCCGTGCCACCAATATTGTCCAAGGGAAGGGCAAAGGCTGATATAGCTTGGCACCAGTGATGCCGCAACCCATTTCAACATCTGAGTGAACTGGAGCAATATAAAATAAAGTGCTTTGCTTAAGAGCACAACACACAGCCTGTTCCAGGAATTGAACTCCCTACTTTATGATTGTGAGCTCAATGCTCTAACTACTGAGCAATGTGCCTTCATGGAAGAACAAATAATAAAAACAAACCAGCTGTCAAAACACTTGATCCCCATCTTCAGGCCCACAATCCAAAAGGCAAAACTGCTAGCTTGGAATAGTAGGTGTTATTCATGAAGAATAAGTGATTAAACACAGCCAATGTTGAAGACAATAAGAACCAAGAAGAATTCATTTCTTATTTCAGATTTAATAAATCCTAAACATGAAATTAATGTAAAATGTGTTATTGTTATTGATGCAGATTGGAGGGTGATGAGCTGGCAAAATCATTAATGCATTGGGCAAAATGCACAGCAGCTTTCCTTCTGACTCTTTTATGGTCTGAGTTCAATTCCCACTGAGGTCAGTTTTGCTTTTCTTCTTTTGAAGGTCAATAAAATGTAGTAGTAGTGGTAGTAGTCAAGTACTTGGATTGATGTAATTGACTTACCCCCCCCCCCCACACACTTTTAAAATTGCTGGCCTTGTGCTGACATTTTAAATGGTTATTAACCTAAATTGGCAGAATTGTCTTAGCACGAGACAAAATACCTCATGGTATTTAGTCATAACTCTTAATGTTCTGAAATCAAATCCCACTGAGATCAGTTTTCTCTTTCCTCTTTCTGCAATTAGAATAAAAGTACCAGTCAAATACTGGAGTCACTCTAATTGACTGTTCCCTTCCCTTCAGATTGCTTATGTTTAAGACCGGCAAGCTGGCAGAATCATTAGCATGCTGGGTAAAATGCTTAGTGGCATTTCATTCATCGATACATTCTGGGTTCAAATTTTGCCGAGGTTGACTTCGCCTTTCATCCTTTCAAGGTCAATTAAATAAGTACCAGTGGAGCACTGGGGTTGATGTAATCAACTAGCCCCCTCCTTCAAATTTCAAGCCTTGTGCCTATAGTAGGAAGGATTATTATTATTGTGAAATTACTGCACCAGACAAAAAGCTTAGCAGCATATCATCTGGCACTTTAGGTTTTGAGTTTAAATTCTGCTAAGGTTGCCTAACATAAACATTGGCAGAAAACTCTTTGATGTAACAATCACCAACTATAATAATGCACTTGCAATGAGTGGGTATAATAAGATTTATTAGACATTTAAACATCTGCTGCCACACTAACAAGAATAGATAAAGAGAAATCGTCTGGTTTACTTTCTCACTTCTTGTGAAATGTTAAATCTAACATAGCTAAAATGACAGTTCAAAACCAACAAAACCTGGGAGAGGAAGGCCTTCCCGAAGGGAAACATGCTGTAGTGTAACAAAATTTGAAAGGTAGATGAAAACTTAAGAAGTATGTTGGAAAGTTACCAATAGCCTACGCTCTAGGAAGCAATAGACTAAAGGGAGGATAGTATACCTACGAGTTGAAAGGGTTAAGGCTTGAAAAGAGAAGAAACTGGAGGGCAATGAACTTTAATTAAGTAGGTAGGTAGAAGAAAGAGAAGCTAGATGTTGGATCTATGTAAAACAGAAGCTGAAAGGCAAGAGGCTTGGAATTGTCTGTAGCAAAAAGGATCAAAGAAGTAAGATATTTGATTTTGCAAAGCACTGTCTCTGTGAATTCAAAACTTCATTGATGGAGAAATATCTACAGAATTGTAGCACTGTGGTGCATTTGCTATTTAATGAAGGCCACATATCAAAAATAATTTTTTCTTCTAAATCTAGTCATCATCATCATCATTGTTTAACGTCCGCTTTCCGTGCTAGCATGGGTTGGACGATTTGACTGAGGACTGGTGAAACCAGATGGCTACACCAGGCTCCAATCTGGTTTGGCAGAGTTTCTACAGCTGGATGCCCTTCCTAACGCCAACCACTCCGAGAGTGTAGTGGGTGCTTTTATGTGCCACCGGCACGAAGGCCAGTCAGGCGGTACTGGCAATGGCCATGCTCGAAATTATTTTATAAAAAGCAAAGTGCAAGTTAACCTGCGTTATATTTTTAAAAGAAAAAAAACTTTGAATTTCTGTTATGGAAAAGAATTATTACTTTAACACTTTTGTTACCATATTTCTAGTGATGGCGCATTGCATAGTGGTTAGGGTATTTGGCTTATGATCATGAGGTTGTGAGTTCGATTCCCAGTGGTATATCGTGTCTTTGAGCAAGATCCTCTATTTCATGTTGCTCCAGTCCACTCAGCTGGCAAAAATGAGTAGTACTTGTATTTCAAAGGGGCAGTACTGTCACATTCCATGTCATGCTGGATCACCCTGAGAACTACATTAAGAGTATGCATGTCTGTGGAGTCCTCGGCCACTTGCACATTAATTTCATGAGCAAGCTGTTGATCAAATCAACTGAAATCCTTGTCATCATAACCGACTGCCATATTTCTGACCAAATACTTGGTCATTGTTTCAATTAATTTTGAAAGTAATGAAGAATTTAGTTAAAAAAAAAATGTCATTATTAAGCTGGTGTAAGGTAGCAAGCTGGCAGGATCATTAACATACCAGACAAAATGCTAAGTAATATTTTGTCCATCTTTACATTCTGAGTTCAAATTCCATTGAGGTCAACTTTGCCTTTTATCCTTTCAGAGTTGATAGATTAAGTACCAGTGAAACACTGGGGTCAATGTAATCGACTAGTCCCCTCCCACAAAATTTCTGGCCTTATGCCTTGAGTAGAAAGGATTATTAAACTGGTGTCAGGAACATAAAGGAACATAAACTAGCACAAAACTTATGATGGACGATTTTAATTTAGATCTCTTTAGAACAGGAAGTTTATATCATAGTCCCAGGGTGGTCTCAGATAGGTTGGTATTAAAGATGTGAAATAAGGAAAACACTTATGGCCCCTGAGATACTTACTGAGGGTTTAGAAGAATTTCTAATATTGCAATAACTTTATGTGATCATCAAGAAGAAAGCTTGCAATAATATCTTCATGTGTTTCCTGCAGTTTGTGCAGATATGGAACTCGTTTATGGCCCTTGAGTCTTTGGCATTTGTCAGTGGAACCGAAAATGGCTTCAACATGTTGCAGAATCAGTTGCCAAAAGATGTGCATGAACTACCTTGCCCCATGATGCAGTGAACTCAATAGAAGCTAGCTTTAACTCCTCCTGGGTGAATGCCGTTACAAGACAAGAAAAAAAAACAGCAGTTTTTAGGGAAAGATGGTTGGTCAGTTATATCAACCCCAGTACTTGACTGGGACTTTATGTTATCGATCTCTTCCCCCAGTCTGGAGGAACGAAAAGCAAAATTGATCTCAGTGTCATCAGAGCTCAGTGTAAGGAGCTGGAACAAATATTACAAGGCAGTTTTTTCCCTGCTGTTCCATCGATCCTTCCATTCAGTTATTCCCTGCTGTTCCATTGATCCTTCCATTCAGTTATTCCTCTAAATGAAGTAACGAAGAGGAGCTGGAAATGGTTGGGTCTTGTGCTTCAGTCCCATCTTGAAGGCTTGCGAGCTAATATGTCAATTTAGGTAAAATGGTCAGTCCAAGGGAAGAGGAAAGCGCAGCTGGACAGAGGATGAAGCGAGCAGAGAATAGGTAAAGGCTGACGAGAATACATCAGCAGCACCATTGTCACCACTACCACCGACAACACTAATGCTAACAGTTCCGTCGCCACCTTTATTACACATCACTGTCGTTATCATCAAGCTCAACTCTGTCTTTGAAACCTCTACAGCTGTGACGTCACAACATATTCTGTTGCGTCAGATGGTGGTGAGCTCTGTCATCACCGTCGCCGTCACTATCATCTCTACCGTTTGTAGACGCCGGCAACAACACCGCCACCACCACCACCACCACCATCAGTGCTACCGGCATCATTATCGCCGTCGTCTCCGTCACCACCACCATCATTTTGTTACGTTCATCATCATCATCACCATCACTATTGCCGCCTCCTCTACCGTATTACCGTCTCACTAGCACCACCACCACCACCGTGACTATCGCAGTGAGAATCAACCATCGCCGCTGCCGCCGCCGCTACCGCCATTACCACTACATGAACAAACAGTAAACATCTCTGCCGCCGTCGCCTCCACCACATAAACAGTTAACATCCTTGTTTTCGCCGTCTCCACCAAGCACGCTTTTATCACAGACAGAAGTAACACACACACACACACACACACACACACACACTTCTCTCTGTATTTCATAGATTAAGCAGCACCTCAATCAGTCAAGCACAGCTCTTTTCGTTCCCTGCAGCAAAACTTACGATTAACAAAACCAACGGAATGTGTTTAACATAGACACATATATACACACACATTTATTATATATACAATATTGTTAATATATATATATATACATGTGCTGTTTCTTTTTTCGAACAAACCGATACTCAATTTGCCGAAATATCTAAGAGAGAAAAAAAAATTACTTTCTTTCTACATTGCTTTCAACAACTTATATTATATATATGAATATATATATACACCAACTTATATATATATACCAACTTGACTGTCATCTTCGTTGACCGGATTAAGGAGCGGTTTTTTAGTATATGTTTGTACTATTTTACATACATCAGTATTTCTACAAATTGTTTATATTCTTGTTATATATATATAGATATATATATACATACATACACCTCTCTCTCTATATGCCCGTAGGCCCCACACACGCTGTTATATGTTGCTAACATCATATACACAAAACATATTTATTTGATATAAACAAACGTAATTGCATTCACGGTCGTTCATAAACATCTACTGGTAATACCTACGCACACAAACAGATTTTTTGATATAGAACTCAAATTTTGGAGTATATATATATATATATATATATATATATATGTATATATATACCCACACATATCCATAACATTTAGGTAGACACGGTAAATAAAACATGCTCCACAAGCATAAGTTTTAAAGAGAGATACTATATATATATATATATATATATACATATATGGATATATATAGATAGACAGGTAGAGATAGGTAGACAGGACAGAGCAAAAAGCACAGAGGAACCTCGTATATCATCTTCGAAGGTAAGTAAAGTTTGTTATAATGTATTGTGAATTCTGTTGTGTGGATATATATATATATATGTGTTCATGTTTTGTTACGTATAATTGTTATAGTAAATGTCGAATTCCTCAAAACCAAGCCCGCCTTAAATCTAATCACGTTTTCACTATGCCCTAGTACCGTGTTTAAATCGCAGGCACACTTTTGGACAAGTTGCTCTGGGGGCCCTCACGAGTATAAAGGGTCCAGGGCGGAGTTTCGGAATGGCTTTTGTTACTTCGTGAAAAAGGAAAAGAGAACGAAGTTGGGAGGGAAGGATGTAAAAAGAAAAAAAAAAGTTTAGGGGCATCATTCCATTCTTTCACAGTCGTAATTGCTGTTTGAAACACAAATATTAAAAAATAAAGGAAACAAGCCATTCAATTACTTGCCCATTTTCCTTCCCCATGAGGTAACAATAGCTTTTCTGAAGCATCGCTAGGACCAGTGCTTATCAATGTTATGTTCTATCTATGCTAATCTATGTCTGTGGTTTGATGTCAATAAATAAATATTATAGATCCCAAATGCATTGCTTTGTTTGGGGGTTGGTGGTGGTGGTAGTTATACTGCTGTTTAACACGGTTCTGGATATACGTTAAGTTTTAGTTGGAAAACAAAACATTACACAATAATAAAAAAAGAAATCGATAAGGTAACAAGGAAATATTTTACGCAATCATATAAAGAATTACGCATCTTTTCCTTCCCCCTGTAATACTATATTTTCAGCTAATCCGATAAAATTTGTCAATAAAATCTAAAAGATACAAAAGCAGTTCTTTTATATTTATAAGGGGGAGAAAGAAAATGGGGTTTTTTTTTAGTCACTGAAAGTACATTTGTTGAAGAAAAAAGAAAAATAATTTCCATCCATTCGATTACGTACTATTATTTATATAGAAAATATTTTCCAGTCAACAAACTATACTTTAGGATATTTTAACAGGCAAAACTTAAGGCGTCACCGCCATTTCGCTTCCCTTCTACGCTCGGGCGCTTCAACAAGGGAACCTCTACGTGGTCATTGCATTTGCTAGAAATGACAGCCAAATCGTCCTCCTATTACATGCTCTGTTTCACAAACGGACATGTTGCATATTGTAGTCAAGAGGGACTGTTTGATGATGATAGTTTCACATTTTGGCATAAAGGCAGCAATTTTGAAGGAGGGGATAAGTTGATTAAATCGGCCCCGGTGTTCCATGTGGTACTTATTTTTTTCTAGCCCGAAAGTATAAAAAGCAAAGTTGTCCTCGGAAGAATTTGAACGCAAAACGTAAAGACCGATGCTATTTCGTTTGGCGTGCTAGCGATTGTCTGCTTGCCACCTATGATGATGGTGATGATAATAATAACAATTTTGGCCCAATGCCAGCAGTTTTAGAGAAAGGGGTGAGTCGATTATATCTACCCAGTAGTAGACTGGTACTTTATTTTATCGACTAAGTTGACCCTTATCGGGATTTGAACTCAGAACGTTAAGATCCTGAAGAAATACCGTAAGGCACTTTTGCTGACGTTCCAAGGATTTTGCCAGTCCTTGTCATAATGATTTTTTTAGGCCACAAGGGCATCAGAAAAACTAGGGGATATTACAAGGACAGCTCACAATTTGTGGTGGGTTTACATAAAAAGATGAGTGCCTGAAAAGGAGACTATATACATAGTATACAAAATATGTGAACACCTGGGTCATAATAAAAATATTAACCTGATGGTCCCGGCTAAAATATCTAATCAAAAGTTTGCCTAGTTAGGGCTGACTTGAACTAAACAAGCTTGCACTGAAAATATCTTATCTTCGCACTCCACCATAAGGAAGCCTCTACGTTGTTGCTCTGTCTGCTGGAAATAGCAGTCAAATCGTTTTAAGTTCCCCCACCTACTTCTTTCTTCCCGTTATTGACACTCCGTCGCTTACGACGTCGAGGGTTCCAGTTGATCCGATCAACGGAACAGCCTGCTCGTGAAATTAATGTGCAAGTGGCTGAGCACTCCACAGACGCGTGTACCCTTAACGTAGTTCTCGGAGATATTCAGCGTGACACAGTGTGACAAGGCTGACCCTTTGAATTACAGACACAACAGAAACAGGAAGTAATAGTGAGAGAAAGTTGTGGTGGAAGAGTACAGCAGGGTTCGCCACCAACCCCTGCCGGAGCCTCGTGGAGCTTTTAGGTGTTTTCGCTCAATAAACGCTCACAACGCCCGGTCTGGGAATCGAAACCGCGAGTCTGCTGCCCTAACCACTGGGCCATTGCGCCTCCACTCCCTTCCCTCCACAGCCTTAGAAAAGGACACGTTGGTTAATGTGGTCCTGATTGCCCAGCACAGGAAAAAGGTGGGATTGTTACGGCTGAAAATATCCTTGATCATAAGCTCGTCTCTTTCCGGATTGACTTGAGACAGCAACAACTATCAAGAGATCAATGTTTTTTTCAGTTGATCCAAGTTTCGTTTCGTTGTGGCGTTTATTTCACAGCCGAGGAGGAACAAACACGAAAGTCACGGAAGAAATCTCCAGTATGTTTGTGTTTTATTTCTCTTATTCACCTCTGGTTTCAGTCATTGGACTGCAGCCATGCTTGGACACCGCCTTGAAGGGTTTTAGCCGGAAAAAAAAAATCAACCCCTGTACTTATTATTTTGAAGTCTGTTACTTTAATGTATCGGCTTTCTTTTCTTTGCCGATCTGCCAATACTGGTTGTCAAGTAGTATTGCCCGCGCGCACACATACACATGGTGGGCTTCCATACAGTTTCCGCCTACCAAATTCACTCAGGGCATTGCCGGTTCTGTGCTACCGTAAAATACGTTTGTCCTAAGTGCAGCGCAGTGGGATTGATCCCGAAACCATATGGTTGCAAATCAAGCTTCTTAACCACACAGCAGCTTTATTTTAATACATACGACCTATTAGAAATATCGGCCAGATTTCTCCAGATCTCGTCTTATATATAATAGGTTTGTCATGTATTCTACCGTCTTTGCTTACAGGCAGAGTCCACGTGGAGCTAAACACTTTACACAAATAGTGTTTTTTCAATAATAGACTGCGAACCCATAATCTACATAATCACGACTACTTTTACAGAAATCTGGCGAAAGTTCTGTCCTAAAGCATGGCACGCTGGGTAGTTTGCATGGAAGTCACAGGGGCCCCTAAATTTTTGAGTCCACCAGGGGCCCGATGCTAATTTATTTTGATCTAGAGAATATGGCCACGGGCATATGGCGTAGTGGTTAAAGGCGCGGGCTGTTACATAAAAATCTGGAGTCCTGGATCTGATGAACTCATTCAACGCACTTTCCGCATCGGTTTGATTTTTGAACTCCTTCTCTCGCAAGAAACCATCAAGGTGCTTGAAAAAGTGGTAGCCGGTAGGATAAAAGGTCTGGGTAATAAGCTGAGTGGGGAAGAACTTCATAACCAAGTTCCCTCAACTTTTGGAGCGTCATTAGTGAAATGTGTGGTCGAGCATTTCATGAAGAATGATTGGCCCTCTTCTGTTGACCAGTCTGGGATGGAGGAGTAGCAGTTTTTCATTTTGGCAATTTCATGGTAATATGTTTCTGCAGTAATGGTTTTTTGGGGGTTTTAATAAGTTATTGTGGATAAGTCCAACAGCAATATACCACCAAAGAGTCACCATAACCTTTTTGAAGAGCTCGGGTTTAGGGAAGGTTTTTGGTGCTTCATTTTGGTCCAATCACTGCGAAGAACGTTTTTTATTATTGTACAGAATCCACTTTTCTTCGCAAGTTACAATACGATCGAGAAATGTATTAGTCTGGTTACAGAGAAGAAGCGACAAGCAAATTTCATATCTGCGCATTTTCTGATTTTCATTCAAATCGTGTGGTACCCATTTATCGAACATGCAAATGGTTGCAGGCAGTTTTCTGGCTAACTTAAAGTTCTTTTGCCAGTTCTCGAGTGGTTTCACGTAAATCTTTCTCAATGACGGTCTTTAATTGACCGTCATCGATGACAGATAGGCGCCCACTACGCTCGCGATCTTCAAGGCTCAGGTCTCCATTGCGAAATCGTTTAAACCATTTTCGAGCTGACCACTCACTGGTCATTTCCTTACCAAACGTTTCGTTGATATCGCGAGCAGTTTCAGCTGCTTTACGTTCTTTTTTGAAGTTGTATAGCAAAATTGTTCGAATATCGCGCTTTGACAGTTCCATTTCAGATGATTAACAACGGTGACAAAATATCAATGTTAATTTATTGATGCATTTGAGCAAGTATATATGTCTGTATTATAAGACAATTGCAAAAAAAAAAAAATGTTTAAAATAATTCGAACCTCTGCAAAAATCCGATACAAATTCTTCATGGTTCAAAACGTTGTTTACTTTTTTAAATCAACCTGATACATAGAAAAATACAAAATAACAAAACAAAAGAAAAAAAACGGAGCACACTCGGCTGGAACGCCTTCAATAATGGTTTCAAATTTTAGTACACGGTTAGCAATTTTAGAGAGAGGAGTTTAATCGATTATATCAACCCCACTGCTCAACTGATACTTGTTTTGTCGACCCAGAAGGAATGTAAAGTTGACCTCGTACTTGGTCAGTCAGGTTTCACTTTAGAGTGAACAACAATCTGAAAGAAAACCGAGTTGATAAATACAGCAGCTAAACCTCTCTCGCATCATACTCCTATCGAATTCAAAATAGGACATATTTTATGTAACTCTTAATATCTAGAGGTTATCACTTCGTGCGCACCTGTTCACTAACTGAGCTGCTGTCCGATACACCTTTGATTCATAGATCTGCTTGGTCCCAGCTGACCTGGGTTAAACAACTAATATGGATATCTCATGTTAACACTTAATTGCTTTTGAGACATTAGAGGTAGTCAGCTTGAACTTAAAAAATAGAGGTTGTTAAATGAGAAATGTCAAAAACTTCGATAAATGAAGGGGGGGGGGACTTTAAAATTCATTCCTTTTGGTAGGCGTGGTGAGGTGTATTTTTTTCATAATGGTCTGGTGCACATAGAACCTTGTATGGCGATCTTTCGGAGAAAATCTATCAAAACTGAAAGTATTTGTTACTCTTTTACTTACTTGTTTCAGTCATTTGACTGCGGCCATGCTGGAGCGCCGCCTTTAGTCGAGCAAATCGACCCCA
>NC_068994.1:12711857-12713480 GCF_001194135.2 Octopus bimaculoides
AGAAGCCTAGTACTTATTCTTTCGGTCTCTTTTGCCGAACCGCTAAGTTACGGGGACATAAACACACCAGCATCGTCGGTTGTCAAGCGATGATAGGAGGGACAAACACACACACATACAAACATACACACACACATACATATATATATATATATATACGACGGGCTTCTTTCAGTTTCCGTCTACCAAATCCACTCACAAGGCTTTGGTCGGCCCGAGGCTATAGTAGAAGACACTTGCCCAAGATGCCACGCAGTGGGACTGAACCCGGGACCATGTGGTTGGTAAGCTAGCTACTTACCACACAGCCACTCCTGCCAGCAATTTCCGTAAATTTTGTTGTTTTTTTTTTGTCTCGGGCGAATCCTTAAGTTTATGAACTTTTTGTGTTTGTATGTGTTTCTGTATGTATGTATGTATGTATGTATGTATGTATGCATGCATATTTTTGTATCTAAGTGTATGTATATATTTTTGCATATGTATCATACATACATGCTCATAAACACGTACATACATACATACATGCACATAAACACGTGCATATGTTTACATACACAAATACATAAACAGAAATAAAAAAAAACCAAACAATTACGGAAATTACCGAACAAATAACTTTGTTTTGATAGACTTTTTCCAAAGATCTTTCTTCCCTTTGTATGAAAACAGGTGTTTATGTTAATAGTTTGTTTATCAGTACATTTCCACGACTTTCTTATTTACAAATTCATTGTCGGATAGTCAGTCAGTCGGTCAAAACATAACTTTCCTTCCTCTAGAATTCGAGCAACTGCCCTGGTTACATATTTGAACATCATTAAATTGAAGTAAATTATTAAATTATTCCACTTGAGTTCCTACAGTAAAATGTTATTCCTTGTAAACATCGATTTTTCATTATATATGCACGCTTTAGTTTATAATTACGTAGTACATGTTGCTGTTTTGTCCCAGGTCAACCTTGACTGAACAGAGGCCTATTGCTCAGAAACGTTCATGTTGTGACCTTGATTTAATTTTTTTTCTTTTCTTTTTGCACCAGACATAGTACATCAAGGACTACATATACAAACTGCCATTCCCTTTGCGTGTGCGCGTGTGCAATGCTGCGATGTACGATATAATTTGTTCCCTGAGACCGCTCGTAAAGCAGAGCAATAATTTCCCATGGTAGCAATGTTATATAGGGAATTCGTTCCCTATAACATTTATAATACTCGTAAATAAATTCCTATAAAACAACAGTAGAATGTGAAGAATGTAAAGTAAAAGAATGTCCAGATCATTTATACTCTTTACTCTTTTACTTGTTTCAGTCATTTGACTGCGGCCATGCTGGAGCACCGCCTTTAGTCGAGCAAATCGACCCCATGACTTATTCTTTGTAAGCCTAGTACTTATTATATCGGTCTCTTTTGCCGAACCGCTAAGTTACGGGGACGTAAACACACCAGCTTCGGTTGTCAAGCGATGTTGTGGGGACAAACACAGACACTCAAACACACACACTCAAACACACACACAGACATACATATATACACGACATGCTTCTTTCAGTTTCCGTCTACCAGATCCACTCACAAGGCTTTGGTCGGCCCGAGGCTACAGTAGAAGACACTT
>NC_068994.1:12713905-12714765 GCF_001194135.2 Octopus bimaculoides
CTTTTTTCGCTCTCTATAAATTTCTCGGTGACACGCTGAAGCATTTGTTGGTGAAGGTAAAGGATACGCACACCCGGTGTTTAAGGTTAGGGTTACGCCGAAAACGGGTGGTGTGCGTATTCTTTACCGCCGCCATTTGTTACGACAGTAGAAACTTTTTGCACTTCGTTCAAAATGTTGATCTTTTGCTTGAAAAATTTATAATAAAATAAAACTCGCAAACCAGGAGTCTTGTAAAGCGAGTCCTCTTAAAATGAGGTATTACTATGTGTGTGTGTGTATATATATATATATATATATATATATATACACATACACACACATGCATCCATATACACCCATCCCGCGCCGTGGTACCTTGGGCAAGTGTCGTCTGTTGTAACCTTGTGAGTGGATTTCGTAGGCGGAAGCTGTGTGTGTTACTGTCTCCTTGCCTTGGTATCACAAGACAGTTGTAAACGAGTGTTACTTTTATGCAAAGAGTGTCCTTCGTTTCCAGTATTATGTGAAAATAAGTCTGGCGAATATTTCGGTAAATTTTTACGAAGTATTACCTTACCTGGAAACTGGTGGAGATTGGCCACAGGAATGGCGTCCGACCATAGAAAATCTGCCTCTTCATGGAAAAGCAGACGTTGCGCAGGCGTGGCTGTGTGGTTCTAAGCTTGCTTCCCAACCACATGGTCCCGGGTTCAATCCCACTGCGTGGCACCTTGGGCAAGTGTCTTCTACTATAACCTCGGGCCGACCAAAGCTTGTGAGTGGATTTGGTAGACGGAAACTGAAAAAAAGCCCGCCGTTATATATATATATATATATATATAAACACACACACACACACACACGTGTGCCCCCCCCCC
>NC_068994.1:12714787-12735756 GCF_001194135.2 Octopus bimaculoides
CCCCCCCCCAACCATCGCTTGACAACCGATGCTGGTCTGTTTATGCCCCCGTAATCTAGCGGTTCAGCATTCGGCAAAAGAAACCGATAGAATAAGTACTAGGCTTACAAAGAATAAGTTCTGGGGTCGATTTGTTCGACTGAAACCCTTTAAGGCGGTGCTCCAGCGTGGCCGCAGTCAAATGACTGAAACAAATGAAAGAATATATATATATATATATATATAAAAATTGATATATAATGTGTCCTTTCCAATTTTTAAGACGATGTGTAGAATTTCTAGCAGGTCGACTTACCAACCACTTTGAGTCACGCCTTACCTTTTATCAAGTTGAACTCAGTTGAACTAAGCTAGATATAGAAATACTATTGTCGGTGTGTAACGAACGTGACGTCCATTTTGTAATTGGTATGTATGAAATGTAACAATAAATAGTCGCATTTAAGAACATGGGCTGATTATCTGTAACTATAGTCAGAGGCACGTTCAAATAAAATATATAAAGCACAAACTAACACGTTAACAGTGTGTAAATATTGTCAGGACATTTCTCTCGAAGGTTTTATTAACCTTGACTGTATGTCTTAAGCTGTACCACTCTTCTTTGTGATAGAAATAAGAGCAAATTTTGAATGTATTTCTAATTAGGCGTAAAGCCAATGATACCTTTTATCTTATTTCAATTGTCAGACTGCGGCCTCGCTGGGGCACCGCATTGAGGAGTCTTTAATCGAAGGAGTACTTTTTTTTAAAGTCTGGTACTTATCCTATCGGTTTCTTTTGCTGAACCGCTAGGTTATCGGGACATAAACACAACGATGCCAGGCGATGGTGGGGGAAAAACATAGATACAAAGACGCACCCACACACATACACACGGCGGGCTTTCAGTTTCCGTTTGCCAAATCCTCTCACAGGCTTTGGTCAGCATGAGGCTATAGTAGAAGACACTTTTCCGAGGTGTCAGACTGAACCTAGAACCATGTGCTTGAGAAGCAAACTTGGCACATGGCCAGCGGTTTCGAGGAGTGGGGGCATAGTGCATCAGACTGACCGTCGTGCCCAACTGAAAGGATGAAAGGCAATGTTGTCTTTGGCGGCATTTGCTCTCAGTACGTAAATTTGGAAGAAAAGTCGCTGTGCATTTCTTCCAAATTTCTTCCATTTTGTTGGGCGATTCTGCCAGTTCGCCTCTTGATTACATACTCTTTGACTTGTTTCAGTCATTTGACTGTGGCCATGCTGGAGCACCGCCTTTTAGTCGAGCTAATCGACCCCAGTACTTATTCTATTAGTCTCTGTAGCCGAACCGCTAAGTTACGGAGACGTAAACACACATATACACACGCACATACACACACACACATATATATGTATATGTATATGTATATATATATATATATATATATATATATATATATATATATATATATATATATATACGACGGGCTTCTTTCAGTTTCCGTCTACCAAATCCACTCATAAGGCTTCGGTCGGCCCGAGGCTATAGTAGAAGACACTTGCCCAAGGTGCCACGCAGTGGGACTGAACCTGGAACCATGTGGTTGGTTAGCAAGCTACTTACCTCACGGCCACTCCTCCTACATGATTAATATTTCACATATGTAATAACTTTCTTTCAAACCCAGTAACTAATACTAATTATAATAGCATTAGTTTATTTTATTTATTTATTTGCCCGCAAGGATCCCAAGGCATGAGGGACAGTGGGTGGGGTATTTACATGGAAACAAGTAAAAAGTAACGAATAAACGATAATAAAATATGGGAACGGAAAGCCCCTCTACCTAGCATCAATCAAGTATTTTTTTCCCCTCTCTTCTAGTTGTTACTCTCTGTCCTGCAGTTGTATGCTGACATTAGGCCCGACCACTTGGGTTTACTCCCCTTCTAACAAATTTACCGAGAAGCAATACCTCCTACGATCTACATGCAGTTTACTGTCCTCGAGAAACGAAAGTAAATTGTCCTAACGAAAGTGAAATGTAATTGTGACAGAAACCGAAAGTGATGACTGATAACCCAGAGTTAATGTAAATAATGTTATGTGATATAACCAATGTAAAGAACACCATATGCCCTTCATGTCACTCTCTTCAGTGATATTTCCGATGCATATATTTGGCTTTGTCTATTTCCACAGTTGAGTGGTCGATCCTAACCCTAACCCTAAACACGTATTCATTTGCACACGCGGGTTAGGGATAGGGTTAGGGTTAGGGATATGGTTAAGGATAGGGTTAGGGCCGACCTCTCAAGACTAGCTAGCGCGGACGCGCGACTGCGCGTTCGGGTCCGCGCTGCTTTAGTAGTACCCCACAGTTGTGGGGGTTTCCTGCACCATCCAATCCACTGAATTGCTGTGGATCAGCCGAGCTTCCAAGTGTTGCTGGCATTCTTTCTAAAGAATGCCGTACTGCTCACATACTTCTCTCGGGAAATTGCACCAATCAGTCGTAGTATTATTACTCACTTTTCGTTCAAAAATCATTTCGTTCCACGCATAGTTTCTTACACACATGCACATTAGTTGAATTATTATTGGTAGTCAGATTTCTCTTCTCCAAAAACAAAACAAAAAATGTACAATTCATATAGATCTATCTATCTGTCTGTCTGTTTCGTTCTTTCTCTCACATAAATCAGGTTTTAAACTAATACAGAATCATTAGTAGACTTTTTTACTCCAACATCCTACGTATTGGTGTGTGTGTCTAAATATGAGAGGTGGATTTTCATTCTTGGCTGATACTCATTGAACATATCTCTCTTTACTTAATTTCTCAGGTAGATTGTTTGCTACCGATAAAACTTGCCTCTCAAATTACAACTTCGGTAGGCAGGTGAGGAACGAATGTATTGCAGATATTATTTACGTGAGAGGGCAACGTGTACATTTTTTTTTTCTTGTGTATATGTGGTTATTTTATTCACTCACCTCATGTGTGTATAACACACACATGTGCTCACACATGTAATCTTTTATCTCTAAGATTGTAGCAATTTGGTAATTGTTCTCATAGACAATAATTCATAAATCTTGCAAGACTTTGGCAAACGCTAACAACAGCTTTCTTTCGTTCTTTTTTACAACCTCTCCGTCTGACTGTCTGCTTACGTTCGCGCTTCTGCATACCTAAATAACCATACAAACTTGAATGTAATGGTAGGTATTTACTCTCGCGCGCGCGTAATGTGTGTGTGTGTGTGTGTGTGAAAACAAACACCACACACACGTACACACTGCCGTACACATACGAGGAAACATACGTACCCACACGCTGGCGGACAGACACGCGCCCATTCGCACGCACTCGTACAAACGTATGCACGTGTCTCGCTTTATCTTAGTGTTTCAAGTTAATTATTTAATCTGATCCTAAGGTAGGAACAGAGATGTAAGGCGATCTTACGGTCACCAGATGTAGTACATACAGTACCGGGCCGCTTATCCGGCTTCCAGGTATCTGGGAATACTGTGTTTATACCGTGCAAACTATTGTATCCTGTATTGAGCAAAACAATCTTTTTTTAAGTTGTTTAATTTGCATACGGTGTTACAATGTTTTGTTCTTTATAAAGATTTAACATACCCTGCTTTAAAAGTGTATTAACATTTTAAATACCATTTAGCTCTGTACTTTTCATTGTTTATTTTATATTTTTAGCATATATTTAGACTGTCTCTGGAAAATCCAGAAATCCGGGACACTTCTGGCCCTAATCTTTCCGGATGATTGGTTCGGTACTGTGTAACGTGTTGAAAAGCCTCGATCATCGAAGATTATCCATGCAATTAGTTGGCAAAAAAACTCAAATGAAGTTTGTTTACTAACGACAAGCAATGGAGATTAGCTCCAATAAGATCAAAACTTTTGGACAATATTAACTATGTTGGTAAGATGGTGTTTCTTGGCTTTAAAGTCAGCTGACGAAGGTAACTAAGGCATGTTTGTCTTAGACCAGAAGCTTCTTGTCACACGGCATCAGTCCATGTGTTGTAAAGGGCTTCTCTTTGACATTCGTGTATTCCCATCATCATCGTTTAACGCCCAAATTTTCCATGCTTGAATGGATGAGACGAAATCTGTTGAGAAGATGTTTCTGCACTCTTCATGTCGCCAACCCTCACCTGTTTCTAACTAAGCAAGGTAGTATTTCTCCCTATGGCAAAGCATGTTTTTCGTAGAAGGCTAGAAACGAATTTGTATGACGGTGATATTCATTTACAATCATCTCGTGATCTCAAGGCAAAAGTCTTGTGTTAGTTATAATCCATTATTTTTAAGATAGCGTGTTAGTACATATATGTCAGCGGCATAAAGTACTCTATTCTCCCAAAATCAAATTTATACCATTAATTTGCTGATCTACACTCAACTGAAGTTATCGCTTTTCTATGGCATTCCTTCTCTCCTACCTCTCTTTTTATTTCATTCATTCACTCACTTTCTCTTGTTTTCACACATACACATTTGCCCATCACCAATTTCTCTCTCTCTCTCTCGTCCTATTCTTTATTTTTCAGCTGTTTTTTTTTTTTGACACATACGCACTCACAAATTCTCTCGTAACTGTCTTACTGTGATGACTTGCATATTTATTTGTAATAGTTATTTTATTTTTTTTCTTTACACGAAGAGAGTTAGCTTTAGATTGTGAAGAGGGAAAAAACCTTCTTTTGTTCGTTTCCAAGTGTTTTCTCTTAATTCCCCCAATAATGAAAGATTTTGTTTTTTACCTCCTGTCGTTACGTGTCTGTGCCTCCTAACCTTTTAAATAGGAAACATATTAAATAACAGGTTTCTAATCTTGGCACAAGGCCAGCAATTACGAAAAAAGAGGTTAGTGTTTTATTTATCGTCCAACACCTTGAGGTTGAATTTTGTCGATGGAAACTGTGGAAACCCTCAGTGTGTGTGTGTGTGTGTGTGTGTCGGTATGTGCTTGGCTCGTTTGACAACCGGTATTGGTTTATGTCCTTGTGAACTAGCAGTTTGGCCAAAGGGGCCGATCGAAAATGTAACCGACTTCAAAAATAAATACTGAAATTTATTTGTTCGACTAAATCCTTCAATCTGGTGCCTCAGTATGGCCACAGTCCATAATTCAAGGTGGCCAGTGCTATATATTTGAATAACATAGATAAATACCGGTATGTTAGATAAATTACAATGAAAAATTCTTAATTGCCATTTGGTAATTAAGACACATTCTCTCGAGGCGGAAATAATTTTAGAAATTTTTGCTGTAAGGTATTTAACATGCCGATATTTGTCTGTTATTCATAAATATGCCACTGGTCACATTGAGTTATTTCTCTTGGCTCACTTTGTTCAAATACCAGGAGTACTTGTCTAGCTGTCTGCATAGTTCTTTGGAGAGAGAGAGAGAGAGGTGGGGGGAGAAATATACAGGTATGGTTATAGGCAGTGATTGAAAGAGAGGAGAGAAAGAATGTGACAATAATAGAATAGCGAACAAATAAGGCATTATTAACGAGTTGCTGGATGGTTTACAATACCTTGATCATACTATTACGTCGTTGCTCAAATTCAAGCTGTTTTATTTATGTATTTCTTTTATTCTCCCCTCTTCAAACTTTAAATACCTATTAAAAAGTCGTAAGTTTATAATCTAATATTTGTAGTTCACTTGGCATAGCGATGTCTCCTATATTTAAGACCTTTCTTTTCTGAAAATGACCTAATTATTTTATATCAAGAAGTTATTTTGATGATTTCTTCTCCAATTTTTACTATGCCAGTTGGCAATAAAAATAAATTGGCCTTTTTGCAGTTTTTGGTGCAGAAAATAAGGACAGAAATTGCAATCCAGTGAAGTTTATGTATGGAAAACTATTTGTGCTATAATATTTTACATCTTTCTGTAAAGAGAATAATTTATTTACTTGAAGGCTCCCCTAGACCTGTGAGATTGTTACCATTTGTATAGGCACAACATCGATTTTCCAGAGCCTTTAGTTCCAAAGACTTTCCGGATTACTGATTTTTTTCCGAATCAGGAGTGGTAGTCACCTTACTTAAATGATTTAAATGAAGCACAGATTCCTGTACATTAGTATGAATTATATAAGTTTATTAATGCTGTACTTTGCAAGGTTCTAGTCTGATAAAGATACCAGTAAATAAACTAGCACTAGTTTGGCCACTGCGGGAATTTAAAGTTCCTGCTCGCAAATTAGTGTGGATTATAAGAGGTTCGGAGGCGCAATGGCCTAGTGGTTAGGGCAGCGGACTCGCGGTCGGAAGATCGCGGTTTCGATTCCCAGATCGGGCGTTGTGTGTGTTTATTGAGCGAAAACACCTAAAAGCTCCACGAGGCTCCGGCAGGGGATGGTGGCGACCCATGTTGTACTCTTTCGCCCCAACTTTCTCTCACTCTTTCTTCCTGTTTCTTGAGTAACGCTGCGATGGACCGGCGTCCCGTCCAGCTGGGGGGAAACACATATGTCATGGAAACCGGGCCCATGAGCCTGGCTAGGCTTTGAAAGGGTGACGATAAGAGGTTCGGGACCTTCAGTACCCGGAAAGTCGCTGTTATGCCTGTATTATGATACTAATACTAGGTGCTATTTCCACCTCTCCATTTTACATGTTCTTACAAACCAATACTTACAGTATAATTATGTCTACTCTGCTTCGGCGATATATATTAACCGTACATTTTTTTTTTCTGTTTGATTACTTTTTCTTTTGTCAATGAAAAGGTGCAATTATTTTTACTCGGGTACGGCTTGTATTTTATTTGTTCATCTAGATAGTTAATTCGTTTATCAGCGACATTGAAAACAAAAAAAGTTCTTTTTATTTTTACTCCGTTGTGTGACAAATTATCAACGACTGATTGTTTGTGTTTAAGTAGATTTGTGCCATGCCATTTATTGGTGTGTGTGACATCTGCTATTTTAGGGAGTTTTGACGAGGTCGATTTAAAACTCATCACTTTCGTTTGAGTTATCCTCTACGCCTAATTTTTATCTCCCTCCCTGTCTATCGAGAGCAGGCTTAGCTTGTCGTTCTTGTGAAGTTCGCTCTCAGCCACATTGGTTTCGGGTTCAGTCCTACTGAGTGACACCTTGGACAAGTGTCTTCTCCTATAGCCGCTAGCCGAACATAGTCTTGTGAGTGGATTTGCTAGACGATAATTTTGAGAAGCCCATCGGTATATATGTGTGTGTGTGTGAGTGTGAGATCACTCTCCTCAATATATTCTTTGGTCAAGCTACAGCGTTTGACCCGGTGTGACCAACTTACCAGCTTGCCAACTTAATAACAAACATTTGGTATTTTCGAAAAATCAACACTAAAACGAAACTGAGTACATATTTTTTTTAAAAACTTTTCCACTATGTTGGGCTTTCATCGGCCCACAGGCATTCTATGCGTGACCACCCCGCTTTATGTAATATATTATATTCAGTTATTTTTATTTAGTATATATATGTGTTCAGTGGTATGACAGTAAAGTGAACTTCAAAGATTTGGTAATTATTTCTAGCAAGTAGAACCACCACATTGAATAACTATCGTGGTAGTACACACACACACACATACAAGAAAAAAATTAAATAAAAAAATAACAAAACTCCTGATTCACTGAACCCAAATGACATATTTGACCTGACATCATTTATGTGTGGACAATTACAGTAGTAGGGACTGTAGTGGCATGTAATAACTAACTCATTAATAACCTGCACATTGTGCATACTACACTATGTCTGTGTATTACAATTAAACTACACACACATATTCGTACACACATACGAATATGTATGAATGTGCTTAGGAATAGCTCTTCTACTAACTCTTTGATGACATTCCTATCTTAATATGTCATTGTTATGCTGCTTGTCTTACCACGCGCGCACGTGTGAGGTCTTGTATCACGTATAAAGAGGTACAAAATTGGGTACAAATATTTGTAAATAATACACAAACACAAACTCGCAAACTGCACACAATCACGCACTTACGTACACACATGCGCAACAAATGGGTGTAATCTTCGGACAGTGTCTATGTATGAAATTTGTGGTCCCAGGCAACGGCCATGACCTCTGTAGGTCATGATCCCCTCAAGCTGGTGAGATAGATACGATTGTTCAACTAGGTTCGTACATCGCTGGGTCGATCAATTTTGTCGGGAAATCCTAGGAAGGAAGCAATGAATAACGTTTCTATAGCGTGTTATAAATTGACGGAAACTGAAAGAAGCCCGTCTATATATATATACAGAGAGAGAGAGGTAGGTAGGTAGGCAGGCACAGGAGTGGCTGTGTGGTAAGTAGCTTGCTTACCAACCACATGGTTCCGGGTTCAGTCCCACTGCGTGGCACCATGGGCATGTGTCTTCTCCTATAGCCTCGGGCCGACCAATGCCTTGCGAGTGGATTTGGTAGACGGAAACTGAAAGAAGCCCGTATGTGTGTGTGTGTATATATGTTTGCGTGTCTATGTCCCCCCCCCACCACCACCACCATCACTTGGCAACCGATGCTGTTGTGTTTACATCACCGTAACTTAGCTGTTCGACAAAAGAGACCGATAGAATAAATACTAGGCTTTCAAAGAATAAGTCCTGGGGGTCGATTTATTCGACTAAAGGCGGTGCTCCAGCATGGCCGCAGTCAAATGTCTGAAACGTATAAAAAAACAGCGGCACGCATACACACGCAAATGTCCGTTGTGTACTTTTAGTAAAAGATTGATGGCGTAACTCAACACCGAGAATAACCGTTTATTACTGCTTTTAAAAATGTGTAACAAACTGCAGCAGGTTTCGAAACCTGGTGCAGTCTGTTACAAATTATGCATAAAGCAAAACACACACACACACGTCGTGAGACATTAATACAGTAACCTCATATAAATCCACTCTAATATATACAAACACATTAGAATTTCTTCACTAGTAGCGTTATGATAGAACTAAATGATGATGCAACATAAGTGGTGCTAATTATGTTTCATTTTATTTTATGTTTTTACTTCCAGTAAAACTGAGGTTCTGTGTACGCGGCAGTGATGGTTATGGCGTGCGAGTTATTTTTGGTAGGTCACCATTGCTAGTAAAAGTACATACATTACTGTTGCATGACGGTTGGGTAGGAACGATGTTGCTAGTATATAGGGTGTCATTAGATAGTTTTCAATGCACTGGGCGATTATAAAGCTTCTGTGCAATTTTCAAGTTGCATAATTTTTAGTTCTGTATATGGTGATAGTAATCTGTGAGAAAAGTGAAAGAATTTGTTGCATTTTTAAACGGTTTATTCACCTCAACACACCCATTTTTTTTTTTGCAGCTGATTTTCGTTACTCCCTGATCATATTAGTTAACCCAGCCCGCTGGAGGTTTATTTGTATAAACTGTAATCTTTTACTTACTCCTCCCCCCCCCCATCAGGGCCGGATTAAGATCCATTGAGGCCCTAAGCACGTACAGATTTTGGTGCCCCCATAAAAGATTATGTAATTCAAAATATAAACAATAACAAACCATAAAATAAATTTTTATTTTTCAAAACGAAACAAAGTAGTAAGAGGGAAAATAATGTTTATTTTTGTATACTTCCACTTTATTGCTCCCGCTTTAGCGAATGCGGAGGTATTGTTTTCAGTTGCGTTTGTATCTTTGTCCGTGAACAAGATGTCTCAAGAACCGCTGGATGGATTCGGATGAAACTTTCAGGGATGTTTGGCTTCATGATTGGCACGAACTGATTAGATTTTGGGATCGATCCGATACCGGACAAGGATTCTGGACTATTTTTCCTGTTTTTTTTTTTTTACTTAATTTTTGAAAGCGATTGGGTTCATTTTTAGTATTCTCGTTTGTGAGAGCAGTCGAGTTCAGATATTCTCATTTTAAAAATCATCTCTTGCTAATCGTTGAGAGGACGTTAGTGTTGCCTTGGCGGAGGTTTGCGCTGAGTGCTCTTGTTTATATTTGAAAAGTTTCCTCCTACTTTTTTGAATTGTAAAGTCTTTGATCAGATCCTCAAAATTAATCTTAGGTAACACATCTGCATCTGTACTTACTAGAGTTAAAGGCGTCCCGAATATTATTTTAGCAAGTTTAAAGTGATTTCTTTTGTGCCGTAAACCATTTACCATTTCTGTGGTGCCCCCACCCTTTCGCTTGATGCCCTAAGCACGTGCTTATTTGCGTAATGGTTAATCCAGTGCTGCCCATAAAATAATTGGAGTGAGTATTATCGTTATTATTTCATATTTTTGTGCAAGGTCAGCAATGTTAGGGAGATGGTTAAGTCGATTACATCAAATCCAGTGTTCAACTGGTACTTATTTTATTGTTCCCGAAAAGTTGACCTCGTCAGAATTTGAACTCAGAACATGAAGAGATGCCGCTAAGCATTTTGCACAAATTCGTCTTTTATACTTTTAAAACGACAGAAGCTACTTAGTTTGGCACTCAAATTTTGAGGTTGGGTTCTGTCGATAATATCGACTCCATTTCTTGAAATGGTACTCTATCGAACGTAAGAGGATCGATGCTCTGAATTCAACCTCTTATACGATTTGATTTTAGGAACGTTAAGAATTGTAAGGCATGTAAAACGACTATTTACTGATTTTGCTAGCCATTAGAATAATTTGTTTTTTGTCCTGGCAGCCCCCCCCCCCCGTTATGTTTAACGGTTGACTTGAAATGACAATGGCTACGTTGAAACTCGCTACTTAACTGACATGACAGGAAGGATGGGAAGCCATGTTGTTGCTACGAATTTAAGCAATGAATACAAACGTATTTAATGTAGGTTATCAAGCAGAATAGACAAAATATGAATCGTTTTCACTTGACTCGTTTATTGTGAACTCGTTTTTTTTTTTATAAGCACGGTTATATATGTTACATAAATTGATTTGATGAAATTGTTGTTTAGCCACGGGCCGGTCTTGTCGGAGCAGAACTATGATTAAAAGTACTCCAACGCGTGTAAATCTTCGTAATAAATATATAAAATATAGGTCGTCCTTCAAGTCATAATTGCCAGAATTGATGTCTTAAGACACACATTTTTCGATAATTTTTCAGATTAACGGCCGCACGATCTTCACTAGGGTGTTAGGGTTAGTTTTAGTGTTTAGGGTTACGGTTAGGGACGGAATTCCTAACCCTAACCGTAACCAAAACCCTAACACCCTAGTGAAGATCGTGTGGGTGTTAATCTGAAAAATTACCTTTTTTTCTTTAAAGAATGTATAAAAATATAAGAATTAACTGACATGTAACTGAGTGGCCAGTTGTATGCATTTCAACAACGGACAACTATAGAGTGCATCAAATGCCACAACATTATCTCCACCTCTAAAGGATGTCATAATTACTAAATGGCAATTAACGACCAGCTCCACTTGAGGTGGGGAGGAGATAATTTCAAGAACTAAAAATTCTCCAGTGTTGACATGCCATTAAAGAAAACGACATGTTTATTGTCTGCCGATGTTTCTGGCTTAGTCATCATAAGCATGACAGCTGTCTGATATTATCCCCCAGCAGTCAGAAGACTTTAACATACACAAAATAAAGTAGAAAACGTTTGTGGCCAGATAATGAGCATAATTTAAACAAAAACGAGCTAAGAGAAATAACTTAAGGTGGCCAGTCACATTTATGTGAGCATAGACAAATACCACACAACAGAAGTTCTTGTTATTAAGATCATCTGTAAGGCGGCGAGCTAGCAAAATTGTTTACACGCATGGCAACATGCTTTGCGATATTTCGTCTGTCTTTACGTTCTTTGTACAAATTCCACCGAGGTTGACTTTGCTTTTCATCCTTTCAGCATCGATATAGTTGTACCAGTTGAGTCTTGGGGGATAGAAGTAAACGACTTACCCACATCCCCGAAATTGCAGGCCTTGTGCCAAAAATTAAAATCGTTATTAAAATTTTCTACCTCTGGAGAATGTATTATAATTGGATTCAGTGTCAAAAATTACATCTTTGTGATATATTAAAATTGTTTTTAAAAGATGATTGTAAACAGTGACGAAAACCACAAAGATCCCAACTCTCTATACCCTGAGTTCAAACTCGGCTGAGGTCAACTTTGACTTTCATCCTTTCAGGGCTGATAAAAAATGGTAATAATCCATGGCGGTGGGGTTGAATGGAGGTGTAAAAACATTGGACTGGATGCTTGGCATTTGTTCCGGCTCCCTGCGTTCTGAGTTCAAATTCCACCATGGCATTACTTGTGACATAAACTTAATCCGAATTAACATCACAAACTGGTGCCTTTAACAGACTCCACTCTGTTGCAAGCATTCGGGCTAGGTTCCCAGCTTGAAGATATTTCCTTCTCTCCCACCAGTATTAGGAGGTCCTGTAAAGGACTACGGTTACTACCTTCTGTCTGGGCTAAAAGTAATAATAATAATAATAATAATAATAATAATAATAATAGAGATTTAAGGAAAATTTGTTTGCTATTTATAACAGGTCTAACGACCACAACCACATGGAAATCTACCTCTGTTGGTACTTAAATAATTTCGTTTTACACTTGATATGTTGGTAGTCAAACCTACCACACTCTAGTTAACCCAATGAATAAGATTTCATGTTAGTGATAGCTTTGTTTAAAAAAATGTAACTTTTGTGTGGCTAAATAGTCATATAAATGACATAAATGTTGCTTAGATTCAAGTCAGCCCAGATCACAAATGTGCCTTATTGATCAACAGTGCAGCATCTGTGATCTTCCCATCTGATTTTATTTTTCAGACATTTCACTTGTATTTCTCCCAACGTTTTAATGACCTAATTGTATGATTTGAAAGAGGTTTAACTTTTTTGTTCAATGTTTCTTGTCAATAATATAGTATATGTAGCAGCTAAAAGTACAGACGAACTCCCTTCACCTTTTTTCTTTCACCATGACAACATCTCTGATATAATGTAGGTTATTGATGTATCGTTGCGCCATGCATGGCAGATAAAAGTAACACTTTGGTTTAAAAAGCGATGCTACAGTTTGCTACTCGACGATTTCTTAACATAGGTAAGCTGGTGTTGAACTTGTGACATAAAGGAAGAAAAAGATGGAAGCGAAGAGAGAGTTGTGGTAGTCTTACCTGTCAGTCTGGAAAACGGGTCACTTTCAACGTCCACGTGCTCTGTCTCGATCTGCAAGGTTCACTCAATGTCCACGTGCTCTGTCTCGATCTGCAAGGTTCACTCAATGTCCACGTGCTCTGTCTCAATCTGCAAGGTTCACTCAATGTCCACGTGCGCTATCTGTTGCTGTACAGTCTAACACGTCTGCTCTGATGCGCTGTTCACCATCAATTTGCTCCTCGCCCTTCACTGACCCCGCATGTCCACCACGGCCCTTCCAGTGGGACCCACAGGCCCCACTTCCAACAGGACATACCTACTCCCTTACTTCCGATCCTTCCCTCATAACACAGCTTTGCTCATAACACCACAGAACTATATTTAATGCATCTGCCACAAACCCCGGTGTCGCTGCCCATTACGCAGAGAAGAGAAAAATAAGTACAAGAACCTGACTGGTTGCTGTCGAGACAACAGGTGTTCTAAGACCTCATATCACCAATTTCCTCTGCAAAATAGGGATAATGGCGGCCCGTCATAGAAACGAGCCCCCTCAAAGTGGAGTGACTACTGCAGCGAGTGTTGCTGGCCATTCTCCGTGGCAACGCTATCACGGTCATTACCACAGGGTGTGGCTGAGCGCCTCTCCTGTTCTGGGATATGCGGCCTATCGCCTTTGCCTTTGCGTCTTCGGCTGCTCCTATCCCAACCAACCCCAGTTTTCTCTTTTTTTTTCTTTTTAGCATCTTTTTGAAGTGTATAATCATCATCATCGTCGTTTAACGTCTGCTTTCCATGCTAGCATGGGTTGGACGATTTGACTGAGGACTGGTGAAACCAGATAGCTACACCAGACTCCAATCTGATTTGGCAAAGTTTCTACAGCTGGATGCCCTTCCTAACGCCAAAAATTTTATTCACATTGTTTAATGCAAGGAGCATTAAAAAAATTAGCTCTGAATTTATGATCTTGGTAGTGGATGATATTAGTCAAATCCAGGTAAAAAAAAGGTCACTGGGAAAAATAGTTATGTGCAGCTAAGCTACAAGAACGCCTTCATACATTTATGTGTTGATCAACAGGCCTGGCAGAGTTTCTTGGTGGCATGGACTAGAATATTCGTCTTAGTTGTCAACATTAAAAATACTAAATATTCACGTAATGCCATAATACTGTGTAAAGTGTTTTTAATCTGTACATGTCGTGTATTGCCAATAAACAACTGAAATTTTTTTGTCTTCCTTTGCTTAAAAAATTGAATACAAGATTTTTCCCCACACATGGGTAAATGCATCATATATAAATTGTGTACAAATTATGTACTGTCAGTTAATAACTGATTTAAAATATTTTTTGTTTCCTTATTTTTTTCTTCCCAATGACTTTTTCCCTGACATCTTTTAGTCAACACATTGCTTACAAATAGCAACCACATATCTCTTTAATCACTCTCAACCAACAACGGAAACCGAATATGTTTGAGAGAACATACACACATGTACAAGATATTGATTTCAAATTTTGGCACAAGGCCAGCAATTTTGGGTGGGAAGGGATAAGTCGATTACATCAATCCCAATACCCAATTGGTACTTATTTTATCAACCCCAAAAGGTCGAAAGCAAAGTTGACCTCGGCAGAATTTGAACTCAGAATGCAAAGATGGATGAATGAAAAGCTGCAAAGCATTTTGCCTGGCATGCTAACTTCTCTGCCAGCTCACGGCCTGGCACAAGAATATTGATAAAGGGAATGCTTTTGATCACTGGTCTCTTGATTCATTGGTAACCTGGGGTTAAACAAGAGCATTAACAATTGAAATATAAAGTGCAATCTTCAATATTTGAGTGGATTTGCAGATTTATAAGATTAAGGTTGCAACCTTACAACAAATGTCATTTAGTTGACTAGGCCGAATATACATTTTCTGAAAAGAGTTTCTGTGAACAAGAGCCTCGTTTGACCTTTTATTTCTGAGAAGTGGCTGTCAACTGTATCAAAATATTCAGGAAGCTATAAGAAAGCATTGTTCAGCAAACAAGTGGTGTGAGAGAAATGCACATAAACACACACACACACAAGCCTGGTGCTGTAGTTGAAGATACGCACAAGCACACCCTCAAAAGCAAGCAGGTCGATTAAATAAGTACCAGTTATGTACTGGGGTCGATATAATTGACTTAATCCATTTGTCTGTCCTTATTTGTCCCTCTGTGTGTAGCCCCTTGTGGGCAATAAAGAAATAACAAATCAGCCCCAGTACTTTTTTCTTTTTAATTAATTTTGGTAGTTAGCTTAGCAATCTCTTGTTGAACTGCTAAGTTGCAGGGACAGAAACAAACACCAGTTGCCAAGCAGTGAGGAACAAACGTGAACACACAATAGGCTTCCACACAGTTTCCATCTACAAAATTCGCTTACAAGGCATTGATTGACCTTGGGCTATCGTAGCAGACACTTTCCCAAGGTGCCATGCAGTGGGACTGAACCCAAAATTCACACCGTTGCAAAGCAAGCTTTTTAATCATGCAACCATGCTTGCACATAAACACTTGTAGTTTATCCATTTGCCTGCAGAATTGTTGCGTGATGGCTGTCTCAATGTTCAATAAGGTTAAAATATAGCTGTTTGCTGTTAGTAGTCAATCAAGGTTAGATTTTTTTTGTGCAGACCAAATCCGGTCATAAAGACATTTGTGATGTTTCTCTTTGTGTGTGAAGAAACAGATATTGTTTTGGACTATAACAGCTGGGTGGTATCTAGAGCATGAAGACAAAACACCTGACACCACAACAATATCTAGGGCAGCAAAAAACACAAAAGAACAAGTCATCATCATTGTATTTGTTAATATGTTGATTTTCTTTTCTCATTTGTTTATTTCACTCCCAAGACATTATGCAACTTTTCCAGGCAATGTCCCATTGCTCATTGCCCTTGGAGCAAATGAACTTTTATTGCTGTTATTATTAAGGCAGCGAGCTGGCAGAATCGTTAGCGTGCTGGACGAAATACTTAGGGGTATTTTATCCATTGCTACATTCTGAGTTCAAATCCTGCCGAGGTCGACTTTATCTTTCAGCCTTTTGAGGTCGAAAAAATAAGTACCAGCTGAATACTGGTGTCGATGTAATCGTTTCATCCCCTCTCTCAAACTGCTACTCTTGTGGCAAAATTTGAAACCATTATTATTATTATTATTATTATTATTATGGGTGCAGGAGTGGCTGTGTGGTAAGTAGCTTGCTTACCAACTACATGGTTCTGGGTTCGGTCCCACTGCATGGCGCCTTGGGTAAGTGTCTTCTACTATAGCCTTGGGCCGACCAAAGCCTTGTGAGTGGATTTGGTAGACGGAAACTGAAAGAACCCCGTCGTATATATATATATATATATATGTATGTATATGTGTATGTGTGTGTATATGTTTGTGTGTCTGTGTTTGTCAACTGATGCTGGTGTGTTTACGTCCCCGTAACTTAGCGGTTCTGCAAAAGAGACCAATAGAATAAGTACTAGGCTTCCAAAGGGTCGATAAATTAAGTACCATTGAGGTTGATGTAATTGACTAGTCCCCTCCTTGCCCAAATTTCAAGCCTTGTGTCTTTAGTAGAAAGGATTATCATTATTATTATTTAGAAGGTGAAATTAGATTAGTAGGTAAGATAAACATTGAGGTACTGAGTTCAAATTCTACTGAGGGATGGTTGGGTAGACATTGTCCTTTATCCGTTGTGGGTTAATAAAATCAACTGCCATGTCATAATTTTAAGGGGAATATTTTGAGAGAACCAAAATGAAAGCAAAAATATAAACTCCTCATCTTATGTCCACTTGCCATGGGTTTGATGGGTCATCAAAGTTTGAGTCCTTTCTTACTGGGAACCACTATTCCCTTAGACTGGTGCTTGTACATATCCTTTAGCTTGGTTTCCATGGCTGGATGTCATTACTATCTCCAGTCACTTTACAGTGTACTGGGTGCATTTTCTCATGGCACCCACGATAGAGGTTGATTAAGAAGCTGTACTAACAGAACCTTTACAACCCTATCTGTTCCCTGCTCATTTCGCCCATCATTTTATATCTACATATCAATTATAATGCAAATGATCCAATGTTTTTTTACGTATATTATATGAAACTCAAAAAGAATTAAAGAGAACAGACCCTATCACTGGGTTAGAACCACGTCTCTTTTGCTTGTTGGTTGATTTTGCAACCAGTTACACCAAATATTCAAATTTTGGCACAAGGACAAGGCCAGTAATTTTGAGGTGGGAGTAAGTCGATAACATGAAACCCAGTACTCGTCTGGTACTTATTTTATCAACCCCGAAAAGCACGAAAGGCAAAGTCAACCTCCACAGAACTTGAACTCGGAAAGTTAAGATGGACAAAATGTCACAAAGTATTTTGCCTGGCGCTGTAATAATTCTCCCAGCTTGCATTTAGCACACACACACACACACACATATATACATGCATACACACACGCATGCATGCATGTACATATGCACACAAACACACTCACGTGTATGTACGTACGTACGTATGTATGTATGTATAAAAATATATATAAAAAGGAGGCCACTAGGTGGACTGCTAATGTGCTAGAAGAAGATCATATATCATGTGTCTACTTCTAGCACATTAGCAGTCCACCTAGTGGCCTCCTTTTTATATATATATTTTCATATATACATATACAATAATCCTTTGAGATCTCAGATATTTTTTCTGAATCTCCGTGATTTTTTTAATGTGCTTGGTGTCTGGTATTAAATTGATATTAATTAATACCCAATTTTTTACCCTATGTATGTATGTATGTAGACTCAGATAGATCACACAAAACACCCACACACGCATACTAAAGTGCATGTGTATACTTCTAGACATTTAAATCTGTTTTATAGCATAGATATTTTGCAGCATTTCCTCCTCTGTCAAGTTGTTTGTTTTTTCTTTTCTCCTTGTATCGCCCAAACCCACCCCACCTTCATTCTAACTTCTTTGACTTTGGTCTGACATTGTAGATTCTTTGAATCTTCTAAGGTTACTCTCAGTTCCAGTATCATCCCTCTCTCTTTCCTCCTTTCTTCTCTCTCTCTGTATACACACATGCACACATACACAACACACACACACAAACATATGTACACAACATACATATATATAGACACATAACATACATGCATATATATATATATATATATAGACACACACACACACACAACATATGCACATACACAAACATATGTACACAACACACACACACACACACACACACATATATATACATACACAATGCACACGTACATACATACATACGTCAGTCTATCTATCTGTCTATCTCTAGTTTCTTCCTCTTCAATTCTTATGCTTGCCAAAATTTTTCTCGGGTATCCTGATGTATAAAAGATTCCACCACACTCCAAAAACCAATTTCTAAGTCTACCTATAGTAAAAGATGCCACAGTAGGAATTACTACTGTGTTTTTTGGTGCACAAGTCAACAGTATATAATGTAAACATTCAAACATCATCTTTTGGGTTCCTCCAAAGCCATCTTGGTGTGTAAGTTGACATAACCTTTTTTGGGTGTACATTTTAGTCTGAAAAATTGTACACGTATCTCTTATTTTCTACATGTTTCAGTCATTGGACTTTGGCCATGTTGGGGCATCACTTTCATGGGTTTAGTCAAACGGATGGTCCCCAGTACTTTTTTTTTAGTTTGATACTTATCCTATCAGTATCTTTTTATTACTGAACTGCAAAGGTACAAGGATGTAAACAAACCAACACCAGTTGTCTGGTGGTGGTGGTGGTGGGAACAAAGATAAGTAGTGGAGTCAATTTGTTCAACAAAATTTTTCAAGGTGGTGTCCATTGATTGAAATAAGTGAAATATAAAAACTAAAAGAAGTCCTGGGTTAGATGAAGCTTATTGAGGCATTTTCCCTATGACCAGATATTCTTTTTGTCAACCCTTTATTTTGCCTTCTAATAAGGGATTCTTATTCCACTGGTCTTTACATGAGTGAAGACATGTGGCCTAGTTGTTAGGGTGTCCAGCTTAAGATCATAAGGTTATGAGTTTGATTACTGACAGCCCATTTTGTCCTTGAGCAAGGTAATTTATTTCACATTACTCTAGTCCACTCAGCTGGCATAAATTAGTACCTGTAATTCAAGGGGCCAGCCTTATCACATTCTGTGACATATTGAATCTTCTTGAGAACTGCATTAAGGATATATGTGTCTGTGGTGTGCTCAGTCACTTGCACCTTAATTTCACAAGCAGGCTGTTTTGTTCATCAGATCAACAGGAGCCCTCATCGTCCTAAGTGATGGAGTGCCAAGACAGAGAAGTCCTTACATGTCAATGTGATGAAGCTGTTGAACAAAAGGACTTTTGTTTTTTTTTTTGAGAATGAAGACTGCCTCATCAAATTTGCTCAGACTGTCAATTGGGACACACAGAATCAACATTTATACACACACATTTATACATGCAAACACAATGCACATGGCAAGCTTCTGCCTGTTTTCAGTTTCATTCACAAAGTTTTGTAACTATAATTGTAATTTGGGCTTTGTGTACTAGACTAATAAAATGTAACTCCCTAGATTCCAGCGAAGAAGAAAAGAATTTGTAACTTGTTTTACTTGGATAAGAGTCACAATAAGTGGCAAGAAGAAAAGTCCATTAGACAAATAAACCTAAGCAAGAATGTGCACATTAAAGAGAGAGTGACTTCCAGGGACACGGCAGTTTAAACACTATATTCATGTATTAAAAAACTAGTGGTCGTCTTATCCTTAACACTGAGGCATTGGTTGGACTGAAGTTATAGAGGATACTTTCTTAAGATGCTACATGGTAGAATTGAACCTGAAACCAATTAGTTCTGAAGTAAAGTTTCTGATCACACAACAGACAGTATGGGTTGTTAGAAATGATCTTGGATGTTTCCAGCCCATCCACTTCATGATAAAGCTGTACAATGAATGAAAGAGAAGGCTGGAAACATATCTTAAGCAATATACACTCCACTGATAACCAATCTCGTTAAACCCACCTGTTTGTAATGTGTAAAGAGAATATCTAGAGAAAAAATGAGTATGTGTGAGACAGAGAGCAAGAAACAGAGATAAATGAGTGTGTGTGTGTGTGTGAGATGGATATGAGAGGGGGGTAGGGGGGAGCTAAAGCTAAACCAGCACATTGGTGAAACATGAGTCTACACTGAAACCTTTCTAAATGTTTTTCGAAGGTGACTTCTTTAATGTATATAAATATACATATACCACATTTTTTTTGTGTGTGTGTGTGCATGTACACACACACACAGATATATATATATATGGACACAGACATTTCCTGGCTTTCACCCAGACATCCTGGTTTTGCTCAAGATGGGAACACATTTCTTATGGTAGCGCTCCATTATGGTCACAGTCTCTGGCTGAAACCAATAATAGAATTTGCACACACAAGCATTTCATATATATATATATATACATACTCTTTTACTTGTTTCAGTCATTTGACTGTGGCCATGCTGGAGTGTGGTTTGCTTCCTAACCGCGTGGTTCTGGATTCAGTTCCAATGCGTGTGGCACCTTGAGCCAACCAGAACCTTATAAGTGGATTTGGTACACAGAAACTGAGAGAAGCCCATTGTATGTGTATATATGTGTGCGTGTGTGCATGCATTTGTCTTTGTGTCTGTGTTTGTTCCCCACCACCTCTTGACAACTGGTGTTGGTGTTTATGGCCCTGTATCTTAGTAGTTCAGCAAAAGTGATCGGTGCCCATGC
>NC_068994.1:12735900-12742097 GCF_001194135.2 Octopus bimaculoides
ATATATATATATATATATATATATATACATATATACGACTGGCTTCTTTCAGTTTCCGTCTACCAAATCTACTCACAAGGCTTTGGTCAGCCCGAGGCTATAGTAGAAGACACTTGCCCAAGGTGCCACACAGTGGGAATGAACCTGGAACCATGTGGTTGGTAAGCAAGCTACTTACCACACAGCCACTCCTGCGCCTATATATATATATTCTTTTATTTGTTTCAGTCATTTGACTGTGGCCATGCTGGAGTGTGGTTTGCTTCCTAACCGCGTGGTTCTGGATTCAGTTCCAATGCGTGTGGCACCTTGAGCCAACCAGAACCTTATAAGTGGATTTGGTACACAGAAACTGAGAGAAGCCCATTGTATGTGTATATATGTGTGCGTGTGTGCATGCATTTGTCTTTGTGTCTGTGTTTGTTCCCCACCACCTCTTGACAACTGGTGTTGGTGTTTATGGCCCTGTATCTTAGTAGTTCAGCAAAAGTGATCGGTGCCCATGCATGGCCACTGAAACAAGTAAAACATAGACAGAACAAGAGCACTCACAGAGTGCAAACCTCTGCCGAGGCAACACTAACGTCCTCTCAACAGTTAGCTGGAGGTGATTTTTAAAATATTTGAAATAAATTCAACTGCTCTCACAAACGAGAATACTAAAAAATGAACCTGACCGCTCCCCAAAATTACGTAAAAAAACCAGGAAAATAATCCAGAATCTTGTCTGGTACCTGATCAATCCCAATGGTAGTCATGGAATGTGAAGGTGGGTGAGGGGGGCATGTTTGTAATGCTGTGTGTGTGTCGTTTGCAGTGGGAACAGGGACAGTTCTGTCTATGAAGGCCTTTTTTAATCTATCCACTGATATAGTGTCTTCATTAACCATTAAGGTCTATAGCGAAAAATTTGTCTGTGCATGAAAGAAAACGGAAAGGACCTGCACATGGTGTTGTTAACAAAGGTTTAATAACATCATTGTGCACAAAAACGCGAGTCTAAGAAGTAAAGCTTCCCTCAAGGCAGAGCTAGAAATGCAATTGTCAAGTAGGTAAGAGGTTTTAAACAGGAGCAATATATTCAAAATTGGTAAAACTAAAAATTGTCAAGGATAAATTAAATTTATTATTGTTACTGAATATCTCTCTTCTTGTCGTTTAACGTCCGCTTTCCATGCTAGCATGGGTTGGACGATTTGACTGAGGACTGGTGAAACCAGATGGCTACACCAAGCTCCAATCTAATTTGGCAGAGTTTCTACAGCTGGATGCCCTTCCTAACGCCAACCACTCAGAGAGTGTAGGGGGTGCTTTTATGTGTCACCCGCACGAAGGCCAGTCAGGCGGTACTGGCAACGACCATGCTCAAAATGGTTGCCGTTTGTTTATGTATCATAGTTTGATTTCTTTATCTATCAGTTTCTACTAAGATAGAGATACAAGTAAAATTAATAATAGAGTAATGAAAATAAAACTTTAGAAACAGCAATGCTGCCATAACTTAGATGGAAACTGTGATCATGGTTTCAAGTGAGATAATGAGAGAAAGACTTGAAAGTCAACGTAAGATCGTAATATTTCATATAAAGTAAATATAACAAATAATCCAGAATCCTTGTCCAGCACAAGATCGATCTCAAAATCTAACCAGTTTGTGCCAGTTACGAGGCCATACATCCCTGGAAAATCCATCCAAACAAACACGACTGAAAACAATACCTCTGCCTTTGCTTTGGCAGAGGTAATAAGTATCAGGCTTAAAAAAAACAGACATACTGGGATTGATTCATTCAAGCAAAATTCTTCAAGGTGATGTCCCAGCATGGCCACAGTCTAATGACTGAAACAACTAAAGGAATATATATATGTAATTGTTTACATATGTGTATACACATGTTTGCATATAGCGCATATTGACACGTGCCTACATCATTACCAGGCTACTATTTTTCTAGTAAGTTTACCAGTGGTATCCACCAATGGGTGCTGCCTTTGCCCTGTTGTCTTCAGTGAAGGACAAAATGAAGGTTGTAGCTGTCCATGCTTTATTTTATATCTGCATTGTGTGTGTGTATAAATATAAATGCACACAAAATATAAATATAAAAACGTGCATGTGTGTCTGACTAGAGATAGATGTATGTGTGTGTGTGTAATATATATATATATTATGTAAATACATACACACATACTCACACCCACACATATACAAACATACACACACACACATATATATATACATACATATATATATATATATATATATATACATATACACGCATATACACATACTCACACACAGACGTGCACCCACACATATACAAACATACATACACAACATTTGTGTGTGTGTGTGTTTGTAAATAAACAGTTACGTGTACACACACACACACACACACACACACACTCACACTCACGCATATTCTCATTCTGGACTGCATCCAAAAAATGTAAAGCCACCTGCCAGGTAGAGAGCTTTTCAAGCTTCATCCCCACCACCAACCACCACCACCACCCACTTTCAATACATACTGACTTTATACTACTCACCACCATCATCACCACCACCATCTTCACCACTACCACCACCATTATTAGCATGCTCATCACAGTAACACACCACTACCGCCATCCTCACCATTGTCATGATCATGACTAATGCCACCACCATCAGTATTACCATCATCATCATCTCCATCACCATACCACCATCAACTTCCAAAACAACACCCATATATTTCCTCCTCAACTGCCCTTTCCTCCCCTCATCCCTCTTCCATTGTGTCTCACTTCTCAGACATTCTTTTTTAAACATGAACCAATGATGGGGTGTCTACGCAGTTGCTCAACCTGCTACGAATAGAAACGAAATTTATCTCAGATTGGACCCCACCATCTTTAAAAAGATACATTGAACAGCGTAGGTGAGATAGACAGGTCTGCCCTGAGGTTAAACAGCAACACTTGTTCTAAACTAAACTCTTTGCTCCAAATACATGTCTCAACCCCGTCTCCTGACTTCTCATTTCTCCTTAAACATCATTTTCTCACTCCATTCTCTCCGCCTTCCACTACCACCGCCAATTATTCCACACCTGCTAAACCAGCCGGTAACTTAGTGATGTTTCAAATTGAGTATTATTAACCACAATCATGCTATTCAAGGTCATTCATGTAAAATACATCGCCATTTTCTACAGTTGTACAGGTGAAGAGCACAGTTCAGAATAACTTAGAATAAGTTACCTACTGCCGACAACTGGCTGCCCTTATGTGCTTGATCAACAGATTAGAAATAGAAGCAAAATATGCTTCAAATCACACCCTACTGTCTTAAAAAAAGGATACAACGAACACTGCATAAATGTCTTTGACATATATGGTTTTCTTTCATGCCATTGGCATTTATAAGGATGTCGGATAACCTGTAAGATAAGATAGTACAGTAGAAGGAAAAAGAAAATGGAAGACGTGGGAGGGGGGAATTTGAGAGGGGAAGGAGGTAGTTGTATGATAAGTACTGAGAGAACCAATCACATTAAACTTCAATTCATCGTTAAAATGAGCCTGTGGCCACTGTCCTTCTGTCCAAACAACATGTTTGTGAGCAAAACAAAGATGGGCTCTTTGATTCTTCTTGGAAATCAGAGGTTTCTTTGCCAGTGCCCGAGCAACCCAGAACCTCATAACCTCTGAGAAACTGTTTTGCGCAATACATTGACATCGGAAGTGGGGCTAAACTCACTGGATATCTCAGCAGCACTCTTAAACCTATCCTTCAGTGACATTCTAACCATTATACTATCCTGTCTTGGTGAAGTTTTACGGGGTCTACTGGTTTTGGGTTTAGCATCTGTTGATCCTGATGACTTAAAACCAGCTACAATTCATTGTACAACACTTCTAGACCTTCCAACAGTAGTTGCTATCACAGAATTTGACTTGCTCTTTTGGTGAAAGCACACAATCCTTTGGTTTTATCACAGGACACTGGGCATATCTCACAAGCCACCATGTTGACAGTTGAATGTTCCAATAATGTAAGATCATAAGAAGTAACTGTTAGCCCACTAACAGTCTTCTAAATACCAAATACCTTTGTTAGTAGTTCATTTTTTCTAAGTGACCCTTAACTTTTGGCCATTGCAGTTTGAAAGATTATTTGTTTATTTCCTCATAACTTAAATATTTATTCCATTCACTTGAAATTTTTTATGAAAGGTAGATATTAGATATATCTAAATACGTGTAAAATATCTAATCTCAACATGTTGTTAATCTTCTATAACTATTTCAATACACTTGTTCTAACTGATACTTATATTATGGCCGCTGCTGTATATCTATATATTTATTTATGCATACATACACACACATGATGAAAATCCACAGTTTCCATCCACCAAATTCACTTGCAAGGCATTGGTCAGCTTGAGGCTATGTAGAAGAAACTTACCCAAGGTTCTATGCAGTGGGACTGAACCCTAAACCACATGGGTGCAAAGTGAGCGTCTGGACCACACAACCATGCCCGTGCCTATGTTATTATTGTTCTAGTAGTAGTAGTACAAGTATATGCTGTGTGTGTATTTATCATCAGTTAATGAATTTACAACTTTCTTTTGGTCTCCAAACAGATTCCTTTCATTGTTGTAATATTTGAATAATGCTTCCCTGCTGGCTTGGTGGGTAGGCCAACATCCCCCCCCCCCAATGGAATACTCGTCTATCACAGGGTTATCCATTTACAGCTAAGTGGACTGGAGCAGCTTGAAATGAAATGTTTTGCTTAAGAACACAATGCACTGCCAGGTCCAGGAATTGAAACCGCAATCTTTCAGTCATGAGTGTTACACCCTAACAATTGGACCACATATGTTCACATTTATTATTTACGACCATTATAAAATATTTCAGTGATGTTTTTTTTTTTTTCTAAAGTGACCTCTAATTCTTGTTGATTGATTCGTTTATGTATTTGTTACCTTTTAACCGTTAGATTCTTCTGTCAGGTGTAATGCTTATTTATTCACATTGTTTTGAATTAACCAGGCTTTATCATGTAGCTTAACGATTTTGATGATAGTTTAGTTTTAGAATGACATTGTAGGATAGGTGTGAGAGGCCGGATCTAGTTAGTTTGAACATAACACAGCTAGAATATTTGGGCAGGATATGGCTGATGTAAACACTAAAAGGTTGAAAGATCTACTTAGTTTTCAGTTTGACCCTAAGTGATTTCTTCAAGAAACTGTTTATTATTTGTTGATGTGTTTCAGTTCTAAAATGTTTATTAACTGTCAACTACAGGTGTTTACTAGTTGTTCAAAACACTTTAAAAATGTATACCATTTCAAATTTTTGTTAGAATGATCACTAAATTTAAATGATTATTGCAAATGTGTGAAATGTGTTCTAGTAATTTGTATTGCTGTCTATGAAAGTTGTTCACTAAATGTTTATAAAGTGTTCTCTAACCATGTATTGTTCAGTCATTCAGAAGTGTTCACTTACCATGTATTGTTCAATTATTCTGAAGTTGTCACTAAATATTCACCTATTCCTCACCTCTACTTCTCCAGTATTAGTTTAATAACTGGTTTTAGCTGAGGTTCTGTTCAGTAAATTTTCACTGCATGTTCCTAAAATATTCACCTATTCCTCCCATCCATTTTTCTAGTTAGCTGTAGCTCTTCTCTAGAATTTAATAACTGCTTATCTACCTATTGTAACACTCCTCTTTGATCTGTAGCCTTCGTTATTCTCTCATGTTGGTTCAACCGGTGCAAAAAGCAAAATTCTTTGCCATTCTCCACATACAGACTTTTCATTTCCAGCAACCATTCGTCCATATCCAATTTGCATGACCTGTTTCTTACTTCCAAATTAGAGCTTTGCCTTTGCACCCCCGACCCTGCAACCATTGGCTGTTTTAAACACTCCCACTCTATCATTACCTCCATACATTACAGCTAACATGTCAGTGAGAGAGCCTTCATGCAGTCAGCCTTCGAGAAACTGCAACCAAACACCCTCAAATTACATCCTCCTACTTAAAAAAGCCAGGGGGGGCATTGCATAACATGATCCTAAATGCCCATCATCATTTAATGTCCATGGGTCCAAGGACTGCATTGTGTTCCAGTATCTGCTTCAGCATAGTTTCTGTGGTGAGATGCCTTTCTTAGTGCTTGCCA
>NC_068994.1:12742107-12743163 GCF_001194135.2 Octopus bimaculoides
TGCCACTTTACATTGTGTACTAAGTGCATTTTTCATGCCACTAACACTAATGAGGTTACTGTGCAGCTTACAAGACTACGAACCCCAAGGGGGAGATTTTATGCTTGGGAATGAGCAGAGAAGCATAAAGTATGGGAGGAAAGGACCTATCTGAAAAATAATGACTGGATGGTTATTGCTTGAATACTTTTGATGATGTCCGCTTGACTAGGGCTTACTACAACAGCAGCAGCTAAAATGTTTAAATTGAACATTTGGCAAATAAGTGAAGACAGTGCAGGTTCATGAAGTCCCTTAGTCTTGTCTTGTGGAGGACATAACTTCTCTATTACTGCTACCAAAATAAAAGTGATTAGTGATAGAAAGGGCACCTCATTGTAGATACCCTGCCATATTTAACCTTTAGTCCTAAGCGTCTTAGTAAGTTTATCCTAAACTTCTTTGTTTCCAGATTTTTAAATTAGTCCTTGTTTCATATGTTCTGAGTAATATAAAGCCTTCCTTTTTATAAGTCTCATGTTACTGTGGTGGTTGAAAAGAAATTGGGAACGTGTATCATATCTGATGCATGACACCAACAAAAATATGTCCTGTGTGTCACACATGATACACAGGTTAGGCAAAAGGTTAATAATGTTTTAGTGATAAATTCTCACCGAACCCATCTACGACAATAACTCTGAATGAGAGCTAACTCGACTCTTCCTACCCATGCCAGTATAGAAAGTAGATGTAAATACTATGATGATAAAGTCGAGGTTCTGTTTTTCAAGGCTTAGGGTGACTTCCTTCATCCTGATAAACCCTGGTTACAATCATGTTTTGTTGGGGGCATAGATTCCTTGATATACCTTACTTTTCTCTCCAAGTTACCCAGAGTTGTAACATCTCTCTGCAAGCATACATCCCAAAAGGAATGGCCTTTAAGTAAAACCTAAAAATCTCTTTTGGCACTCCACTCTAAAAGATGGGATGGTCATGACTGGAAAACCTTTAATCATAGGTTTGCTTCATCAGGGCTGACCCAGGGTTAAACAACAACAACAATTCTTTACT
>NC_068994.1:12743973-12744357 GCF_001194135.2 Octopus bimaculoides
TATATATATATATATATATATATACACGCACACAATCATATCTATACACAGACACATACGCGTGAGAGAGACAGAGGAGGGCTATAAATATAGATATAAGCCATGCCAAAGCAGACAGAGCCTAATGTCCTCTCATCTGATCTTGTCAAACTATCCACCCTCTGCAAGTATAGAATACAGGCAAGTGTCTTCTATTATATCTCCACTCCAACCAAAGCCTTGTGAGCCGATTTGGTAGACAGAAAAACAAATTGAAGCCCATTGTATTTCCCTTCATGGGACTGTCACATGAAGTTGACAGCATACAACTACTTTATCGTATCACTACTGTATAAATTTCTCTAAGAGATTTAGAAATGTATTATATATATATATATATATATA
>NC_068994.1:12744367-12744725 GCF_001194135.2 Octopus bimaculoides
AGAAGGTTTGAAAATGCACTTATTTTTTAAAATTATTTATTTACTTAACCAGTTTCACTTTTTTAGAAAAAGATTATCAAAAGTCTTTGAGAATAATAAAAAATGTTAAAAAACAAAGACAGTAAAACAGTCCCTCAATATACACAAGAGAAAAAGGCCAGGTCAGTTCCTCCTCAATTTTATTCGATTGTCAAAGAATATGTATAAGAATATGTATATGTATTTTTCCATATGTGTATTTTCATACACTGTTTTTAACACTGTTTTTAACAATTTCACCTTAATATCAGAATGTGTGACAATCAGTATGTAACACTACAAAGTTCATACAAAGCTTTATACTTTAAATATATTTTAT
>NC_068994.1:12745084-12746386 GCF_001194135.2 Octopus bimaculoides
TATTATTCTCAAAGACTTTTGATAATCTTTTTCTAAAAAAGTGAAACCGGTTAAGTAAATAAATAATTTTAAAAAATAAGTGCATTTTCAAACCTTCTTTCATATATATTTCCACTCGTACGGTATTCCACAACTTTACTTTATTATATATATATATATATATATACGTGATTATCAATTCATTTTGCAAGATTCCTGATTATACAACAGGCTCCCACATAGTTTTCACCTACCAATTTTACTCACAAGCCATTGTTCAGCCTGGAGCTATAATAGAAGGCACTCACCCAGGGTGCCACCTGATGGCACTGAACCTCTAGTCACACACAAAGCTGCATCTGCATTCACTCACTGATCTTTCACCTGTTCAGCACTTTTACTTGTGTGATTTCAAAACCTCTTCTCCACACCTCACCCTTCTCAACTTTTCCTTCACACTGACTGCGTATTAATTTTTTTTATTTACCTAATTAATCTATTTATTATTTATTTGCTAATTTCTCTGAAGCATTCCTCATTAACAGTTTTACATTACTGTTGCAGCTACCATTGTTGATGCTATTGTTTCCGACAATAACAACAGCAACCTTTCTCATTGCTGTTGCTGGCCTGAACTTTTTTGCCCTAACCTTTTGTGGGTCTATCTTCATCACTTAACTCCCTACAACTCGTCTTCTTCTTCCTCTTCACCTCAAAAACTAACCAACTAACATTGAACAACAATAGCAACAATACTATCAATCATCATGAACAAACATGTGAGTGACATAACCATGGGCTTTTACTTTTGGTTTTTTGTTGTTTTATTTTACACACACACACACACACATATGTAAAAGTAAGATCCAAGGATCAAGATGTAGGAAGATAGTAAGCTTCAAGCAGTCCGTAGAAGATATAAAAAACAACTTTCAGGAACAATAGTGGTTTATTGACGTCTAAGATTGTAAATTTTTCCCGCCTGTGTGGTAAGTAGCTTGCTTACCAACCACATGGTTCCGGGTTCAGTCCCACTGCATGGCAACCTGGGCAAGTGTCTTCTACTATAGCCTCGAGCCGACCAAAGCCTTGTGAGTGGATTTGTAGACAGAAACTGAAAGAAGCCCATCATATGTGTGTGTATATATATATATATATATATATGTGTGTGTGTGTGTGTCTGTGTCTGTGTATGTGTGTGTCCTCACCATCGCTTGACAACCGATGCTGGTGTGTTTACGTCCCCGTAGCTTAGCGGTTCGGCAAAAAGCGACCGATAGAATAAGTACTAGGCTTACACAGAATAAGTCCTGGGGTCGATTT
>NC_068994.1:12746920-12750621 GCF_001194135.2 Octopus bimaculoides
TCCTTAAACAACCCTTATTCAGGGACCTTTTGAGCGGGATGGGCTACTTGACCTGAAGATAATTCTAACTGGGCCCCACCTGCAAGGTCATGCACTGTTTATCTTGATATGAGATCACTATGTCGTGCACATATGGTTGTGGTGCATGTGCCTGGTGTACCCTTATCAGACGGGTAGTCATGATGGGTATAATGGGATTTGTATATTTTGCCCCAGTGTCACTTTGGTGGCATGCATTGCTCTCTCACTCAATAATAATAATAATAATAATAATAATAATAATAATAATTTCTGTTATAGACACAAAGCCTGAAATTTCTGGGGAGAGGGACAGTTGATTGCATTGACCCCAGTGCTCAACTGGTACTTATTTCATCGACTCCAAATGGATGAAAGGCAAAGTCAACCATCGCAGAATTTGAACTCAGAATATAGAGATGGACAAAATGCCATTAAGCATTTTGTCTGGTGTGCTGACAATTCTGTCAGCTTGCAGCCTGAATAATAATGTTAATAATGATGAAGATAATAATAATAATAATAATAATAATAAAACGTGCATAATAAATACTGCAGGCTGTACTGGTGAAGTGTGGAGCAAAGATGAGAAAAATTTATATATATAGGTATTTCTAGTGAACCTGACAATTGCTTAGAGGCTCCCTTAGTGATTCTAAGAACGGAATAATTTAGCTGATTGATATTCACACACACACACGGTGAATGTTTGTCTTATATAAAACAGATTATGTAAACTCTCAAAGGAATTATTTGTCCTCTTAGTTGGATTAGCAGTTACTTGATAATCACCAATACATATATATGTATACACACACACACACACACACACAAACACATGTAGACTTCACAAACACATGTAGACTTAGTATTTTTTGGTTTTCTTATATATATATATATATATATGTATGCATATTAAGATATATATATATATTAATATATTTATGTATTCATATTTAGTTGTCTATCAGCTTATATTGATTTTATCTTATTAATTCTGGTTCAAGAGATTATTTAAGTATGTGATCTTCTTGCAAATGTGTGTTGTATTATATAAATAGTACATTTGTACATTACACTATACTATTACATACTAATTGTACAGTACTATTAAAATGCTTTATCATAGTATACTACTGCCTCTATGCCGGTTCTCTTCAACTGGTGTGCCGCAGTGTAACCTGAATATAATTTTTTTCCCCTATACTTTTAGTTCAAGCGTGCCACCGAATTTTGAAAAGAATATAAGTGTACCGCAAGTGAAAAAGCGGTTGCGGAGCATTGCTCTATGTTACACTGTATAATGCTATGACAGGTCCCAACCGTGGGCCATGGATTATTTGGTACTGGGACTCGCTGAAAGAATAAATTTTAAAACTAGGTTTCCGTTTCATTGACAGTTGCAATCTGCATGGTGTTTTTGCATTATATGTGCAATCTTTTACTTGTTTCAGTCATTAGACTGTTGCCATGCTGGAGCCTCATCTTGAAGAATTTTTAGTCAAATGAAATGACTTCTGGGCTTATTTTTAAAGCCTGATACTTATTCTATTGGTCTCTTTTACCAAGTTACAGGAACATAAACAAACCAACACTGGTCAAATAGTGGTGGGGCACACAGGCACACTCATATGTATACATACATATATATATTTATATATGACTGGTTTCTGTCTACCAAATCCATTCACAAGGCTTTTGTATTCTAGGGCTATAGCAGAAGGTTGAACCCAAAACCATGTAGCTAGGAAGCAAACTTCTTACCACACAGCCATTATGATAAAATTATATATTATGCACTTTATTACCTCCGCCTTTGCAAAGGCGGAGGTATTGTTTTTGGTCATGTGTGTTTGTTTGGTGAGGTGTATACTGTAGGCTACTTGTCAGGCCAAAGGTATCTTGATTAAATGTAAGTTTACATTGTCACGAGGAGGTACATGTTAACACATGGAAGATTTGATCAGAATCCACCATGAAATATAAAGAGAACTTTTTTCAGTTTATCATACTTTCATATGAAAAAAATCCACAACCTTCCACCTCAATAAGCCACTATGGTCTCCGAAAGTTGTTTATATACTTTTTTTCTACACCTTGGTCCTTGGATCTTATATATATCATATATATATATCAAAAGGATGTGTTATAACACTATTCCACATATGCAAAAAAACAACCATACCAACAATCCAACATACCTCCATCATCAGCTGCCCCAAGGATATCATTATGGTTTTGACACCTGGGCTGTGCCATTCAATCCAGTGGTGTCAACAGCACTAAAATAAGTGTTGTTTGGGAACAAACATATGAAAGGAACCACAACATTCAAACACATTTACTCTATGTACAACAGTATCTGTAAATAAATTCAATAAGTAAATCAATAACCAACTCCTAAATATATAACTAAACAGCAACCAAACCTTAAAGTCATACATTTTATTCCCTACAGTCTTCCATAGTATTATAATGAAAGCTTAATAAGCACATTCATTCATCTAAATATAGGCAGGAATACACATTAACTTTAGAATTAAACTACCACAAGAAAGAGTAAATCTATGTACAACTGTATTGGTATTTATAGTAAACCTACAGTAATTAAATTATATACTAAATAGTGACCAGACTTTAAGTCACTGTACTATGCAATACAATACTACACTTCATGGTACTATACCATGTTACACTAAGTTATACTAGGCTGTGCTGCATGACATTATATTGTATGCTATGCAACACTGTACTGTGATAGAATATTGCCAAGTAAGATGTATGTGTGTGTATATAACGTGAGGCACAAGCAAGGCTGTGTGGTAAGAAGTTTGCTTCCCAACCACATGGGGGCACCTTGGGTTAACTGTCTTCTACTATAGACTTGAGCTAACCAAAGCCTTGTGAGCGGATTTGGTAGGCAGAAACTGAAAGAAGCCCCCCTCTCTCTCACACACACACACACACATACATTTGTTTGAACCCCGTCACTGCTTGACAACTCGTATTGGTGTGTTTGTGTCCCTGTAACTTAGTGGTTCAGCAAAAGAGACTGATAGGATAAGTACCAGGCCTAAAAAGTGGGTTCATTTCATTGTTTGCAATGTGATTGGGATGGGTTTATTGTTCATTGCATTGTTTACTGTTCATTATGTTGTTAACAGTCCATTGTGTTTGTTTATTGCTCATTGTATTGTTTACAACCTGTTGTGTTGTTTATTGTTGGTGGTGTTATGTTTATACTGTGATTACATGTTTTCAGTATTGCCTATGTATATTGTTATCCTTACAATGTTGTTTATCTTCCAGCCTGAGACACTTACTAAAGAAACCAGAGACTTTCTGAAAGAAGTGACAGCAGAACTACAGGAGTGTGTACTTGCAGTGGTCCTTATACAGGAACTGGAGAGTTGTATATCAACCGATATTAAAGTTTGGTACATTTATCCCTTTTATTTGTTGTTGTTACCCCATTTTTTCTGGTTTTTTTTTTTTGTTTCTGTTTCATAATCTTGTATGGGATTTGTTAATGAAACCGTTGTCAATCCAAAAGGGTTTCTGCAGTCATTTAGACACTATTTGATATGAAGGTAATTCAGTAGCTTCATGTATTAACAGATGATCAAAGGCAGTCTAGCCATGACTATCTTTCCTTTTTTTTTTTTTTTGTATCTAGATAAAAA
>NC_068994.1:12750631-12770469 GCF_001194135.2 Octopus bimaculoides
ATGACTATCTTTCCTTTTTTTTTTTTTTTGTATCTAGATAAAAAGGCGTAGCTATGTGGTCGAGAAGCTTTCTTCCTAACCATGTACTCTTGGGGTGAGACCCACTGCATGGCACCTTTGATTTGATGTTCAGGCAACATTTATTTGATGGAGCGAGTGAACTGATATGCAGGCATGAGTTGGACGGTTTGACTAAGGTCTGGCAAGCCAGTGGGCTGCCCCAAGCTCCAATCTGATCTGGCAATGATTCTACAGCTGGATGCCCAATGCCAATCACTCCAAGAGTGTAGCGGGTGCTTTTTACGTGCCACCGACACAGGAGCCAGTCAGGGAGCACTGGTATTGACCATGTTCGGATAGTGCTTTTCACATGCCACTGGCACGGGAGCCAGGCATTGGCTTTGACCACATTTAGACGGTGCATTTTACGTGCCACCGGCACTGAAGCCAGTCAGGCTGCACTAGCCATGATGTGCAGCAAGAAATTGCAGAACTGTCTTTCTTGGACTATGAGAGACTATCATGTTTGTGTTATTGTCTCCTTGCCTTGCCATCATGTGATAGTTATAAATGTCACTGTCATACTGGCAGTGTCCTTCATATCCCATCTTCCCATTCAGTGTGGAGTCATTTATATGTCATTCAGTCACTTACATGCCATGGAAACTGAGTGAAGCTCTGGACCTTCTGAGTCCTGGAGGTTATGATGGCTCTAATATTTTGGTTACAGGTCGGGTGGTTGACAATCTGATTCCTAGTTTAACCCTTTAACATTGGATTGGATTGCCTATGTCTGATCTACTGCAGGATGAAGGCCTCAGTATGTTCTCTCTCAATCATGGTCTGATGTGAAGACCATGTATTGAGATTGAGATCGTACTGGTTTGGTGAGCCTACTTTGCTACTCTGGCTCAACATGGCTTGACACAGGGGTACACTCTTTATACTCTTATCCAAGAGTAGTTAAGTCATTTACATCAACATAAGTACTCAACTGGTATTTATTTTATTAACCACAAAATGATGAAAGCAAAGTTGACCTTGGTGGAATTTGAACTCAACTCAAATTGTATGGACAGATGAGATTTTGCTAAGTATTTCACTTGGTGTGCTAACAATTCTGCCAGCTCGCCACAATAAATCTTGCATATCTGACCAAAATATTCAGTTTTATGTTCAAATTGGCCTGATTTGGCCTCTCTACACCTACCCTACAATATCATTCTAAAAATAAAACAATCACATCATTGAAATCTTGAAACTATGAGATAATGCATAATTAATTCGAAGCACGTGAACAGACATAGGCAAGGCTGTATGGTAAAAAGTTTGCTTTTGAACCACATGGTTCTGGGTTCGGTGCCACTGTGTGAGACTTTGGACGAGTGTCATCTAGCCTCTGGCTAACCAAATCTTTGTGAGTGGATTTGGTAGATGGAAACTAAAAGAAACCTGCCGTGTGTGTATGTGTCTTTGTCTGTGTTTGTCTCCCATCATTGCTTGACAACTGGTATTGGTGTGGTTACATCACCTTAACTTAGCAGTTCAGCAAAAGAGACCAAGTTTGCTTCCCAACCACATGGTGGCACCTTGGGTAACTGTCTTCTACTATAGACTCGATCCAACCAAAGTACCAGGCTTAAAAAAAAATTTTTAAAACAAGAAGTACTGGGGTCAATTCATTTGACTAATATTCTTTGAATATCAGTGCCCCAGCATGGCTGCAGTCTAATGACTGGAACAAATAGAAGAAAATAAGCATTACATTGACAGAATAATCTAAACGCTAAAGAATCCCTTGACACAATCACCTGGTGCTTGAGGACCCTTGGACAAGTTCTCTATGTTGCAAGCATTCAGGCCAGATCTTAAGATTCCTTATTCCCATTAGTCCTTAGAAAAACCAAAAGAATTGGGTGATTTGACAGGTGGGCAGTGGTGGCTGCATGGCCACTGCCCTTCTCTCCTTCACTGAGTGATAAAATCAGGAGTTTAGTGTCAATGCAATGCATAAAAACATTAAATCGTTAATAGTTATTATTTTTAAATGAAGAGGCAAAGTATTATCACTGGCATGTACCTCAAAAATCATTGAGTGTATGTATATGTGAGTGGAGGCTTGTATGTTTGTGTGTATAAATGTGCATGTGATTGTGTATGCATGTATATGTATCTGTGTGTGTGTGAAGATTTATGTTTGTGTGCATGTGTACATTTGCATACGTTTGTGGGTACATATATATATATGTGTGTGTGTGTGTATTTTTTTTTGCATTCATTGTTGAAAACTGCAGTTCATATTTCATTTCACATCCTACCTGCCATTTTTTACTGTATTAATTTCTTTGTTACTGCAAAATTGTGTATGAATTCTGCCCAGGTCCATTATATTGATGTGGCAATATCTCCCCTGCTCCAACTAACTTAAACAACCAAACCACTTCACCATATTACATTGCAAGGTAAATACAATAGAGCTGGCAACAGCTATATTCAGCTTTACAATAACAGAGAAACTGAATGAGAAAAATGGGCAAATAAAGTAAATATTGTAGTAATAATAATAATAATAATGTTTTTTTTTCCTGCTTTCTAATATGTTGTGCATTTATGAAATAATAATATAAAGCGGAGAAGTCAAGATTTTAATGAATAAAAATGGGCATCAAAAAGTTATTTAGTTGTTCCTCATTATATAAATATGTCTCTTCTCTTTCCCTAACAAACACATACATATATATTATTGTTGGCACTCCGTCGCTTACGTTGTCGAGGGTTCCAGTTGATCCGATCAACGGAACAGCCTGCTTGTGAAATTAACATGCAAGTGGCTGAGCACTCCACAGACACGTGTACCCTTAACGTAGTTCTCGGAGATATTCAGCGTGACACAGTGTGACAAGGCTGACCCTTTGAATTACAAGCACAACAGAAACAGGAAGTAAGAGTGAGAGAAAGTTGTGGTGGAAGAATACAGCAGGGTTCGACACCATCCCCTGCTGGAGCTTTAGGTGTTTTCGCTCAATAAACACTCACAACGCCCGGTCTGGGAATCGAAACCGTGATCCTATGACCGCGAGTCCGCTGCCCTAACCACTGGCCAATTGCACCTCCATTACATATATATATATATATATATATATGTATTTTATTATCATTATTTAATGTTCACTTTTCCATGCTTGCATGGGCCAGGAACACGAAGCTGCGGCACAAGTGCCAGGAAGGTGACACCGGTAACGATCATGCTCAAACGGTGGTGCCATCATGATTTCACTTTTGCTTGCTCTAACAGGTCTTTGCAAGCAGAGTTTAGTGTCCAATGGAGGAGACATTGGCATAGGGGCCAGTCGTCGAATTTAGTTCAATTTCAATTTCACTTGCCTCAACAGGTCTTTGCAAGTGGAGTTTAGTGTCCAACGGAGGAAAGGTATGCATAAGTGGGCTGGCTACATCCCTGGCAGAGGCCTTGGATTTTGTCATTGATACTAATGCAACCTCTTTTGTGTTTTGGTATTTCGTGAATGAAGATCTTTGATGTCACTGCTATAAATGTAGGTACATCTCGCCTAGATGTTTGTATGGACCATGCATACCACATGTAACCTCTCTCATCCATCTGTATGTAGTGTTTAGTTGTTTTAAAATAGGTAAATGAATTCCTGTTTTTTCATAGGACCAAATTGAATTGGAATATGAAATTAAAGGGAACAAGGCTGCTGTGAATAGTTTACTTTGTCATCTTGCATTGAGTGAGCACTGGCAGTTGAGACTAACTGAAGCTTTACTCAGTTCCAGCATCAACCTACCTGACTTAGCTGAGAAAGTGAAACGGTCCCAAGAAGGTAAGTTTATCTACGAACTTTTCATTTACATGTTTCAGTCTTTTGACTCTGGCCATACTGGGGCACCACCTTGAAGAATTTTTAGTCAAATGTATCAACCCCAATACTTAATTTTTTTAAAACCTGATACTTATTTTATCAGTCTCTTTCACCAAACTGCAAAGTTACAGGAATGTAAACACACTGGTACTGGTTGTCAAACAGTGGGAACACACACATACGACAGGCTTCTTTCAGTTTCCGTCTACCAAATCCAAATCCACTCACAAGGCTTTGATCAGCCTGAGGCTATAGTAGAAGACACTTACCCAAGGTGCCATGCAGTTGGACTTAACCCTGTTTGCCTATTTTTGCCCTTGTGGCTATACAGTTGTACTAATTGTTATTGTTGAGGTTAGCTGAACAACTGTGACTCATATATGTTATTGTTGGAGATGTACCATGACATCTTGGTTGGCAATTATACACAGCAAACTAGCAAGAGTGTTAGAGTACAGGACAAAATATTCTATGACATTTGTTCTGGTTCTCTGCACTGTGAGTTCAAGTTCTGTTAAGGTCATCTTTAGAGTAATGGATAAAATACCTTGTGGAATTTGTTCCAGCTATTTGTGTTTTGAATTTGTAGCTCGTAGACTTACTATGATTTCTGTTGTATACGAAGCATTTTTTAATATTTTTAAATGTATCCAAAATTTGCCCTGCATCTAATGTCCACACATCTCAGATATGTATACCCTTCTGGCCGTTGCCAGTACCGCCTGACTGGCTCCTGTAGGATTTTAGAGCGAGATCGTTGCCAGTGCCCCTGGACTGGCTTGTGCGGGTGGCACATAAAAGACACCATTTCGAGCGTGGCCGTTTTCGTGCGGGTGACACGTAAAAGCACCCACTACACTCTCTGAGTGGTTGGCGTTAGGAAGGGCATCCAGCTGTAGAAACTCTGCCAAATCAGACTGGAGCCTGGTGTTGCCACCCGGTTTCACCAGTCCTCAGTCAAATCGTCCAACCCATGCTAGCATGGAAAGCGGACGTTAAACGATGATGATGATGATGATGATGATGATTAACATGGTTCTCCGGTAGGTTAGCATAACTCAGAATGTAACAAGGCTGGCCTTTTGGAATATGGGTACTACTCATTTTTGCCAGCTGAGTGGAATGGAGCAATGTGAAATAAAGTGTCTTGCTCAAGGATACAATGCAACATGCTGCTGGGAATTGAACTCATGAGCTTACAATTGTGAGCCCAACACCCTGACCACTAAGCCATATTGCTGATGGGAGACCAAGTGCCATAGACTAGGGAACCAGATGAGCCTAAGTCCACCAGGTACAAAAATTGTTACTAATAAAATACTGAAAATGTGCCAAGTTATCAAAGTCTGTTAACACAAACTTATAAAAAATTGCTAATGGTACATTGGTAGTTATATGGAGAAATTACATCATCTTTGTATCTCCTTCCTCTGCATACACATCTCACACCTGATTTAATTACATTATTTAATGACTGCGTTAGTTTTAAGAAACATACTAGGAACATAAAATGATGTGTATGCAGAGGAAGGAGATACAAAGATGATGTAATTTCTCCATATAACTACCAATGTACCATTAGCAATTTTTTATAAGTTTCTTTCAGTTTCCATCTACTAAATCCATTCACAAGGCTTTGGTCAGTTGGGAGCTATAGTAGAAGACTCTTGCCCAAGGTGCCATGCAGTAGTGCTGAACCCAGAATCATGTGGTTGGGAAGCAAACTTCTTACCACACAGCCACATTACATTTTGTTTCTCCCAAATTAATTAATGACAAAAAGAAATAATAAAATAAAATACTGGACATTTCAGTATACGGTAATTAATTTGTATGGGGTTCACTAACAGTCTGGACTTGTTGTTCTATCAACACTGTCTTATCTGTTTTTATTGTAGAGTTCCATATCGGCTTTTGATCACGTAGACATATATAACATGCAGGTGGTTGGCTGAATGACTAGATATTACTCACAGACCTATTGTTCTCAATATGCCATGCTTCCACCTAGCATAGACAATGACCTACATACACAAGTTAATTGCATGCAGTGGTGCAGCTCAATAGCCCACCCAGGGTGCACACTCTCCACTGTTCAGTCACTATCTGTATGCTTTGAGATTCTGGTGGTGACAGCAATGAAAGTGGGCAGGGTGAACTTGCTTGCTCTGAGTGTGACAGCTGTTGTTACTCTGCTCTTAGCATTGTCATAGTAGCAAACGAGAGAATTGATAGAACACCAGGTATGCCCCTTTATATTCTGATTCCAAATCCTGCAAAGTTCAACTTTGCTTTTCCTTTATGCCCCATGACAATTGTCAAACTCATCTTATTAATTATTTAGTAATTATTACAAAGTGGAGGCGCAATGGCCCAGTGGTTAGGGCAGCAGACTTGCGGTTTCGATTCCCAGACCGGGCGTTGTGAGTATTTATTGAGTGAAAACACCTATAAGCTCAACGAGGCTCCGGCAGGGGATGGTGGCGAACCCTGCTGTACTCTTTCACCACAACTTTCTCTCACTCTTACTTCCTGTTTCTGTTGTGCCTGTAATTCAAAGGGTCAGCCTTGTCACACTCTGTGTCACGCTGAATATCCCCGAGAACTACGTTAAGGGTACACGTGTCTGTGGAGTGCTCAGCCACTTGCACGTTAATTTCACGAGCAGGCTGTTCCGTTGATCGGATCAACTGGAACGCTCGACGTCGTAAGTGACAGAGTGCCAACAACAACAATTATTACGAAACTAAGATAGCTGTTGGATATAACGTGACATTAGGTAACACATGCCATAGAGATTATGAATTGATAAATTTTATATAATCAATATAGATTAATTTTATATAAGCTAGTATTTGTAGCCTTGCTTTTAAAGTGGTGTTTAACCATTTTTAGCTATGGAACCCCTTTGATAACTGTTCTATTCTGGTGGATTCCTATAGCTGTTCAATGTTTAAGAACTAGTTTTATAAGTGCTCTTTTCTAAATCCCGATTTTGTTTTTCACATGTGTAACCCACATACCTTGTCTCACTCTATTATTGCCATCTGCTAGCCGCTGACCTGGGTGTTCCACCCACACACAAGAAAACTTTTTTTTCACCCTACCCTAACAAACCAATTTACATCTCTTTCTCGCATTTCCTCCTTCATTCACTATGCCTAGATCTCATCTCCCAGTCCTGTCCTTACACCCCTGCTCCTCTGGTTTGATGAGCCTACTCTGTCATTCTGGCTTGACATGGCTTGGCAGATTAATGCAGTCTTTTTTTCTTTCTATACTCATACTCAAGAGTAAAGTCAATTACATTGCTCACCCCATGCTCAACTGGCACTTAATTTATTGACCCTGAAATGATGAAAGGCTAAGTTAGTCTCAGCATTTCACCCAGCATGTTAACAATTCTGCCAACTTGCTGCATATAAACATCCTAAACTAGACAAAAAATGCTATTGGACTGATTGGTAAAGACAAATTATTTTATCACTGGCTTCTACTCTGTGGGTGAGAGCAGCATATCACTTCTACCCAACATATCCACTTTTGTCCTTCTTTCTTTTAGAACCCAAACTGTTTTTTCCCATGTGGTCTTTTCTTCCCTTTCAGTATTTTTTTAAAAGCCCTTTTGCTACGTAAACAAAAAAATTGATCATAATTTACCTTTCTTTGTTTCTAGATCTGGTGTCTAAGAATTACCATTTTAGTAACGAGTACAGCTGTAGGAAAAATAATAATAACCACAATAAAAATACTTACAAGTCACTGCAAAAAGAGGTGAGCAGAAAGTGGAGTATTCCAGATGAATCTAAATGGGAATCCATTCTACCAAACCTACTTGGGCCCCTGAAACGATTGGACCAAGAATACCCTGAAAGCTGGAGACTGTTGGCTTTACATCTTGGTATGTTTACAGCAAATGATTTTGGTCATTGATCATCAGTTATGGTTTTGTATTTCTAAAATACACATCACCGTCGTCATCATCATCATCATTTAGTGTCCATTTTCCAAGCTGGCATGGGTCAGATAGTTTGACGGGCTGGTAAGCTGGAGAGCTGTGCCAGGCTCTGCTCTGATTTGGCTTGGTTTCTATGGTTGGATGTCTTTCTTAACGCCAACCACTCCAAGAGTGTAGTGGGTGCCTTTTACTATTCACCACTATGATTCCACATGGCTTGACATGTCTTCTCAAGCATGGCTAATCACCAAAGGTCTTGATCACTTATCACCTCTGTGAAATTCAACATCCAAAGATCATGCTTCACCACTTTGTCTCATGTTTTCCTGGATCTAGCACTTCTACAGTTTCCTTCTACAGCATTTGTAAAGTACACAGCAGTTAATTAACTAGTTTGGTGATGGATTTTTTTTAAATTACTGATTATCATTTGATGTAGAGTATTGAGAAACAGACAGACAAAGACTCCTCTTCTCCAACAAATTTTTCTCCATGGAGTTTATTTTTTAAAAATGTTAACATACTTTGATATTAAGATCTGGTTGTAAGATGACTCCCTTGCTGATGCTTTAAGTATAAAACATTTTCTGTTTTATTTTTGCCTATGTATTTTTTATATATGCATACACACACACATACATATAAATATGATGGAGAAATGTCATGGCCTTGTGTGGTATGGCTTGTTAATAATAGACTGTTATATAGTGAAAGTCTTTTTTTAAAGTCTGTGTTGCATTGTGTTGACAGACTTGCATTTATTTTAAATTGAATGGGTAAGATATATTAACAGGTTTTAGAAAGATCTAGCATTTTAAGATGAATTAATGGGTTTTAAAAAGAACTGGTATTTTAATATAAATTGGTGAGTTTTAGAAAAATCTACCATTTTAAGACAAATTAATGGAATTTCTTTTTTCTTTCTTTGTTTTTACGTAGGCTACAGTTTGGAAGAAGTATCACAACTTGAAGACTTAAGATTGAAAACTGATTCAGGTAGCTCTCTGGTTAATCTTATTTACAACTGGCTTACACATACTAAATCTGATATAGATACTTTGTTAATTGCACTTGGGAAAATGCAGGATGCACAAGAGGTACTGAACAACACTCATGTAAGTGAACACATGCCATACTCTGTTCCATTTGTCGAAGGAAATATGGAACCTCTAGTAGGCGATGGGCAGAAATTAAACTCTGCTCCTGGCTTGCTACACAACAGAAAATTCCAGAATATTCAGCATGAGGCTGGTAAAGATAGTGCCCTGGATGCTAAACATACATTAGACAGCAGCAAGACAATAAACGCTGCATCGCTTGATGCAGACAATAATAATGATTTACAAGAGCATAGATTCACGTCAAATGCTGTCTTCCTTGATACTGATGCTAAGAATATATCTCACTATAATGATGCTGTCCCAAATCATAGTTCTTCCAGTGGTGATAGCGATATTAAATATGAACAAAAGCCAGAAGCAGCTTCAGAAGAGCTGTATGGTAAGGATCTGTCCCAAGTGAGCACCGATACATCAGAATATGAATCCAAAATTCTACAGAGGAATGAAGCAACACTTAATATTCCTAATTTTAATCAAGTTCCTGAGAATTGGTCCGTCAGGGATGACCTTCAATCTGATAGGAATCTTGTTTCACCAACTTTGACACCACTGCTTCCATCAAGTTCAGTCATTGGACCAATGGTAACTCCAGATTATTCAACATCTCCTAGTTACTCAAAGGAGTCATTGCCATCATCATCGTCATCATCATCATCTACCAAGCAGGAAACTCCTGAAATGTCTAATTTTTATTCCAACACTAGTTCTTCTGAAACATCGCTTTCAAGTCCATTTTTTGGTAAGGACTCTGTTTCAGGTTCAAAGTCTAGTTCCTCAATTCCTCAGACCAACAGCATGAGTCCTTTTGTTTACTCCAACACACCTAAGCCTAAAGAAGCTCAGGAACTGAATGAAAATGATACCATAAACCAAAACAGTGTCTTATTAGAAAGTAAATTGTCAAGTTCCAATGATGTTCTTGAAGACTCTGATAAAACTATTACACCCGATGCTGAAAATGTTGCTAAAATCATTTCGGAAATTCCATCAGAAAGTGTAAAACCATCTGGAGAGACTACTTCAACACCTGATCACCATACTGAGGATAGTTCTGATGTTAGAGCAGAAATATTGGAGCCAACAGTTCCTGAAAGTGGCTTCCAAAATATAGCATCAGATGCTTCAAGCATCTCTGAGGTAAACGTAATGAAAACTGAAGGGTCAGTTGAATTGAGTAAAGGAGATAGTGTGGCTGCATTTCAGAGTCAAATGTCTGGGGATACTGCCAGGGATCATTCTGAAAAAACGAGCCCAAAAGATGGTTTCCAGGATGAAATATCTCTGGAAACTAAGACTACAGTTCCTGAGGAAACTCAGCATGAGAACGTTTTCTCTGAAACATCACATGATAGAGAAACACCTTCCTCGGTGGCTCAGAAAATCTTGTCTGAAGAGGCCAATGCTTTGGATTCAGGATTTGAAAGCAAACGTGAAGCCGAAGTAACAGACTCTGTGAATACAGTTGATGTATCAGAAACCGACTCTCAAGAAATACTAGATAAAGGCCTCAGCAAATCTGAAGAATCTCTAGTTACAGACAAACATGGAAGTCACATAGAGAAATCTGCTTCTGAAATTGTCGACTCAGCCATTGAAGCAGCTATTCAGATGAAGACAAAGCAAGAGAACAAAGAAAAAGAAGAATCTGTCTCAAAGATAGACTTCAAGCGTCATTTCACTCCCCAAAATATCAGTTACTTTGTTTTGGGAGCTGCCATTTTTAGTACCACATTGATTTTACTGAATAAGTTTTGGAAATAAAGGAAGAAATGGGACCTGAAGAAGGTTAGCTTTTATGAGTTTCTATATCTATGGCAATATTCTGTAGTTTAGTATAATGTAACAGTGAGATATTATTAAACTAATCAAACTTTTCTTTTAATCCTTTCATGGCTTTGGGTTTAGTCAAAATTAAGATAGTTAATCTATTTATAAATCCACATGTGTGTTTTATATATATATATATATATATATATATTTGTTTCAGTCTAAATCTAGTTAGTTTTCTAGATTCAGTTTAAATTATTTACATTGCTGTTTTATTTGCAGACTTTCTTATTAAAAACAAAAGAATACTATATTAGTTTTATTTGAGTAGGCATTAACAACTTTTTGTAAGGTCAGGGTAGAGGTGAAGTAGGTTGATTGACTCAATCTCAGTTTATTACTGATACTTATTTTATTGATTTGAGATCAATAATCTATGAAACTTGCTGTTTAACAATAGTGAACTATACTGCTTCTTCTCTTTTACATGACACCCATTGAAAGCTAAGTGAATTGGCTTCATTGAAAGTTAAGTCAGTTTGTTAGGGAATACAGTAGTGTTGAAAAGACAAAAACTGTTAACCCTTTAACATTTAAACCAGCCATATCCAGCTCAGATGTTCTGTTTTATGTTCAAACTGACCAGATCCTGCTTCTTACACCAACACTACAATGTCATTCTAAAAATAAACAATCATATCATCAAAATCTTGAAGCTACAAGATGATGTATGATTAATTCATAAGAATGTGAATAAATAAGCATTATATTTGACAGAGTAATTTGAATGTGAAAGAGTTAAACTGTTTGCTGACACTCCACCAATCCTGTTAGCTGCTGTACTCACTTCCCATCAAAATTCCTTCAATACACGTGAGCTTGTATATAACATGGCAGCTTCTTGTTTGGCATTGACACAATTTTCAGTATGGCTGACGGTGCAGAGTATTCCATCGTGTGTGGATGAAAAGTGATGACAGGATTGACTCGTTATTGTGGCAACAGTCAGCACTGCTTGTGTAGATCCATGATACTGATGAAGAATGATAGCCTGTGTCTGTATGAATCCGTTTAGGAAATCTAAACAAAGGACAGGTGGGTTGGTAGTGCCATGAAAAAAATACATAGTCTGTTGATGGAGAGCCCTTGTTGAGACCATAATGATTGGGAGGATTCACCAGTCCTTTCCTTAGCATCATAGCTGGGATCATTTGGTCTTACATTGAATAAAGGTTAAAGTCTTTGAAATACCACTTTTTAAGGTTTGCATCTTAAAAACATGTAGCTTCCATTCTGAAAGACAATATGGAGATTGCTGGTTAGATGGTACTAGTTTCAATGGTTTAGAGACTCTTTGTAGAAATTCTTTCACTGGTTGCAGTAACCATTTTGTTCTTGAGTTCCTGATTAAAATAGATATTGGTTTAATAACAACAACAGTAGGTTTGTGAAGAAGCCTTTTCTAATACATCTTGCCATAGATACAATGCCAGTTCATTACAATTAATAATAGAGATTTATCTCATTTGCTTAGCACGACAGAAACTAGAAGCATCCCATGGACAGATAAACTTGGCGCTACTATATGATTGTTATAATACATTGTAATTAAGTTTTGGACAATGTATTGTAAATGACTATTCCTGTACGACCACTAACTTCACAATAGAGTGACTAAAATCTTCAGGATCCTAGTGATCTTATGTGAAAAATTTATAATTTAATTATCTGAGTAATTGCTAGCACACCAAACAAAATGCTTAGTGGTATTTCTTCCAGTTCTTTACATTCTGAGTTCCAGTGTCACCAAGGTTAACTTTACCTTTTATCCTTCTGGGGACAATAAGATATCTTACCAGTTGAACACCAGATTCAATGTAATTGACTTCTCTGTCCCTTAAAAATTGCTGCCCTTGTACCAAAAATTAGAAAGGATTATTATTATTATTATTATTGACAATTCCAAACTGCCTGTCATCTTCCTAGTTTGATAAGATACATACCAGACAAGTTGATATAGAACAAACAGATGAAAGAAGTACTTTGTGGTTTCTATTTACAAATTTTTACATTCTAAGTTCAATTCCAACTGGGATTGACTTCATTTTTCATTCCTTGGGGGATTAATATAAAATAAGTACCAGTAATATATTGAGCTTAGTTCTGCTAATTATATTTTCTTCCCTAAAAAATTCTGTCCCTTACACTGAAAATTAGCAAAGGATTGTGGGTTGCCAAATTGTTAACATTGGGGAAAATGCCTCATGGCATTTAGTTATGGGTTTTTACATTTTGAGCTTAAATCCTCCTAAAGGTGACTTTGTCTTTCATCTCTCTGGGGGTCAATGAAATAGTTATGTTCTGCCTATGTTAGAAATCATTATCAATATTGAATGGCACAAATTGTAGTGCTCATTAAAATTTGTTTCTGTATTTAATTTTCATTAAGATAATTTAAGTATAAATTTATAAAACTGATGGCTGTGAGGTTAAGAAGTTTGCTTCCCAACCATGCAGTTCTGGGTTCAGTTCCACTGTGCCTCATTGGACAAATGTGTCTTTTACAATAGCTTCTGGCTGACCAAAGCCTTGTGAGTGGATTTGGTAGACATGTATGTCTCTGTCTTGACATCATGTGATAATTGTAAGTGATCATCACTGTCATACAAGCAGTGTCTTTCATTTCCAATCTGTGAAATCATGTCTAGCCATGGTAAAATATTCCTCTCTTAGAAACCTGTGAAAGTTGGTGACAGGAAGAAAGTCCAATCATAGAAAATCTGACTCATTGAATTCCATCTGATCCATGCAAGTATAGAAAAGTAGATGTTAAAATGGTGATATACGGTATAGAATGTATGGTGATTGTATTAGTGTAAGGAATTATTATCATTGAGAAACCAACTTTTTATAATTATGATGGTAAAAACTAGAAAATCTTTTGAATCTAATAAAGAAGAAAATTGTAATTTGCTTGAAGCATTGTGATACAGAAGTAGAATAACAAATAATGGAGATGGAAAGCTTCTAACAATGTGAAATGGGGAAAGTTAAGTAACATTTACATGTTTCAGACCCAGAGACCTGTACAGCAATCAACATGGCAAGATCTAAACTTAATTTTTTTTAAGACATTTACTTTTGATGGTGACCAGAAATATGTCGAGGTAATAAATAACAGCATGTAAATATTGGGTTGTAAAGCTCTTCTGGATAGAAATAGTCAAAGGCTGGCCCTTCTATCCAATGTTTATGTGCTATTGTAGCTCTATGTCCTTCAAAATCTACTGTTGCAAAAAAAAGAATTATTTCTCTTGAAAGTTTATGAAATTCTTATAATGTCAACAATATAAAGGTTACTTAACTTGCCCTTTTTGTATTGTTAGAAGCCCCACTGTTTTCACCATTTGTTATTTTACTATTGAATCTAATGTTTTTAGATTGCACAAATTTGTCTTGCTTCTGTAACAATTATCTTCAGCAACTAACAACTATCTCTCACTCTCATTTCGATATCAATTCACTTATCGGACATTTTCTATTTCGGAGAGATTTCCTTCATCCTATTGTTCTAACAGATCGGTAATCTCAAACCCAACTCACTTTTTCTTGATTTACATCTGTAGGATCATATGGTTTTCTAAATATCTGGAGGACATCTTGTAGTTGCAGATCAGCTTTCCACATGCACACACAATAACACTCTAGACCAGGGGGTTCTTAACCATTTTTTTTTTAATCTATGAACCCCTTTGATTACTATTTTATTCTGGTGGACCCCATAGCCATTTGATGTTTAAAAACTAGTTTTATAGATATTTCTTTCAAAATTCCTATTTTGTTTTTCAAGCATTAACTCATGTAGGTTGAACTATGTAAAATATTAGAGAAAGAAACCTCGCTGTTTCTTGCAATACATACATCTAAAGCAAAATATTTTTAGAGGCCCTTCAAATTCTATTGTGGATCCCCAATTTACTATTTTGTTAGTGGACCCCAGTTGAGAAACACTACACTATACATACTACACATACACTATACATGCACACATGTATACACTAAATGTACATACCGAATCATAAATTAACATGAAATTTTGACAGAAGGTTTTATTTACATTAAGTTTGTCACATAGAATCAGGGACAGTCTTGAGTGGGTTGGTATCAAAAGTGTTAAATAATCCTATTTTTGAAGCTGCACTTACATGTACACATGTATTTTATTCACCCATTTTCTCTGCCTACTATTCCTGGAAAGATTGTCAGGGTGGAGTCCTGAAGCACTTCCTCCATAGGGTCCTATCAGAAGCAACTATCATTACACTTTCTAGCTTGATTCCCAAGCCTGACCAACTGATATTATCAAACCATCTCTTTCTTTAGCTACCCTTAGGTGTCTTGCCTGTTAGCTCGGCTTGAAGGATCTCTCTAGCAATTCTAATCAAATGTCCGTAGCACTGAAGCTGTGATCTCTCAATGTGGAGAAGTAGCAGCTCATCCTGGAGAGACTCCCCTCATCTTAATGCTGTGCACTCTCTCAAGTAACATTACTTCAGATTTTAGTTTGACGTAGATACCTGTAGATTCTTATAACATGTTATTACTGGGGGATTTTGTATTTTTTTTTTCTTTGAGTCCTTTGGTTGTTACAAATTGGCCACCACTGACAATGTAGCTAAATATTGTTTAATCTATAATTTGTTTCTGCAGGTTTGCAATGACAGTGAATTGTTTTGTTTTAAATTGACCTAAGTCCAGGGTTATAAAAGGGACAAGTTTAGGTATAATAGTTGATTACTGGAAAATTTGAAGTACTTTTGGGTGGGAATACTCATACTATGGGACATTTTTTTTTTCATAAAAATTGTATTTTATTTGTGTGTATAGTACTTTGATTTGAATATATATTAGTGTATGTTTATATACATATGTACATGTTGATTCAGCTGCATATGCAAGGGAATGTTTATATATAATACTCAATTGAATCAACACCAATTTATCACTACTATTTAATAATTTATTGACCCTTTAAAGTCTGAGATGATAATGATCCTGGCATGATTTGAAATATAACCAAATGTAGAGATTTGCCATTTTATGTTGGAGAATAAAGGTGGGTAGTGGGGCTTAGTCTAGTACAATCGACACCTAATTGTGACTGTAATGAGAATGTTTACCTAAACGCTTCCTTGTTAGAAGAGAAGTGAAAATTACTTTTGTGGGATTGGAACGTGAAATTTTATGGTATTTTAGGGGTGGGAGGTAAAGTGATATTTTTATCTTTTCTGTTTTACTGGTTTCAGTCATTAGATGTGGCCCTGTGTGGCACACCACATTGAAGGGTTTAGTCAAATCAGCCCCAGTATATATTTTTTTAAGCATTGTTAAATTACGGGGACATAAACAAACTAACACTGGTAGTCAAGAGGTAGGGAACAAAGACACAGGTATGTGTATGTATAACAGGCTTCTTTCAGTTTCCATGGTAAAAGACTCTTGCCCAAGCTACTATGCAATGGGACTGAACCGTGAACCATGTCGTTAGGAAGCAAAAGTCTTACCACAACTGTGTATATCTTTGCCATGAACTTTGATGATTTAAAATGCTAACAGGAAAATGAAACTGCATCAAAGATGAACCTCTAAGATATGAAAATGTTTTTTTTCTTTTTTGTTTGTTCTAAAAGACACAAGCAATGGCTGTATGGTTAAGAAGCTCACTTTGCGACCATGTAGTCTTGGGTTTGGTCCCCACTGCACGACACCTTGGTCAAGTGTCTTCTATTTAAGCCCCTTGCCAACCAATTTTGGTGAGAGGGTGTCTGTTGATTATATTGACTCAAGTGCTCGACTGGGACTTATTTCATTAACCCCGTAGTGAGGTAAGACAAAACTGACCTTGGTGGAATTTGATCGCGAAACAGAAGGAGTTGGAAGAAATATCACAAAGCAGTTTTTTTGGATGCTCTCATAATTCTGCCAGCTCAAAGCCTTAATAATAATAATAATAATGATAATTCTTTCTACTAAAACAAAAGGTCTGGAATTTGGGGTGGGTTGGGACAGGAGCTAATAAATTACATCAATCCCCAGTCCTCAACTGGTACCTATTCTATTGATTCTGAAATGATATAAAACAAAGTCAACCTCAGTGGAATTTGAACTCTGAACATTAAGAGTCAGATGAAATACTGCAAAGCATTTTTTTTTCAGATGCTCTAACAATTCTGCCAACTCACTACCTTAATAATAATAATAACAATTATGATGATGGTGATGATTTCCAATAATTTTTTGAACTGTGAGAAAACAGTTTTCTTTTTTTCTGAAATAAAACAGTTTGTTTCTTTCTGATGTTAAAACAATTAAATTAAAAATAAATTTAAAAAAAAAAAAAACACAGAAAACCATGTATATTTGCATAATGATAATAAAACTTTTCTGATGAAAATAATTTTTAAAAATTGCTTTTTAATTACTTTTTATTTTTGCCATTGTAATATTTGATTGCATGAATTATATAATACGCGTTATATATGGTGTATAATATGTAATACATATTACTATATAATATTATATATATGGCACAAGTACTGGAGACATGTTAAAGGCACCTGGTTCACTCTTTGAAGTGGTTGGTATTAAGAAGGACATCCAGACATAGAAACCAAACCAAAACAAACTGGAATCTGGTGCAGCTATCTGGTTTACCAATTTCAGTCAAACTGTCTAATCCACGCCAACATGGAAAATGGACACTAAATGATGATGATATATACACATATATATATCATATAAGCTAATATTTCTTGTGTTACTTATTTTATATATTAATTAATCAAAAAGCAAAATTGTGATGGCACCTGTGCCCAGCGTCGCCTTCCTGGCACATGTAAAAACATTCGAGCGAGATTGTTGCCAGTGCCGCTGGACTGGCTCCTGTGCAGGTGGCACGTAAAATACACCATTTTGAGCGTGGCCGTTGGCAGTACCGCCTGACTGGCCTTCGTGCCGGTGGCACGTAAAAGCACCCACTACACTCTCGGAGTGGTTGGCGTTAGGAAGGGCATCCAGCTGTAGAAACTCTGCCAAATCAGATTGGAGCCTAGTGTCACCTCCTGGACCACCAGTCCTCAGTCAAATCGTCCAACCCATGCTAGCATGGAAAGCGGACGTTAAACGATGATGATGAATAAAAAATTAGAGTGGTAAAATCCTGGTGAAAGAAGCTTGTACTTAGTCTGATTCATAGTTGTAACTTTAATCTAGATCACTGATACACCAAATTAGATTTTCCCACCATACCCTGACATATGTAGTTATAGTCTTCACCCATATATGTATACTGTCTATCCATCTATCATCATGATTTTACTGTTGACTGTTCCATACCTCCATGAGTTACATGGAATTTGTTGAGACAGATTTTTCAATGGCCAGGTGCCTTTCCTGTTGCCAACCCTCACCTGTTTCCCTGCAAGGTAATAATCTTCTAGCTTAGTGAACACCAACAGTCAATGACACTGGCAAGAAACTATTACTCACAAATACGGCCTAGAAAAGAACCATATTAAAAAAAAAACCTTTAAGTACCCAGTCACTTTCCTAAACTGCAGATGTGAGATTTTTAGTTCTTGCCCACATAAAAGAAAGCACATTTTATTGTACCTACAGGCCCCATTATGACTATTACCAATTCGACTCTTTCACAACATCCTGCGAACCCAAAAAAGAGTTTAACCAAAACATACAGATACATATACACCCTAACAAGGGATTATGCATTTAGGTACCTGCCTACTATCCTTGATCTCTCACCAAATAAATCCTATAGATATAATACTCCTAAACACATTTTTCAGAAAACTCTTGTAGATTTACATTTGAGAGCTTTGGAGCCAAGGGACATAACTCTAAATATAATCTTGATCAGATCTATCTTTTTTTCACAGCTGCCACAAGCCAGATGTTGCTCTTCACTTTCAACAGCAAATTAGTCCTAAATCAGGACTGCCGTGTTATGTTAGCAAACAATCTTTACTATAAAGTACTGTTGCTGAACATCTTGCGTTGTGAGATTTAAAAATAGTAATTTTCTAATTAACGAATTAGTCGTTATATTTTTCTCTTCATACCTGCTAGCTCTGATGAACACAGTATTAAATAACCATGCTGTTATCTAACGTCCAGTTAAATAACCAGAGCGAAACCCATTGGATAAGATCAGCCACAGTGGATATAATACAATACACACTATATATATATATATAAAGAAAAAGGAGCTAGTCAGAATTTTGAATAATTATTTGTTAGTGCTTACACCTCATTCGTTTCTGAGAACCATCAGAAAGGATTCCTTTTACAGAAGATATAATCTGAAAGACAATGTTGTTTTGTTAACTATATATCTGTGTATATATGCATGCAAGTATTTGTGGTGAATTTTTGGAGATTTGGTTAGAGGGAGGACAAAGGACTGGAAAGAGAGAAAGGGATCTTCTTTTCTGAGATGGTTAGTATTGTATTTTATAGCTAAGCCTCCAAAGTTCACCACACATGCATACATTCACCCACATATGCATGTATACATACACATAGATAACAAAGGAACATTCTCTTTTGGATTTATATAAAAGGCATAAATTTTCTGTAAAAAATCATTTCTGATGATCCTTGGAAATGAGATAAAAAGCACTAATAAATAATTACCCAAAATTCTGACTACTTCCTTTTTCTTAATATATAAAATCTGTACACCACTTCAAACAATTTACACATACACAATCTCATAGTAATCTTCAAGTTTAGGGGGATAAAAAAAAAATATTCAGGGGAAGTAACTGAACGTCTTACCAGTATTCTCCATACATCTGTTTATAAATAAATCACACACGTGATTTGATTGACGTTAGGGTTAGGGTGTGATTTATTTATAAACAGCTAGAAGAAAACGGATAATACTGGTAAGTCGTTCAGTTATTTCCCTTGAATATTTTTATTTATTTTTTTTATCCCCCTAAACTTGAAGATTACCCAATCTCATATATATATATATTACAAATCTTACTTTTGATATGAGTACCGTAATATTTTTCAATGTATCAT
>NC_068994.1:12770815-12771929 GCF_001194135.2 Octopus bimaculoides
GGGGGCAAATTTTAGCAGTTTTTGGCTCAAGAGAATCAGACATTATTTGGTACTAAATTCAAAATTATGATATCAAACTAACCAGCATTACTTTTGCTGACCAAGCAGAGGTAAGACAATTTTATTGTTCACTGAAATCTTTTCCTATTATGCTTGTATAAATTTTGTGACTATTCCGTGGCACTGAAGTATTTTTAGAAATAATAATTTCTTAAAGTATGTGTTAATCCCCATGTACCCAGACTTTGTGGACACCCTGTATATGTATATATATACAGGGTGTCCACAAAGTCTGGATAAATGCAGTAAATAAAATCATAGCATAAACAATTAAATATAAGAAATAATTTCTTAAAGTATGTGTTAATCCCCATGTACCCAGACTTTGTGGACACCTTGTATATATATATATTTTATTAATTTTGTCTGTACGGCTGGTATTCGTTGCCATTTAGTGATGGTATTTTGATAGTAACTAACACACTCATATTTACTTGTGAATAAATGTTTGGCCACTTTAAATGAATTTGCAGGCATGGTGGGGGGCAAATTTTAGTAGCTGTTGGCAGGCAAGTGTTATGTATACCTATAATGTAATGAAGGGTGAGAACTTACCCTATATTTTCCTAAGGTGGCGAGATAAGCGTTTAAGCCAGTGATTTTGACAGAAGTGAAATAACGTTGCTATGAATAAACCAAATATATATACAGGAAGTTAGCGTAGTACGAGACAGGTAGCCTCGTTCACTTCCTGTTAATGAGCAAGGTAGGTAATCTCGTACTTTCTGTTAAAAAGGAGAGTGGGGAAGACAGCAGATAGAACCAGAACGAGAGACTGAGCTGTATAGGGCTTTCCTATAAGTAGGTTATCTCCCTTGGCTAGGCGGCGCTCCATGTAGATAATTAAACTTCCGGAGGCTACCCACGCCATTGTTATTGTTTTACGTCTTATCATGGATATAAAGCAGCTTGATGATTCAGCTATCGAAGTACTTACTGTGCCTGAGTTAAAGAAATATTTAAGATTATATGGACAGTATGTTACTGGAAGAAAGGCGGACTTGACTGAAAGGTTGAAAGGAATAAAAATTCTGTCGATGAAGAATGTCAACAA
>NC_068994.1:12772351-12775628 GCF_001194135.2 Octopus bimaculoides
CACAGAGTGTGGGTAATTATGTCAAAGGTCACTGGCAATGTGCATTCAGCTGATTGCAACTGTTAAAGCAAGTCACTGAGCATGCGTACATGTCATACGGGAGAGTTCCAATCAGGGGTGGATAACACCTTATAGGAAATCCCTATACGGGTCGGAGGCTATCTTTCGTTTTGATTACATTTTACGTCATCTCTAATCCACATGCGTTTGTTGGTAATCTTCAAGTTTAGGGTGGTAAAAAAAAGTAAATAAAAATATACAAGGGAAATAACTTAACGTCTTACTAGTATTATCCGTACTGCTCTGAAATGTGGGGGGGAGGGTTTCAGCTGTTTATAAATAAATCACACGTGATTGAAGTTAACTGTTTATATATAAATCACACACGTGATTGAATATCATAGTACCGGCTGAGAGATCGAAAATGCCTCGTGGAAGACCGGCTGCACAACAACTTATTGTTCCTCAAAATGAAATCCTTACTCGTCAATTAATATTAGAAGAATATTGGAATATTAGAGAATTATGCAGCAGTTCAAGACACAAAATGTTGGAATGGTGTGCGCGCCGTCGGCTTATTAGGAATAAGTTTACCTGCGACGATTGTTTAGTACCATGCGGACTTGTTAAAAAACACGTGTGTTATTTATTTATAAACAGCTAAAAAAAAACACATTTCATAGTACGGATGATACTAATAAGACGTTAAGTTATTTCCCTTGTATATTTTTATTTACTTTTTCTACCACCCTAAACTTGAAGATTACCCGTTTGTTTATGTTTCCGTAAAAGGGTTTTACGGTTACGGTTGGGGTTAGGGACGGAATTCCCTAACCCTAACCCCCTTTTACAGAAAGCGACGATCTTGTTCAGAAACATAAATAAACGCACGTGGATTAGAAATGATGTAAAATGTAATCAAAACGAAAGATCACCGGTGTTATTTTTTATTGTAGAATAGGTGCAAGAGGACAGATCTGACTAGTTTTAGCACAGAACAGGTAGAATATCTGTGCTGGATATGGTCTGTTTAAATACTGTTAAAGTTTATGGTAGTCTCAACTTTGTATAATAGGACCTGGAGTAATTTCTGGAAATACTTTTTTGGGAGGGAAAAATGCATTTTATATAACATCAAATATGATAAAGAGAGACAGATAGACAGTGTATGTGCAAACAAGAAATACTGCACAAATGACAAACCATGAACAGGTGTATGGAAGTATGAGGGTGAGTGAGGGTGTCTGAAGGGAAATGTGAACAGAAAAGAGATAAAAAGGGGGAGAAGGCACCAAAAAAAATTTGGAAATCTTTATTGCGATCATTTGTGAATAGAATTGAATGTCTTCAAGACCACCATGCACCCTATTACCTTTCAAAGACAATAACAAATACAAAAACAAAACTATCATTGATTTTTTTATCAGAGGCCTTTGTTGAAGTAGACACGTTCAATTGGTTTGTCGGTGCGTTTTTTGATTTTATCTTGTGCTTCCTGCTCCAAAGATGTCACAGACATGGAACTAAGAAAAGAAAAGAAAACACATATTTTTATACTACTTAAGTACTACTTCAATACATTAAATAATGTATATTTTATAATATAAATTATACATACATGGAGGCGCAATGACCCAGTGGTTAGGGCAGTGGACTCGCGGTTTCGATTCCCAGACCGGACATTGTGAGTGTTTATTGAGCAAAAACACCTAAGGCTCCAGCAGGGTATGGTGGCAAACCCTGCTGTACTCTTTCACCACAACTTTCTCTCACTCTTACTTCCTGTTTCTGTTGTGCCTGTAATTCAAAGGGTCAGCCTTGTCACACTGTGTCACGCTGAATATCCCCGAGAACTACGTTAAGGGTACGCGTGTCTGTGGAGTGCTCAGCCACTTGCACGTTAATTTCACAAGCAGGCTGTTCTGTTGATCGGATCAACTGGAACCCTTGACGTCATAAGCGACGGAGCCAACAACAACATTATACATACACACGCATACTCACACGGAGACAGAGAAAGATGGTAGTCTCTTATAATTCAAGATAGTTCTGCAATTCCTTGCTTAACAACCTACACAAATGATTTATTTATAGCAATCAAATGTATGTGCTCTCTCCAACAAATCAATGTGAAATGGTGCAACACCTTAACCATAGGCCATGTGCTCTTTTCACACACACACACACACACACATGTATATAAATATTATACATCCATCTTTCCATATATATGTAATATATATGGATGTGTAATATAAATATATTCTTTTATTCATTTCAGCTATGCAGCTGCAGTCATGCTGGAACACCACCATATATATATTATAAAATGAATATTACACATATTATTTGATATATTGAATTAGTGCTTAAATGCTATAAAAATTTATCTACAGAATTTAAGAATTCAATTTATAACATGTAGGTAAACTCCTATATATTATAACTTCAATACTATAACCATAAATAGAATAAGTCTGCATAGAGTTAAATTGGTTAAAACAAATGTTCTATGCAAAACAATGAAATAATAAAAAGCAAATTTCACTGATGTTTCATAATGTTGTTCTAAGTTCTGCAGCTGCTTCAGCAATTAAAATGCATCATCATCATTATCTAGATAATAAAATGTTTAATACATAAAAATAGATAATTTAAATGAGATGAATAAACTGTTTCATTAGTTATCTACTTTTATATATCAATTACATCAGCAGATGGGTAATGACATTTGTATTTTAAATGCCGAAACAGCTGTAAAACCTAGCATGAAATTATGAAACAACAATGTTATCTTCGCTTTTTACTATTCTAAATATTATACATGTCATTATTAAGACGGTGTTTGGAACATAAATTAAGATGAAATTTTGATAGAAGATTTAAATTTAAGTCACTTTAAAACATGATGTTTGTGTATCATAAAACCAGAGTAGTCTCAGGTAGGTTGCTATCAAAAGAATTAAGAACCACAAACTTCATTGATGTGGGATGGCCTGCAAAGGTGACAACTATAGTCCCTCCCTCCAAAACAAACCGATAAAAGAATATATATGTACACACACACACATGACAGAAGTAAATAGACACCCCATAAAACGTTGTTCTTATGCTTATTCTAACATGAAGGTGCCAGGATTCCAGAGCCCTTAATTATAATTATAAACTTTAAAATTAATTTTACTGATACGGTCATTTTGATATGCTAGGCCACTTATATAATCATTTATATGATTATATCATTAACTTATAAGTATAGATCTATCTATATATACAC
>NC_068994.1:12776706-12779206 GCF_001194135.2 Octopus bimaculoides
ATATATATATATATATATATATACATATATACGACGGGCTTCTTTCAGTTTCCGTCTACCAAATCCACTCACAAGGCTTTGGTCGGTCCGAGACTATAGTAGAAGACACTTGCCCAAGACGCCACGCAGTGGGATTGAACCCGGAACCATGTGGTTGGTAAGCAAGTTACTTACCACACAGCCACTCCTGCGCCAATAAAGAATTCTTTAAGTTTTGAATTAAATTTCTCAGGATAACCAAAAGTATTTCTTGTGTAAAGAATTTATAACAACTCAATGAACACAGCAAGGAATATTATCTAGTTTAAAGAATTGATTGTACTTTGCTTATAGATATTAGAATATATATTTATTCATAGGCAGAGGATAGCTGCATAATTTCTTTCAAATACTGGTAGCTACAAAAGACATTGAAATACTGACCGATCACGCAAACAAGTGTATGTGTGTGTGAGTGTGTGTGCACTTGTGTTTGTTTGTGACAGAATATGAGAATAAATAAAAAAAAAACAAGAAGCATTAAAACTTACAACATGCCAACCACTCCGACTTGTATTGGTGCATTCATATATGGATATTTCTGTGTTAGAAAAATATACAATAATCAGACATTTGAGAAGGTTTCATTGATTTTGTATCTGAGCATGCGTGTGACTGTATATATGCAAAAATGTGTGTGTGTGTGTGTAATGTATGTACGTGTATATATATATATATATATATATATTATCTGCTTTGCCATAAAAAATATGCTAAAACAGACAGCAGAGCTTGGTGTAGTCTTCTGGCTTGCCTGTTCCAGTCGAACAGTCCAAGCCATACCAGCATGGAAAATAGACATTAAATGAAGATGATATATGATCAGACTTCAATGACACTGGTGATATATATTATATTTATATATCTATCAAAATCAAATCAAATTCACAAATTGAATGACTGGCACCCATGCCAGTGAAGAGCTAAGAGCACCATCCAAGCATGATTGCTGCCAGAGTAGCTGATTGGCTTCCATGCTGGTGGCACGTAAATAGCACCATTTGAGTGTGATTGTTACCAGCATCGCCTTACTGGCACATGAAAAAACATTCGAGCAAGGTTGTTGCCAGTGTCGCTGGACTGGCTCCTGTGCAGGTGGCACATAAAAAACACCACTCGAGCATGGCCATTGCCAGTACTGCCTGACTGGCCCTCATGCCAGTGGCACGTAAAAGCACCCACTACACTCTCAGAGTGGTTGGCGTTAGGAAGGGCATCCAGCTGTAGAAACTCTGCCAGATCAGATTGGAGCCTGGTGCAGCCATCTTGTTCACCAGTCCTCAGTCAAATTGTCCAGCCCATGCTAGCATGGAAAGCGGACGTTAAACGATGATGATGATATATAGTTGAAATTTATAGAAAAACAAAGACAGGTGTATGAACAACAAGCAAGTGTATTAGTTTGATGCTTGGGAAAATGTAAAAGTCTTTAACATTTTGAGCCTATGCTCTTCAACAGAAAAGAATAAGAGAAAACAAACAATGAGAGAATGAAAAAAACTTCACACATATAAATACATATATTCAGATGTATTTACATATATATAAACACACACACACATTCTGCATGTGTGTCTAATGCAAGACATAGAGAGAGGAAGAATAACATAAAGAATGTTACAAAGAAAAAAGGAAAGATGAGAGAGAAACATAGTTAACATAATTTATTGAGCTTACCTTCAGGAATGGACGTGTCTCCAGAACATTCATAATAAATGGTGGAATTACTGTAAAGAGAAAAACAGTGGTAAATATAGAGAGGGTGGTGATGATGATGATACGGGATAGCATAGACTGATGACTGTAATACAGAAATGGAGGTCAAGTTCAGTTCCATGGAATAGACTAAACTAAACTAACGAAAGTTTAGTTTAGAGTGTGCGAGGGGGGGGCGGATGTGGAGGTGATAGCCAGGAATGGACGAAGAAGGTAATCTTTGCCCTAAGCTTCAAAGAGAAATAGCAGTGAGTAGCCATTGCATCAAGGAATAAGAAAGATACAGACAAGAAAGACAGAAATTATTTTAGTGAACAGTATGGATATATATATATGAATTTATATATATATATATATATATAAAAATTTTAAAATTAAATATAGGATAAAATCTATATGAGAATTTATCAAGTAGTTAGTGTGAAAACCTTATAAGGGAAAAATTTATAATTATTCCCTTTAAATACATTTATTATATTAAGGGCATTACTACACATAAATGCCTCACGCTATGAGGGACTCTTAAAGTCAAAACAACCATAATAACTATACAGTGTACCGACAGTGAGGGAATGCAACTTAGAAATCGCCTCTTAAAAACTGATTCAGCCGCAAATCATATCATTTCATAGTTAGTGTACATAATCCACTTTCTAATCATCAGTGCAGGCATAATCAAGACACACAAAAATGAACAAAATTCAACATATCAGACGAACACCAAATGTATCCAACAAAGCACATA
>NC_068994.1:12783078-12786047 GCF_001194135.2 Octopus bimaculoides
ATATATATATATATATATATATATATATATATATATATATATATACTTGTGTGTATGTATATGTATGTACATTTAAGCATATGCAAGTACTTGTGTGTGTTCATGTGTACGCCAAACTGTTAACATACCTGTACTACTTTGTTGAAACCCAAGGCTGTTGCCATAGCACCACCAGTGGCCAGTACATAAGATAAGCCAAGCTGCCTGAAACATAGAGCAGAGCTGACTGATACAAAAACATAAGAGAAAACTGGTTTACTAGAGATGTGGTGGTGGTGGTGTGTGTGTGCGGGGGTTAGTGGTATGGTGATGATGATGGGTGTTGGTGGTATGGTAATGAAGGGAGGCGCAATGGCCTAGTGGTTAGGGCAGCGGACTCGCGGTCATAGGATCGCGGTTTCGATTCCCAGACTGGGCATTGTGAGTGTTTATTGAGCGAAAACACCTAAAGCTCCACGAGGCTCCGGCAGGGGATGGTGGCGAACCCTGATGTACTCTTTCACCACAACTTTCTCTCACTCTTACTTCCTGTTTCTGTTGTGCCTGTAATTCAAAGGGTCAGCCTTGTCACATTGTGTCACGCTGAATATCCCCGAGAACTACGTTAAGGGTACACGTATCTGTGGAGTGCTCAGCCACATGCATGTTAATTTCACGAGCAGGCTGTTCCGTTGATCGGATCAACTGGAACCCTCGACGTCGTAAGCGACGGAGTGCCAACAATGAAGGGATTAGTAATATGGTGATGGTTGTATGGTCACGGCTTTGGGGTTTGGTTATAGTCAGGGTTGTGGGGGGTGCTGGTGTGGTATGGTGAAGTTAGTGGTATGGTGACAACATTGGGGGGTGATGGTTGTGGAGTTTGGTGGTATGGTAATGGTGGGGTTAGTGGTATGGCGATGGTTGTGGGGGGTTGGTGGTATAATGACAGTGTTGGGTTTGGGTGTATGGTGATGATTGTGAGGTTGATGGTATGACAATGGTGGGATTAGTGGTATAGTGATGGTTGATTGTGGGGATTGATGATATGGTGATGGTTGTAGGGGTTGGTGGTATGGCAATAGTGGGGTTAGTGGAATGGTGAGTGTTAGGGGTTGGTGGTAAGGTGATGGCTGCAGTGGTTAGTGGGATCTGACATGGCTAAGATTGGGGACTGGACAGAAGTAACACGAGGTATCTGACCTTCACCAATACATCCAACAGGAACAACATGGAGTAAACGTAAATGTGAAAGAGCTTATGATGTTCTAACAGATCAGGAAAATACCGAACAAGAAACTGTGTATGTGTGTGTGTGTGTGTGTGTATGAGAGAGAGAGAGAGAGAGAGAGAGAGAGATAGAGAGGGGAAGTATGTGTGATTGTATGTATGAATGTGCAAATGTATGTGTTCAGTGTAATGTGTGTGAGAAAGTGTGAGTGTACATTTGTGAGCAGAGGATATTTGTGTGTATATGTGTAACAGAGTGTGTTGTGAATGTGTGTATACATGTGAGTGCTAAGTATGTATATGTGTGACTGTGTGCATGGAAAAGAGAGAGAGAGATAGAGAGGGAGGGAGAGAAGGAATCTTTAGAATTTGTCTGGAAAAGAAATGAATTGGAGAAAGGGATTAAAATTTAATTAACATACGAAACAGGAATTGGTGTGTCGCCACTTCGGTTGGTATAATTGACGATAGCATTGAAAGACTGGTTAAACCACTGCCAAAATATCACAGCCATTGGTGTTCTGGAAAGAAACAAAAAGAGTATGTATGTATATATATATATATATATATATATATATATATATATATAGAGAGAGAGAGAGAGAGAGAGAGAGAGAGAGAGAGAGTGGAGTGATTGAGAGATAGAGGGGTAATAATGAAAGAGAAAATATTTAAAGTTGGTAATATTGCCAGCTTAACATAGTTGTCAGTGCCATCATCATCATCATCATCATCATCATCATCATCAACATCACTATAGTGATGTATATCGAACATGGCATATAATGATGTGTTTAGAACACGGTAGGTTGAGATGTATGTAGTGTGGAAAACATGAAATATAAGTGTGTGCATAAAGCATAGCATATAGTCAGTGTATAGAACATGATATATAGTGATGTATATATAGAACTTGGTATGTAATGCTGTATATTGAAGATGGCATATAATGATGTGCATAAAATATGATATGTAGTGATGTATATAAGACATGAAATATAGTGGTGCACATAGAACATGGCATATAGTCAGTATATAGAACATGATGTGTAGTGATGTATATATAGAACTTGGTATATAGGGGTGTATATTGAACATGGCATATAATAATGTGTATATTAAAAACAACGTCAGTGAAAAATATATATAGCTTAAGGTATTTTTGCGCCCGACATCACAAAATGCATCTGTCTCCCAAATTTAGTCACAAGGCATTGGTCAGCCCAAGACAATAGTGGAAGACACTTGCCCAAGGTTCTGCACAGTGGGACTGAACTTGAAACAGCAAGGTTGCAAAGCGAGCTTGTTAACCACACAGCCAGCAAAATGCACTGTATGCACCCACCTCTGTTTTCAGATAATTTCAATACAGATTATTTATTTTTAGATGTAGTGAAACTTTTAAATAAAACCGTAATGTTGTGTGCCGTAACAGCTGTGGGGGTGTCATTGTGTCTGTTATAATTACTTTGACATGGAACAGGAAAAAAGGTTGAAAATTGCTGATCTAAACCAACTAAATATAACAACAACTCCTACTACTACTATTGCTACTACTACTACTATTGCTACTACTACTACTATTTCTGCTGCTACTACTACTACTACTACTGCTGCTACTACTACTACTACTACTACTACTACTATTGCTACTACTACTACTACTGCTGCTGCTGCTACTACTGCTACTACTACTACTATTGCTACTACTACTACTACTACTACTGCTGCTGCTGCTGCTACTACTACTACTACTACTA
>NC_068994.1:12786297-12786957 GCF_001194135.2 Octopus bimaculoides
TACTACTATTGCTACTACTACTACTACTGCTGCTGCTGCTACTACTACTACTCCTATTGCTACTACTACTACTACTGCTGCTGCTGCTACTACTACTACTACTACTATTGCTACTACTACTACTACTACTGCTGCTGCTGCTGCTACTACTACTACTACTACTACTACTACTACTACTACTACTACTACTAATAATAATAATAATAATAATAATAATAACAATAAACTGCAAGAGCTACAAAAGTGACAAGTACAACAATAGCAGCAACAATAACACCAAAGACAACGACAGCAACAACTGCATGAGCAAAAGGAAATAAAGAGATCAGTTGTCTTACTTGTAGAATGTCATCATGCAACCTGTAATTGTCATGTTCATCGGCACCTGAGCTGACATTCGACCAAGAATAAACATTTTTTCCCTTGTGTCTGGGTGGAATGCTGAATCATAGAGGTGCTTCGCTCTCCAGATATCATCATCAGTTTTTCCAGGGAAGTTTTCACCGTTTCTAATCAAAGAGAGAAGAATTAGAGAAAGAGAAAGAGAAAAAAAGAGTTAAGAGAGGGATGGGGTAGTGAAAAAAAAAAAACAGAAAAAGAAAGAAAAAAATGGGTAAAAAGAAAGAGAAACAAATAAAAATCGGATAACACAATTGATAA
>NC_068994.1:12787057-12788667 GCF_001194135.2 Octopus bimaculoides
GGGACTGAACCCAGAACCATGTGGTTGGTAAGCGAGCTACTTACCACACATATATATTTATGTGTATGTATGTATTTATATGTGTCTCTGACTTTGTTAACATCAATTTCCATAACTTCATTATTTTCCAATGTATCATTTCAAACGTCATCATCTACATAATCTACACTCACAAAATGTAATTCTTTTGTCCTCCACATAACTGCTATCTACACCCACAAAAATACTGTATATGTGTGCAAAATTCCATTAAAAAATATGCATTTTCAGCAAGTGACTAAGAAACAAAGTAGGGGATAGGACACTAAACTGTAGTAACTTACACACACACTCACACACACACAGACATGTACACATACACATGTACACACATACATACACACATAAACTATTTTTCTTTTGGTTGAGTCAAGTCTACTATTCTAGAGTTTGCTTATGTATTCCCTGAGTCATTCAAGGAAGTTATTATTCATATAAACGAAACTCCAGAAGAACAAGAGACTGGCTTGACACAAATAAGAATATTGTTAATCCCTACTATGATATTGAGTACACTTTGTTCCAGTTGGTGAAAATCGACTCGAGATCAAATAAAATCCTTTCTTAAACTCATTAAGTCCATGCAAATGTTCCAAGAGTCCAAGAAGTTCATCATCATCATTATCATCATTTAACATCCAAGCATAGGAGTGGCTGTGTGGTAAGTAGCTTGCTTACCAACCACATGGTTCCGGGTTCAGTCCCACTGTGTAGCACCTTGGGCAAGTGTCTTCTACTATAGCCTCGAGCCGACCAAAGCTACCTATTTAGGAAAGCAACTGAATATCTTCAAGTTACAGGCCTTAATGCTATGAAAATACTTTAAAAATGCAGTTTATCTGAAAATTTTGGGGGCCCATGACACTCCATGGACTCTATGTAATGTATGTGTAGAATTTCATTAAAATCAATTAAGTGAATTTCGAGTTTTAACGACATGACAAATGCACAGACAGACACACATCCTGTGTTTTATACATATATATATATAGATAAATATAAAAGAAGTTTACGGATATATAATATATATTACATTTTGAGCATTTTCTTGGAAATGGCAAACCTGGCACTCCCTCTGTGATGAAGGAGCTGCACACTTCCAACTAATCTGATGTGAGAAACTTGAGGAAAAGAGATGTCAATACCATCTGACTCACCAACAACACAATGGGCAACTTCCCTTATCATCTGTGTTCAAGGAGATGCTATTCCAGGATTGGACTGTTTTCACATCTATCAACTTACAAAATGTAGAATAAGACCCCTAGAGAACAATCTCATTGTCAACATTGACGGCAGCTATAGGCAAGTAAATCATATATACATACATATATATATATATATTATTCTTTTATTTGTTTCAGTCATTTGACTGCGGCCATGCTGGAGCGCCGCCTTTAGTCGAGCAAATCGACCCCAGGACTTATTCTTTGTAAGCCTAGTACTTATTCTATCGGTTTCTTTTGCCAAACCGCTTAGTTATGGGGATGTAAACACACCAGCATCGGTTGTTAAGCAATGTTGGGGGGACAAACACAGACACACAAACACACACACATACATTTATATAT
>NC_068994.1:12788677-12789221 GCF_001194135.2 Octopus bimaculoides
TATATATATATATATACAACGGGCTTCTGTCAGTTTTCGTCTACCAAATCCACTCACAAGGCTTTGATCAGCCCGAGGCTATAGTAGAAGACACTTGCTCAAGGTACCACGCAGTGGGACTGAACCCGGAACCATGTGGTTGGTAAGCAAGCTACTTACCACACAGCCAACCCCATTCACAGATCTGCTGTATCACAATAAATTTTTGAGCAAAATGGTTTGTGTAAAGTCAATAATTTAATAATAGAGTAGTAAGAAGAACTGTGTCAAATGTTCTGACACCATTTGCATAAAAGCAAGAAACAAACAAACAAAAACGGACAAACAAACTAACAAACAAACAACTGCATCATGAAACTAAAATGCATGCACGATGCTCTGTGTGTATGTGCATGTAGGATTTTTGTGTTTAGGTGTGTGTGTAAGTGTATGTAGTTGTTTATGCGTGTGTGTATGTGTGTGTGTGTGTAATGATAGTTAAAAAAGACCAAGATGTTTGTCTTATCTTGAATGAAATAAGGTGGCAGTGGTGGTGGTGGTGGTG
>NC_068994.1:12790206-12792573 GCF_001194135.2 Octopus bimaculoides
TATATATATATATATATATATATATATATATATATATATATGTATGTATGTGTGTGTGAGTGTGTGTATATATCTATGTGTGTGTCTGTATTTGTCCCCCATCACCACTTGACAACCAGTTTTGGTGTGTTTATACCCCTGTAACCTAGTGGTTCAGCAAAAGTGACCGATTGAATAAGTACTAGGTTTAAAAAATTAGTCCTGCATTCAATTTGTTCTACTAAAATCCTTCAAGGGGGTGCTCCAGCAAGTCTGCAGTCAAATGACTGAAACAAATAAAAGAATAAAAGAATTAGCACAAAAAATACTTTTATCCTAGTGTAGCTCTAGTTTTCCTCTACAATTTTTGTTTATTATTTTTGAACTTGGAATAAATTTTACCTCTTTTTCAAACATATGACAATGGAGTGCCAAGCTGAAAAAGAAAAAGAAGAGAATAAAATGAGCATTTTCAATGCTGGCTTTTCTTTGCTTTTAACAAAGATTCCAAAACTGCCAAAACCATTTGAGAAATATGTTCTGTGTACAGAGAAAGGATGGTTGCAAAAAGTACTGCACAGAAATGGTTTTCTCATTTCATGGAGGGGAATTTGACATCACAGTTTCCCTGCATTCTGGCTGACCTGTTTAGTTTAATGAGGATTGATTTAATCAGCCTGTTCATGAGGATTTGTGTCAATCCATTAAGGAACTGGATCAGCAGATGGGCTTGTTGAACATCAGCTAGAAGTTGTGAACAAAGAAGGAGAATATACGATTGGCTGATTTGTTGAAATTATTGATGAAAAGTAAGGATTATAATAAATGGGGAAAAAAAAGAAGAAAACTAGCAAATATATCTGGTTAGCCAATAGTAAGTTTTAATAAGTATATTGTGCTGTTTTGTTTGTATCCTGCTTGATGGAGTTTCCTGACAATTATGAAGAAACAGTGCTCTGTTATTCAATCAATAAGCCTAATTACTCACTGAACTCCCGCATAAATATACTGCACACACACACACCTATCCTCTTTACCAGCACAAGACTACGTTTAATTGCATTAGAATAGTTGATAGGACACCTACGAATCAACTTAAGCTAGTCATTTTTACTGTGTCTTATACGACACCAATGTACTTCAATATCAATGGGCCATTCTATTGCATAATTCACTGCAATTGACGAAATCTTTGTTGGCCTGCAGTGCTGTGTTTAGTTCATTTGGTGGAGATATTTTATCTGACGAATAACGGTGTTCATACAAGGGAGGTAAATCTACGGAATCTATTAGGGCCCAAGGGAAATAACTCTAAATCCGGATTTTTTTTGTTTTTGTTTTTGTTTTTGTTAAATAGAATAGCAGTCGAGATAAATCGACAGCTACACAGTGACGTTCGAACACGGCATCTGTTTCCATTTTCCAGGAAACTTGCTCTCAAGGTGTAAGTATGAGTGATTATTTAAGATGTTCTCATCTCATCCATGTGGTTTCGGATCAAATCCCATTCGCAGTTCACTGAACAAGTGTCTTCTACTGAAGCCTTAGGTCGATGGTAGAATATGGTAACCTTTTTTTTCTCTTCAAGTGGTTCTTGAAAAAGTTGTGTATTTTTTTCCTCTTTGTTTAGATCCTTCCTCATAACACCCCTACTCCCTGATTTGGAATGCTCCCAGCCTGCTGTCAGTTACTATAGACAGCTATTAAGACATTAGCAGACAAATGCAGTACGTAACCAAAAACTTTCGAGGACAGACCTCTTTATCTGTTCACTTCTTCTTTATTGAAATCGGGATTTTCACAGCATCCCGCATCTTTGCATGGGATTAACCACTGACTATGGAGGTAGCCATCGAAGTCTACTATCTGAAGTGAGTTACTCCTCGAGACCATTTCGGCAAGGTCCCGCTGAAAAATTAAATATCACATGCCCATTGTAATCCACCAAAGATTGAAATATCACTTTGTTGGCACACTGCCCTATTGGATCTTTCTGATTTGACGGGCAACACTTGTTTTCTTAACGAAACACTTTCAAACTTGGGACACTGGTAGAATGTGTCATATAAAACAACTTCTTCTCTTAACCTTCTTAACAAAAAATTGTACATCGCAAATTATTTCATGTTAAAGTTGTCGTATTTCTGTAATTTCAACCAATCACTGACGTCTATTCAGCTGAATACAGTTAGTGCTGTTCGGTGTCAAGTGTGTTATTCCCTGTTTAATTATATCATTATTCCCTAGTAAGGGTTTAGGGTTTTAGGGTTAGGGTTGGGGTTGGGGTTAGGGTTAGGGTTAGGGTTATGAGTTATAGGGTTAGAGTTAAGGTTATGGCAAAAATAATCATAACCCTAACTGTAATCCTAAAACTAACTCTAACTCTAA
>NC_068994.1:12792695-12799799 GCF_001194135.2 Octopus bimaculoides
CCTAACCCTAAAACCCTAAAGCTAAAACCAGTAAAAACGCACGAACGATGTCTTAAATAACAGTGACACGGATAGTTTTTGTTGACAAACAACGGCACTAATTTTATTCAAGGGAAAAAATCCCGTAACACCGTTGTTTATATTCCACGGCGTAATTGTTTTCACCTCAATAGACGTCAGTGATTGGTTGAAATTACCGAAATACGACAACTTTTTTACATGAAATAACTTCGAATACAAAATTTTTTATCTGTTCTATACCACAAAATATACAAGTTTTCGAAGTTTGAAAGTGTTTCGGTACCAAAAACACTACATAAAAAAATGTTGCCCGTCAAATCACAAGGATCCGCCCTATTCCCTCTATTTGCGTCTATCGAAAGCTTTTGATCCTTTATACTTCAGAATATGTACCCTAACACGAACAATGCATTCTCCGTGTTTTATTTAGAGGAAGTGCTCAAGAGACACTCTTACCGCAAGCACAACGTAAGCGATGACATTTCTCTTTCGCTACATCTTGCCCATTCACTAGTGCCCTTCTCTGTTTCAAATATTTGCTTAAACTGACAGATTCTGTTCTTATTTTCTTTCTTAGTGAGACCCATCACTTATTGAAAATCGCACCCATCTGTTCTCGCTTCATGAATTCGCTTGGTTGTTCCCTGATATCTTCCCATGTCAAGAAAATGCATTCGGTTTCCAGTACACTCTGTTTACTAATTTGTCTATGTTGATGTATGAATATCGCATATTTGTAGTCTCTATAGCCAATTACCAAAAATTGTGGACAAATTCACATTAACCCTAATGGAAACTCTAAATATGATCTGGATGACCTTTTGCACATTGTGTCGGCTCGCACTGACAGATGTAGGAAACCTAGGTTATATTTGCTCGAAAACCGGAAGTTTCTGAGCAGGATTGCAAGGCTTGTACACCCACCTTTCCTATCTGTTATTCTTACACAATCCCTGCACACGTCTCACATGTTCCCAATGCTCCCTAACATTAATGAGCTAAATGTTCCAAGGAAAGCCTCTCGACGTCGGAAGAAATCTGACCTAAAGCCCATGTTGGTGCATAAACGGATACAAGTCTGAAATTATTACCACTTACATTGCTGGAACTCCTCCTCCTCATCATCATCCCCCTCTTCCTTCTCCCCTCCCCCTCTTCCTCCTCCTCCTCCTCCTCCTTCTTCCATTAGTCATCAATGTAAGAGATGTCTACTCAACATTGACCAGTCCACCTTTAACTCTGCTAGTCTCTTGCTCTTCAAAGCTTACCCTTGAGATACTCTATTTAACTCTTAGGCAGGGGGATTGTTTCACACAAAAGCAGGGCATGTCCGCACACTAGTGTAGCCTGTGTGGTACATGTTTAAGGACCAACCCCGCTCCGATTCTTTTATGTCATAACCACAGAACCATCTTCTGTTATTTGACCCATAACTGGAGCCCTTGACAGGCACTAACATCCTGGACCTTGCAGACCTGGGAGTAGTGGGAACTAAGTGGTAACTTTATATTCTCATAATCTTCTGAACTCCCTAGCTGGAGCTTTAACACAAAATACAGTTTAATGTCTCACTCAGGATACATGCCTATCTATATGGGTAGTAAAAAGTTCTGTTGACTTGTGTCAGACATTATGATGGGAACAACACACCCTGTTAATTATAGGAATTATGTGATACTAACTCCATTATTATCTCTTTCAAAGGTAACACTATCTGAGATCGCTATTTTGTTGTTTCAAATTACGATCTTTTGAACAATTTTCATTATAGTTAATAGTTGTTGTTTGACCCAAGGTCAAAATTGATTGAGCGAAAAAAGTGTGACCAAAAGCATTCCAGCTATGACAATCTTGCATGTTTAGGAGTATCTGGGAGTGTATTGTCTTGTACTGTTGTAATATTAGAGTTTGGTAGTTGGGGGTCCGAAAATGAAAGAGAGATAATAGAAACAATTGAAATTGATAAATGGAACTGATTATAATGAAATTATTATTGTATTTTGATAGCTAAAAGATGCACAGGAATATTAAATGCACCCTAATTTCAGTAATGCATACTCAGGAAAAAAATATTCAGTGTATTAAAGCGTGCAATATTTAAACCAATCTAGCAGTACATTACAAAACATTGTTAAAGTACCTTAACTCTAGCAGAAAACATTACTGTATATAACAGGTAAGCAATAAAGTTGAATATGAAGCAAAAATCTATCTATCATTCTATCTATCAATCTGTTCTTGTCTATCTACTTAGGATCTTTTCTGTTTGGCTGCCACTTTTCAATTTCTTTAATTTTTCTTTCAGTTGATTTCATAATTGGTGTATTGGTGTAGTTTTTTAATAGTAATCATTGACATGAAATTCATTTTCACCATAAATCAACAAATAAAGAGGTAATAGCTTTTAAAATTTGCAAACTTTGGCCGCATGCACCAAATTTTAAAATTTCCAAAGGTATTTTGCTTATATTTCAATGAACCCAGAAGTTGTTGTTTGCAAACAGCAGCAGTAGTTTCCTTCAGCTGAATACACATCATTGATTGGTTAAAATTACCCAAGTATGACAACTTTAACACGAAATAACTTCTAAAATACAAAATTTATGTGACACATTCTACCAATATCCAAAGTTTCAAAGTGTTCAGTTAAAAATAATTAATTAAAAATCTGTCCATGAAACTGAATATATCCGGTACTTGAATTTAATTCCTATCTGATTCTCTTTCTTTCCTGTTGCTTCAATTCTGTTTGATATGTATGCCTGTATAAGTATGTATATATGCGCGTATGAGTGCATATTTGCGTGTGTGTGTGTATGACTGTGTATCTATGTACGTTTGATTACGGATAGATGCTGGGAAATGAAATGGACAAACTAATAATAAGGTATTCTATCAATTCGCATGTCACGATTTTAAATTCACTGCAAGGTCTTACTGTACTTTTGGTCAGGTTCCTTATCTCACTTCACCTAAGGGTTAGAGAAAATTACTAAATCATAAATCTACAAGTAGCCCTTAACTTAGAGTTTTACTCCTCCTGTTAGCGAAGAGTACCAAGTCTTTTGATTAGGATCTTTAACTTTGTGACTTATTTTCATCTAACTACCAGTAAAAGGATCCATCCAAAATTTTGTCAAAAACATTAAGAGTAAACCCTGTTCTATATCACACATTCTACCAATATCCGAAGTTTCAAAGTGTTTAGTTAAAAAAAATTAATTAAAAAATCTGTCAGTCAAATTGAATAGATCCAATTATTGATCTTACAATAAAAAAACTCGATTCCTGAACTAGGAAATGCATTGAACGTTTGATTAAGGCTCTTCCTTTCACGTTCTCCAGGTTACTCAGTTGAAAGGAGTACTAGTCAAGTGCTGGCGCATACCTATCTCCCTCTCTCCCACTGCTTATCACACCTTGGATATTCTGCAAAGTCAAGGTTGGGAGTGCTAAGAGTCTGTGTACAGCTGCCAGCAACTATACATGCACCTAAAACAATTAACGAAAGCATGCTACATGCTGCTAAGTCATACTTTATGAGTGATGGCTATGGTGCATAGTTAAATGCATTCCCTTATTTATTCTAACTTGATAACGTACTATCTTTACTTTCGCTTTGCTTGAAGCATTAGGTCTCACTACTTTCTGCTCTACTTCTCACTTCTCTCCCTTTGTTCACCTCTCACTCTGACCTTCTGACCCCCTCTCAGTCATCCTTCCCTCATTTCATATCACTCCTGAATTTGTTCGGAGTCTCTGTGGGGGAAGAAAGGACGTAGCTATCTACAGACAATGGATTTGGCATAAACGTGTATGATAGAGTGGACTCTTCTAAAGATGGTGTATGGGGATTAACACATACTTTAAGAAATTATTATTTCTTATGTTTAATAGTTTATGTTATGATTTTATTTACTCCATGTAGCCAGACTTTGTGGACACCCTGTAGAATGGTGAGTGCCACAGCGTCGTTTATTACAGATGCTCATGTGCTCTCCACTTGTTAAGTGTGGGTACTATCTTTCGAGTTAACAAATCCAACACTGTGGTTCACCGTTCTATGCTCAAAATTGTAACTATCAAATTCAGGAATGTGAGAGTATGACCTCCACAAATTGCTGAAAATTGTGGTTTCCGGAAGAATTGAGTGACATATGCATTCTTCCAGTGTGTCATGATTCTGACATGGCACCGCATACAGAAAAACCTGTCTGGTCTCGCGACAGACTTCTCTGAAAACCCACTGCTTAGGTAGGACCCTTCCTCGGTTGTACATGTCTTGAGAAAACTATGTCGTTGATCTCAACAATCTTCCCAGGACCACCAACTTGAATTGGATGACGGTGCAAGTCCTTCGCACATATTTCCCTAACATAGCTATTATAATCAACAGCTGTGCAATGGTTCATCCCCAGTTCCTTGACACAAAACCGGACTGAAGTCAATTCCTTAATCCATGAGTAAAGGAAAAGCACTACATTCCTAAGAGGAACGGCCCCACCTTCAAACCATGTCTTTCCTCACTGACACAGACTCCAAACTTTAATAGCTAATAACCCTTTATTTCTTGATTTATAGCAAAAATGATTTTCATGGCATCTAGTAGCCTATAAAACTGTATCATTACACTGAATATGAAATAAATTTGAACAGAAATTATTAACACTGATTGACACTGGCAGCCAAACAGAAAAGATCTCTTGGTTTTCATGTCTGACGAGATGTAACTTTCATTTAAAGTTACTCACACAACCTGGCACATTTATATACTCATAACTTCTGAAATGAGATAATTGTATCTATTTCTTTTTTCTTAAAAAAAAAAAAAAAACAGGGTTAAAAGTCCTTCAAGCATGAAGTCACTATCCATCAATACTTTTATTCTTTGGGCGCTAGTCGAATGATATTTCACCCTCTTTACTAACAACATATTATATGCAGACTTTCAATTTTAAGATTACTCTCTTTGAGGATTTCATTTTCTGTAAACTTCTCCAAACAATAACTACTGTTAAATCTCGGGGGATATTCAGCGTGACAAAGTGTGACAAAGCTGGTCCCTTTGAATTACAGGCACAACAGAAACAGGAAGTAAGAGTGACAGAAAGTTGTAGTGAAAGAGTACTGCAGGGTTCGCCAGCATCCCCTGCCGAAGCCTCGTGGAGCTTTAGGTGTTTTTCGCTCAATAAACACTCACAACGCCCGGTCTGGGAATCGAAACCGCGATCCTATGACCGCGAGTCCGCTGCCCTAACTACTTGGGCCATTACGCCTCCAAACAGAAAGGATTATTACTATTGATAGGAGGAAAATTTCGCTGCTATTTCTAGCGCGTTGAGCGTCTGCATAAAGGCTGACAGTGTTTGTTGAAAGTAATCTCCCCTCGCTTTCTCTACCGGAAATAGGTGGAGCAGATAATGACGTGGATTCCTCAAGTTACGAAGATCCACCAAAACAAAACCAATTTTTGGTTAAGGTGATTTATAACAACCATCTCCTCCACTAAGGTTAGCTATGCTTTTATTACAATCATCTCTTCACCCTTGGGAAACCATAACTGTCGCTGAAACAAATCGATTGTTGTTTCTCTATAAATTGGAAATGCGTTTTATAATTTGGTTTCAATGGCTTTATCCTACCCGTGTCCAGTTATTTCAGTCAAGTTTTTATTTACAAATGTCAATTTCATCTTCAACGTCTTTCCTAAATGCAATATATTAAATGCGAATAATGTTTTTTGTTTGTTTTATAACCTAAATTTTGTTGTAATAGTTATTATACTATGTACAGCAACATCAACTGCGAGCTAACCTCTACCAAAGCGCTTCTGTTGCTAGTAACAGCAGCCAAAGTCTTTCAAATCACACCTCCCACGGTCTTCAAACGGGTCATATTGAACGATGTAGTTCTAGATAGATAAAATAACTAGATTGCCAAGGCAAAAGTAATTTTGATCAAAGCCGACCTTGATCAAATTCTAAACATTAGAATTTCCCTCCCTAGTTCATTTACAATGCATCAACTTCTTTCCTAGCTTTTTAAAACGAATATAGTTAGTGGTAGTAATGTTTTCTTATAACCTAAATGTCATTTCGTATATATAATGCATTTTTTAAACTAAAGATTTCCAAATAATTCACTATTTACTGTTATGATTAACAAGTGTCAACTTCATATTTTGAAAATCGGATATATTACTATCATTTTATATCTTTTTAATCAAAACTGTATTTCGTATTTTATACCCGAAATAAACACTTCTTAACCTATTTCTTATTTATAATGCTTCAAACACTCGATAACAAACCCCCTTGACACAACATTCAGTTCTTTAATACAAAACCTGTTTTCTACCTTCGATCAAAGTTTAATGTAATGATTTTTGGCTTTCAAAACGAAAGCTTGCCAAATTTTTGTTCCTATCCTTCAAAATAAATAAATAGATAAATAAATAAATAGAAATAGATTAGCTATTTTACTTAAAATCCTCAAAATGTTTGTTTATTTTCGAAATTAACTGAAGCATGTAATTCTGCAACCAAACACTGACTGAAGGTAGGACCTAACTAAAATCACTGCGAAATCGTTTCATACGACAGAAACTACCCCTCCCACACAAAAACATGACAACTAGAGTGAAACTGACTGATTTTAATAGTCATTGAATTGTGTATAATAATAATATTTAATCGCGAGACGTGGGCGCTTCAGTTTGCTAGTAACAGCATCCAAAGCCTTTCAAAATCACACCCTTCGGTTCATAAAAAAAAGGCTAACATATCTTAAGAAATATACTATTATAATTCCATTTGTATTTTGGATGCCGGAAAGAAGCACACTGTCTACTTCCTTAGAAAAAATACTCGATTTGCTTCTTTCAAAAAGGTTTCAGAAATAATACAATAAACGGGAATTATGTATTCGTAGCTAAAATTCATTTCTAATACCTTTCGTGTATTATATACATTTTGTCGTTCGACCTAAACTGTTGATAGAGACCTCAACAACCTCTTTATATATTTGCGGTCTTAAACTTGAATTTATTTATATTAGTAATATATATATATATATTTATATATA
>NC_068994.1:12799809-12801643 GCF_001194135.2 Octopus bimaculoides
ATCGAGACGGTCATGATGGAATGTCTTTGGTCGCAGGTCAGCTCGGTCACACTGTTAACTTGGAACGTGAAATCAAAACAAGTCTTTCCAATGTAGACGCTCGACGTGCTACAAATAGCAACTAAATCTCCTTCAAATCACAGCATGCCGTTATAAAAGGTGAAAGGACACATATCTAATGCAACCCTAGATACTTCTAAAAAGTCTGAATGTCCAATACTGGCATAACCCCACCAAAAAAAAAAAACACAAGGAAACGGATTTTTGGGGTACAGGAAGAGTTTTTTTTTATAGCTTTACTAAATTGAATATATTCTCTCCTCAATGGCTTCTAATCTTATATTAAAATATTTTGATTAATAAATACAAAATAAGATTCATTGTGATTAGTCTAAAGACACAGCAAATATTATTTACATAGCGGTAGATGCTTTATAATTCCGTATCTGAAATTATGATGAACTGAAGATAGAACGTGTTAATTAAAATATCAATGAATGTATATTAGAATACATCTATATATCCTTTAGTTTTATAAATCCGAATATGGCTAGGAAAAACACGAGATGTGTGGCAGTAACTTAAATGATATTTAATTTACAAGAATTATTGTTTTTCCTCCTCTTTTTCTCCTACGAACGTACAAACTCGTAAATAACATCGTTTTAGCATTCACATTTCTTTAAGCGTTTACATTATATATATATATATAGATAGATATAGATATATATGGGGAACGTGTATGTTTATGTATATCTATCTACTTATCTACCTATCTATCTATCTACCTACCTACCTACCTATCTATCTATCTATCTATCTATCTATCCATCCACTCATTCATATAATGTCAAACCTCCTTTAAAACCTACCATTAACAGACAAGCCAAGGCGAGATCCTCTACGTGGTCTGTCTGCCTACTAGATGCAGCAGCAAAATCTCTTCCATAGCATATACCCTACCATACCACTTCACCGTCTCAAACAACGCAAGTACGCACTAATATTATACACACCTCTGGAAAAGACAGGGTGATCACGGTTAATGGTGCTTTGATCATAGGCTTTTTTTGCTCGATCGTGATTGACCTGAGGTTAGATAAAAGAGCAATGTCCGTTATTTGTTCATAGACTCAAGTCGTGAATGGAATTTTTTAAATGAAAAATATAAATAAATCCTTGCTGTTGGTATCTAGAGCAGAGCATTCTTGATCGGGTATGCCCATTATTAAGGACTTTTCTGTTGTGATAGGCCCAGTATACCTCGGACTATATTATACTATGTGTTTTTATTTATTTACGATAAGGTGTAATTTGAGTTCGCTTGCTAGTTCTTGCAGGCCGACCCACTGCGTAGATGTTGCCCTTTCGTTGTCTTGATAAATGTAGGTTTATGATGTAAATTCGGCCTCGTCTGATCATTTATTTCGTCATAAAGAACAACGAACGACCGAAATGAAAGTCTTCAACTTGTCCAATCCGATCATATGTATGTATGGGGGTCTGGACAGAAGGCCCCCCCCCCTAGTTAAAGTGTGAAAGTGGACAAAAGCCCCCACGGTTATATTTTTCGTTGTTAACAACAAACAAGATGAGGGCAAATATCCGTCAAATGTAAATAATATAATTTTTTTTTTCTTTTCGCCTTCCACTTGTTTTAGTCATTGGGCTGTGGTCATGCTGGGGCACCGCCTTGAAGAATTTTTAGTTGAATGTACCGACCTCAGAATTAAAAAAATTCTTTTACTTGTTGCAGTTATTAGACTACGGCCATGCTGGGGCACCAGCTTGAGAAATTTTTAGTCGAATGTATCGACCCCAGAAGTTTTTTAAA
>NC_068994.1:12801661-12803497 GCF_001194135.2 Octopus bimaculoides
TTTTAGATGGCTGTATGGAACCCAGAATTTTTTTTTAAAGCCTGATCAAAACCACTTCTGTATATATTTAGTTTTTTTTTTCTTTTTACTTGTTGCAGTTATTAGACTACGGCCATGCTGGGGTACCAGCTTGAGAAATTTTTAGTCGAATGTATCGACCCCAGAAGTTTTTTAAATGATTTTCAACCAGCTCATGAAGTTAAGCCTAAGAGATCGTTCTACATGCTAGAAACAACAGCCAAATCTTACAAATTTTTATACCGCTCCACCTCGGTTATATTTTTTGGTTATTCTTCATATTTTAAAAATTTTCTAAAATCGTTTTGGTTAATGTAAACATTAACCAATGTTTTTACTTGTTTCAATCATTGGACTGCGGTCATGCTGGGGCACCGCCTTGAGGAAGTTTTAGTCGACCCCAGAAACTTTTTGTGGTGATTTTCAACCAGCACATAAAGTTAAGCCTAGAAAGTCTCTCCACTTGCTAGAAACAACAGCCAAATCTTACAAACTTTTCATTTTATAATTTCACGTAAACAAAAACCGGAAATCGAGGGTGTAAAAAAAGAATATTATTTTCCAAAATTTCAATTTTTAAGTAAACGTAATATATTCAATCGAAAAACTGTCAAAACATCTATATCTCCCGCAGTGGTATGTTCCGTGTGTTTCAATTATTTTCCTCGTTTTTAGAATAATTTGAAGTTTGAAAATGAAGATAAATCAACCTTAACATCAATAATAGTATAACAGAACACAAGACTCTTTACTACTCAATGTACATATTGACTGAATTCTAACAAAAGGGAAAGCATTTACTTCCAAGAAATGTATAGAAACACATGTTTTTTGTTCACAAAACCCAGAATTTGTCATTTTTATGGAGAACACCCATCTCTCTCTATCTAGGCGAACGATAAGAAGTACGTTTGAATGACTAGCCTTCTGTTAGACCATCAATGGCCAGAGAAAGTTCAAGAGGTTAACTTATTCTCATTAATCTGTAAGTGCTGAGAGAAGAAAATAAAAGACTTAGAATAAATATTTTAAAATGCTGATTTTTCTGCAACCAAAGATTCTTGAAGCTGGTGCCCAGTATGGCTGCAGTCCAATGGGTGAAACAAGTAAAAAGATTTTTAAAAAATAAAAAAAACTGAGGGAGTAATAAAAAATTTTCAAGAGATTTGGCTGTTGTTCCTAGCATGCGGAGATACCTTCTTCGCTTAACTTCGTGCGCTGGTTGAAAAATCATAAAAAAAATTCTGGGGGTTGTTACATTTGACTAAAAATTCTTTAAGGTGGTGCTCCAGCATGGCCACAGTCTAATGACTGAAACAAGTGAAAGGTGAAAAAAAATGAAAAAATATAACTGGGGCCTTTGTCCACTTTCACACTTAAACAATGGGGGTTTTGTCCGATGGGGTTTTGTCCTACACTCGTATGTATGTATGTATGTATGTATGTATGTATGTATGTATGTGTGTTTGTGTTTGCCTGCATGCATGCATATGTAAGCATGTGTATGTATGTGTGAATGCATGCATGTCTATGTGTGTGTGCATGCATGTGAGGGCGCGTGGCTTAGTGGTTAGGGCATTCGGCTCACGATCGTAAGGTCGTGAGTTCAATTCCCGGTGACGCGTTGTGTCCTTGAGCAAGACACTTTATTTCACATTGCTCCAGTCCACTCAGCTGGCAAAAATGAGTAGTACCTGTATTTCAAAGGGCCAACCACCTGCACTATTCAGGGCTGGATGCACCTTTAATTTAGATGTAGGTTTAGCTATGAGCAGATTCTTGTTGTAGAGGAGCTACATAGCTACTCGCATTTAGCAA
>NC_068994.1:12803622-12809804 GCF_001194135.2 Octopus bimaculoides
CATGTGTGTGTGTGTGAAGGGGTGCTGAAAAGTTCCTGGTTTTAATGTTTTCACAAAAACCCTGGTTGGAGGTTCAACCTTCTAAGTTCTTCTACAGGGCTTAGAATAAACTGAAGGACTACTGTAATAAGTGTATGAATCTGGGAGGAGAATATGTTGAATAAAATCATTATTAACTGATTCTTCTGTATTTTCTTTTACCCAAAGCCAGGAACTTAATCACCCACTTGTGTGTGTATATATATATATATATATATATATACACACACACACACACATGCACTTATCATTTAATATCCATTTTCCATGTTGACATGGGCTGGATTTTCACTTTCCATCCACTCACAATATCTCTTGAAGATAAGTTGTTCTATGCCATTTTATTTTTGTTACATGGTTCTATGTCAGTATCATATAGTGTACAGTAATTGGTATTTTCAGTAACTTCATTTTAGAGATTCTACTAATTACAAATGAGGAGTAGATCTTTTGTTTCGTATTAACGATGTATGCAAGTGTTTTGTTATGCATTAACAATGTCTGTGGAAGCAGAGAAATATTCCCAGAAGACCTGCATGAATGTTTTTTTTTAACAGACAGAAATGTAGGTTTGCTTATTACTAGTTATAGTTCATGAAGAACTTTAGTTCAGCGAATTAACCCTAGTGCTTATTTTTATAAAGTCTGGTACTTATTCTATTGGTTTCTTTAACTGAATTGCTAAGTTACGATGACATAAACTCAACAACACCAATTGTCAAGTGGTGGTGATGAGACACACACACATGTATATATGACAGGCTTCTTTCAGTTTTCATTTGCCAAACCCACTCAGAAGGCTTTGGTCAGCCCAAAACTGAAGTAGAAGACACTTGTCCAAAGTGCCATGCATGTGGGACTGAAACCCAGAACCATGTGGCTAAGAAGCAAACTTCTTACCAGACAGCCACATCTGCACCTATAATCTATTCATAATTTGTTTTCAAATCTAATAATTTTTTTTTTTTTTTTTTGTCTTTCTACTATAAACATAAGGCCTGAAATTTTCAAGGGAGTTGGGGTTTGTCAATTATATCAACCCCAATGCTCAACTGATACTATTTTATTGATCCCGCCCCCCCCCAATGATAAAAGGCAAAGTTGACCTTGGGAAAATTTAACTCAGAACCAGGGCTGTAGAGTCGAAGTTGGAATCGGAAACAAGGGGTAGCTGGAGTCAGAGTCGGTAAAACTATACCGACTCTGATTCCGACTCACAATGTGTTTATTCTTTAATATAAAACCAGTTATAACATCTAGGCCTACTCAAAGTACAAGTGTATGCACATGCTTTATGAGATATGTAGACCACAGTCACTTAATTACATAAAGAGGAGTCGGAGTCAGAGATGTCAATAGTAGAGGAGTCGGAGTCGAAGTTTTTGTTTTGACTCCACAGCACTGCTCAGAACATAATGTTGGAAGAAAAGCTGCAAAGCGTTTTGTCCAGTGTGCAAATGAGTCTGATAGCCTGTTGTCTTTAGGTTTGTTTTCAAATCTAATAATACAAACTCAGATACAAAATCAGGTTGAAATTGTATTAGAAATAGCCTAAAGTTTGTATATTGATATATGATTAACACTTATGTCAGAATAAGAGTTGAGCTTAGCAAGCGTGAACACCCCATGCCAGCCACCACCATATGTTACCTCTTTCTACATAGAGTAGTAACAGGTGGGAATGAAGGAAGTTGCTTAAGATAACAGTTTAATCTTTTAACGAAAAACATATTTGTATTAAGTTTATTGATTTTTGTACTTGTACATTTTTTTTATGGCAGTGGTCTGGAGAGAGAGAGAAAGAGAGAGAGAGAGAGAGAGAAAGAGAGATCAATATCAAATGTTGAAAAAGAGTAAAAATTAAATTGACAAGTTATTTGTCATTTTTAGAAAAATAAGTAAAAATTTCAAAGGAGAGAGAGTCTCTAATAGTTACAGAGTAAAGTTACACTTGTTAAGTAGCAAAAGTAGTAGATGTTGTTGTCATTTGTCCATCTACCCTGATCCACCCTGATTGAACAGACTTCTAATTGCAACTTAGATATTTTTTTAAAATCTTAGAAATTTTCACTTGTAAAACCTACTTCACGCTAACATTACATGGGATCAAAATATATTCAGGAAAGAGGGGAATATGTCTTCTCAAACTTGAGACCTGCCCTGAATGCTTAGAACTGAGGGCACTTCGCTAAAAAGTGTCTAAGAACCAAATGGTGGTGTTAAACTGGGCCATAGGTGAAGTGTATCACCCAAGTAGGCTGCAGTGGGAATAGAATCCGGATTGTAAAAAGCCAAAACAAATCTGTAAGGCATTGTGTCCAACTCTATTGATTCTTCCTGCTCATTGCCAACACTAATGAGTCTACCTATCTAATGCTGAAATCTGACAACTTGACCTGTCTGTTGCTGAGGGTCTGATAATTCTCCCTATCCATTGCTGACACCCTAACAATTTTACCTGTTCATTACCAACACTGACAGTTCTACCTTTCCACCACTGATGCTTTAGCCCTTTCATTACCGTATTTCTTTTAAGATGTTCTGTGTTTCTTTCAATTAATTTTAAATATAACAAAGAATTTAGTAAAATAACTTAGTTATCATTAAGCTAGTGTTAGGAACATAAATTGTGATTAAGGTTTGGTGGGAGATTTTAATTCAGAACTTATGAAAACAAGACATTTGTACTACAGAACCAGAGACAGTTTCAGCCGGGTTGGTATTGAAAGGGTTAATGAGTCTGCCTGTCCACTACTAACACTTCTACTGTCCATAACTGGACAACAATTCTACTATTCATAACTGAGAATCTGATGATTCTACCTATCCACCTCCCTAGAATGGTGTTTTGTTTATTGACCCTGCAAGGAGGAAAGGCAAAAACAATCTCAGCAGCTGGAATAAAAACTATAATGCCCTGACAACTCTGCCAATTAGGAATTACAGAGGATCGAAATCCATTGAAAGTATATAGGTCATATGTGAAAAGTGCATGGTCAAGTGAAAAAAGCGTTGGACTCACAATCATGAGGTAGTGAGTTCAATTCCTGGACCGGGCTGTATTTTATGTTCTTGAGCAAGATGGCTGGGACTAAAGCTGGCTTCGGTGAGGCCCTGATTAATTTGGAACAATTGGAAGCTGTCCTTAAAGTGGCAAGTTTCGGAGGCTGGGTTTTCAGAGGCTGAGTCGCTGCAATGCATAGCAGCACCTGCTCGGTGGTCAAAATAAATGGCCATCTATCGGAACTGTTTAGCATCACATGCTCAGTCCATCAGGACTTCCCACTGTCACCTCTTCTGTACATGCTGGCCCTTGAGCCACTGCTGCGGAAGTTGGAACAATTGAGGGGCATCCCTTTCGAACTGGAACTTGGAAGGGCAGTGTCTGCATACACAGGCGATGTCACTGTCACGGTGTGGGATTCTGGAGATGGTCGGCTCCATTCTAGAGGAATATGAGGCGGTTGCAGGGGCCAAAATGAATGCTGAGAAGTCAGTGGGCTTGCAACTGGGCACCTGGAGAGGCAGGTTCATGCTGTCAGATGGTATTGTTGGACGCTGGACTAATGGACCAGTTAAGCTGCTCGGGATCTGGTTCAGTCCCAACCTCCAGGTGGATAAGAGCTGGGACAAGGTGATGAAGGGGATGGCCAGTCTTACTCAGAAATGGGCTGAGAGGAAGCTGTCCTTGAAAGGTTGGACAGAGGTGGCAAATGTCCACATCGCATCCATTATCATTTATTGCCTGACTTTCATGCCTTTCCCCAGTTGTTGTTTGATCAAGTCTCTTGTTCTTGTGGAAGGGACGCATTCCAATGGTCAGGTGGTCAGTCTGCTACCAGCTTCCCCTGAGTGGTGGCTTAGACATGCCATGGCTTTTGACGCAGAGACATGAGCTCAGGTTGCGCCACCTGCAACAATTTCTAGAATGTGAATGTGTGTGGGCTCTGTTTGTGAGAGACATATTTCCGCATTGCAGAATTTCCGATATAGCGGATATATATTTGTTATTGAACGTTGATATGTCCGCATCTCTTTTCTGGAGGTTTACAATATCAGGATTTTAACCCACATGGATTTACGCAGGATTGCACCGAAGGACTTATTTCTACAAGATCGGAAAGTTGAACTCTTTTACTCTTTTACTTGTTTCAGTCACTTGACTGTGGCCATGCTGGAGCACCACCTTTAGTCGAGCAAATCGACCCCCAGGACTTATTCTTTGGAAGCCTAGTACTTATTCTATCGGTCTCTTTTGCCGAACCGCTAAGTTATGGGGACATAAACACACCAGCATCGGTTGTCAAGCGATATTGGGGGGACAAACACAGACACGCAAACATATACACACACATACATATATATATACACATATACGACGGGCTTCTTTCAGTTTCCATCTACCAAATCCACTCACAAGGCTTTGGTTGGCCCGAGGCTATAGTAGAAGACACTTGCCCAAGGTGCCACGCAGTGGGACTGAACCCGGAACCATGTGGTTGGTAAGCAAGCTACTTACCACACAGCCACTCCTACGCCTATAAAATTTTAGTAAGACTCCCTTAATGCAGGCCCTGAGTAGGATTGAACCCTGCCCAGGATGTTCAATGTGGCTGTCTAATTATGTCTCTACACACAAGACCACCAAGACACCCAACTGTGAACTTTTATGCTTCTTTTTTCTTCTCTTTCTTCTTTTCCTTATTCCTTTACTCCTGTCTTCTACATCTTCATTGCATTAATCAATACCCTTCTCATTTTCCCTATTTGTCTCCGATAATGGAATATCCCATACTCTGGGATATTCCTGAAACGGCTGTAAGACTTTGAATTTTTTTTCCAATAATAGTAATGTATATGACTTGAGATGTTTGCCTTGCCTTAATGTTTGTTGTCCTCTTTAACAATTATGTATATATGTATATATATATATATATATATATATAGAGAGAGAGAGAGAGAGATAGATAGATAGATATTATATAATATAATATGTATACATATTATATACTGTGTCTCCATATATGTAAGTGTGAATATTTGAATGTGTGTATACACACACACACACACACACACACATGTAGGTCATATTTATTGTGCTGCCAGTGGAGGAACAAAAATAGGACGCCATTACTGAGAATAAAAACTTCAAGTTTGTGACTAACAATTGTGAACAGAGATTAGTTGTGGGCCAATGATTTCACCGGTGTACTATATTTATGAATGATATTATTCTAATGATTAGGTGACTAAATTAAGATTCAATGGTTGCTCGAGTGGATAGCAAAAGAATGAGTTAACCTGAGTGTCAGGTGTAATGGAAATAGAATAGCTGTTGCAGTAGAAACAACTGCATTGGCAACAAGGTATATACTAAAATACACTACCATATATATATATATAATTATTTGGACTTTGGGTATATGTTTAGTAGTATGCCAATTAAAGCACTTACACTATTTAGGCTACCTAATGTCATCCATTGTTATGATATAATTGTCACTAGATCTATGTCAGGAATTCTGCAGTGTTTGTTGAGCTTATAATCATCATCATCATCACCATCATCATCATCATCGTTTAACGTCTGCTTTCCATGCTAGCATGGGTTGGACGATTTGACTACACCAGGCTCCAATCTGATTTGGCAGAGTTTCTACAGCTGGATGCCCTTCCCAATGCCAACCACTCCGAGAGTATAATGAATGAAGGAAATGGAAAATGGAGTTAGCAAGAATCTTTGTTCAACACAATGATCATTTTGACCCGTCCGGCATCTGTCCCTTATTGGTGAGATATTGCACAGCTACTTGTGTTGCATTTGTCAGTGCAGGCTGCATCTTGCCATGTGTATTAGCCAACATCCTACGGGCAACACGACAACATGCCAAGCAGAACTCAGTATATGTAGTGAAGTATCTTGTTTAAAACGAGACATGTGACAGGATGCAGCCTGCACTGATGGATGCAACACAGCTAGCAGTGCACAGATCCCCCACCTGTAAGCGACAGATGCAGGATGAGTTGAAACAATTGTTGTGTTGAATAAAGATGCTTGCTAACTCCATTTTCTGATTCCCTCATTTATTGCACACACACACACACACACACACACACACACACACACACACACACACACACAC
>NC_068994.1:12810199-12812431 GCF_001194135.2 Octopus bimaculoides
GTAAGGACTTTTGAGCGAGATCGTTAGTGGCCCTGGACTGGCTCTTGTGCGGGTGGCACGTAAAATACACCATTTTGAGCATGGCCATTGCCAGTATCGCCTGACTGGCCTTCGTGCGGGTGACACGTAAAAGCACCTACTACACTCTCGGAGTGGTTGGCATTAGGAAGGGCATCCAGCTGTAGAAACTCTGCCAAATCAGATTAGAGCCTGGTGTAGCCTTCGGGTTCCACCAGTCCTCAGTCAAATCGTCCAACCCATGCTAGCATGGAAAGCGGACATTAAACGATGATGATGATGATGATATATATATGCACCTTTATGATGGACTTGCATACTTTCCACCTATCAGATTTATACTCACAAGGCATCAGTCAGCTGGGGCTGTGGAAGAAGACACTTGCCTATGGTGCTGCACAGTGGGGCTGAACCCAAAATCATGTGATTGCTAGGTGTATTTCTTAACCATTAAGCCATGCCTGTGCTTCTAAAAACTATACAAAAATTTAATCATAAAGTAGAAACGGTATGTATAATGTAGCAGCCAAGTAATTTTAATTAATCAAATAAATTAATTTAAACAATTAAAATTTTTTGGTGAGTTGAGAAAATTGTTAGCACTACAGACAAAATGCTTTCCAGCATTTCTTCCAGCTCTATATGTTCTCATTTCAAATTGCACCGAGGTCAGCTTTGCCTTTCATCGTTTTGGGGTCGATAAAATAAAGTACTGATGTTACTGACTACCCGCCATTCCCCAAAATTTCAGGCCTTGTGGCTGTAATAGAAAGAATTGTTGAGGATAGCTTCCTCTCAGACCATTTCTGGGTGAGACTGGCTACCCTGCTTGTCACCTCACTCTAGTTCTTCTCCAGTTGGAGGTCTGGTCTGAACCAGACCCCGAGCAATTTTATGGGCCCGACCATCCAGCATTCTACAATGCTTGGATCTGCCTCTCCAGGTGCCTAGCTGCAGGCCCACCAACTTTTCTGGATTAATCTTTACTCCTTTTACTTCCTTGTATTCTTTCACAAGAGTGCTGTGCTGACCAGGTCTATGTGCTTGTTGTCTGACACTATGACGGTGACATCGTCTGCGTATGCCAACACAACTCTCCCACATCCTAAATCATGCAAGATGCCTCTCAATGTCTCCTGTTTCCAAAGTAATGGCTCAAGAGTCAGTAGATACAGAAGGGATGAGAGTGGACACACTTGACAGACTGAACGTATGATGTTGAATGGTTCCAATTGATGACCAATTAATAATAATAATAATAATAATCGTTTATGTAGGACTGAAGTAACTCAACAGAAGTTTTTATAGATATAGAGAGAAGAGTTCTTTACTTGTATACGATTGACACAATCCATCACTAAGATAAACATAGCAGACATAATCCGTCACCAATGCAAACTTAATGACGAAAAGTGCGACTCGAAAGCAACAGTTGTTTATTTGTAGTTGAACTATATTTCGGCATCTTGTGTACCTTCCACAAGTTCAAAATAAACATGTCAGTTTAATTCATTTTTCTAGTTTATGTAGGACTGAAGTAACTCAACAGAAGTTTTTATAGATATAGAGAGGAGAGTTCTTTACTTGGATACGATTAAGTAAAGAACTCTTCTCTTAATAATAATAATAATAATATTGATAATGATAATAATAATTTTTATTTTTTATTTAAATTTTTCAGATCTATGTCCTGTTGATTGCTCAACTTTTGTGTTTTGAATTATGGGAGCAGCTGGGAGTAGCTTCAGTGATCTTCCCACCAATGAATACTTGAAACAGTTGTCAGGAAATAAGTCTCTGTCATCAATTGACCCCTTCTGGAACCAGTTGTTATCTTTTTCTTTCCTCTCCCCATCATCCAGGTAAAGTATAAAACTATATTTGCCTTTGTTGCTGGTGCAAGTGTTATGGCTGTGTGGTTATGGGGTGCCAAACACAGACAAACACATTAACATTATACACAGATACATACACAGATCATATATACATTTCTATTCTGTATAAGTCAAACATTTTTTGTAGGTAAACATACATTTTTTGTATTTCATGTATTTAATATACTTTATATATCGACCTGTCTAATTTGCTTATCTCTATATTTACGTTTATACCCACTCAAGTTTAAATCTTTTGAGCACTACAAACTGTATTCTATATGGAAAACATCTGATTCTCATCCAATCACTATTTATATATATATATATATATATATAT
>NC_068994.1:12813027-12819506 GCF_001194135.2 Octopus bimaculoides
TGCAACTAAGAGATGTCAACCAATTCAACCAAACAAGCAAACCTTTATAATTCAGTATGTTTTTTTTTGTTTTTTTTTTTACCTTGTCTTGTTCATGTCTTTCTTTGAAGATAGCTTCCTGTATTTATTTTATATTTGTTTTTATTATTTTAGTGCAGATGCCAGGCTCTTGGAGGAATCTACTTCATCAATATGTAAAAATTTAGCCATCAACAACTTCCAGACTGGCAATTTTGGTGCTTTGGTTCGTAACTTTATTGTCAGGGCTACAGAACTGAAAGCTTCTACACAATGTGAAGAGTAAGTAGGAATTGTTTCTTTAATAAATGTTTTGACATCATCCTCATCATCATAACATCCACTTTTCCATGTAATGTAATATTTTGCCAAGTAAGTTAATATTTTCTGTGTCAGACATATTTTCACAGAATATTGGAAATGAACGACATTCATTTACAACAACATGCTGTCTAGACAATGAGACAATTGTTAAGGCAGCGAGCTGGCAGAAATGTTAGCGATATTTCGTCTGCCGTTACATTCTGAGTTCAAATTCCACTGAGGTCAACTTTGCCTTTCATCCTTTCGGGGTCGATAAATTAAGTACCAGTTACACACTGGGGTCGATGTAATCGACTTAATCCGTTTGTCTGTCCTTGTTTGTCCCCTCTGTGTTTAGTCCCTTGTGGGCAATAAAGAAATAACAAACACATGCACTCACTCACCCACCCACACATACAGACATATATGTATATGGAAGCCCGTTTTGTGTGTGTGTGTACACACACAATATGTAAAAGTAAGATCTAAGGATCAAGATGTAGGAAGTTAGTAAGCTTTGAGCAGTCTGTAGAAGATATAAAAAACAACTTTCAGGAATGGTAGTGGTTTATTGATGTAGAAGGTTGTAAATTCCTCTGTCACCCTATCCCCTCAAAATTTTACATTAACAGGAAACCTAATAGGCACACCTCCCACCCCTGCTTTATTGTTTAATCAGAACCATGGCTCTTTACAGGGTCTGCAAGACAGGTTGGAGAGAAACATAGAAAACGGGTTGTTAAATGATGATGATGTGACCATAGGTTACAACTCACTCAAGACACAGCATAAAAACCAAATTCTTTGTTTCTCTTTCAGTAATATATTTACTTGGCAAACCTACAATGCTCTGTTTATCATCAGGAGTTTATGCAAGTATTTTGTTGAAAACCTCAGCGAAGAACTTATAACACAACAGTTTGATTCTGTCAACTCAGCTGAAGCAGGTAAATAAACATATTTTCCTTTGCCTTATGTATTTTCGTTTAAAATCTCCAAAATCAGTAAAAAATATATAGATGAATTTTCAAACCCTTTTATTACTATGTTTTCTGTTGAATTACAGTGTCTTCGTTTTAATTAATTTTGAAAACATGCCATGAAAAACAAAAACAAAAAAAGCGCTCAGTGGTTGGCATTAGAAACCAGCCATAGAATAAACCATTTACAAAGCAGACATTGGAGCTCAGTATAGTCCAGTTGACTGATATCAGCATATGAGCATGTACACACACACACACACACACACACACACACACACACACACACACACACACACACACACACACACACACAAACACACACACACTTACTCTAATAGAAATAGATAGTTCCATTCATTCTAATTGGAATTTTGGAACATAATTGTTTTAAATTTCAGCACAAGGTCAGTCGTTTTAAAGGAAGTTGATGTAACCAACCCCAGTGTTCAACTGGTACTTATTTTAACACAGTTCTATATTTAAGAGATGAGGAATTATTTACATTATTTACAATTGACGGATATGGCTGGTATACGTTTTGGTTGATATACCCTCCAGCCTTCATCAGGTGTCTTGGGGAAATTTTGAACCTGGGTTCTCATTCCTAAGATATTTTTCGATGTTGCTGTTGCTGCTGCTGTTGTTGTTGGTACTTATTTTATCTCCCACCAAAGGGATGAAAAGTAAAATCAGTCTCGGTGGAATTTGAACCCAGAACATACAGAGCCGGAAGAAATGCCACTAAGCATTTTGTCCAACTCACAAATGATTCTAGCAACTCATTTTGGCTTTTATATTGTGAATTTTACGACTTAGAAGTTCTTGCAGATTGTTGTATATTTCCAAATATTTGACATCCAATTTCTTATTTTTCAGAATGTGATTCAGATGACGACACTCCTCTTGCAGAGAAATTAATGAACTCTCTCGTGGAATTGCTTGTCGACGTTCCAGTTGTGTGAGTAACCATTTTTTTGTTGACTATCATCTTCAGTTTTAATGACTAAGTGGATGGCTGTGTTATACATGATTAATGATTGGAGGTAGTGATCAAGACCTTTGGCATTATGTCATGCTTGAGAAGAAGACCCATCAAACCAAGCAGAATTGCAGTCGTGGCAGATACCGGTGTCATGCAAATGGCACCTGTGCTGGTAGCACATAAAAGCACCCATTACAGTCTTGGAGTGGTTGGCGGTAGGAAGGGCATCCAGCTGTAGAAAACCATACCAAATCAGATTGGAACCTGGTGCAGCTCTCCAGCTTACCAGTTTCAGTTAAACCATCTAACCCATGCCAATATGGAAAGCAGATGCTAAATGATGATGATGAAAGTGAATAAATAGGCATTACATTTGACAGAATAATCTGAATGCTAAAGGGTTAAATAAAAGATATAAACATTATTTACATTTGATGGATATTTGTCCTCATCTTGTTTGTTGTTAACACAACGTTTCGGCTGATATACCCTCCAGTATTCATCAGGTGTCTTGGGGAAATTTCGAACCTGGGTTCTCAATCCACGCACTAAGCTTTAGTCAGCCTGGAACTGTAGTAGAAGACACTTGACTAAGGTGTCACACAGTGGGACTGAACTCAGTACTATGTGGTTGGGAAGCAAACCTTTCAACCACACAGCCATACTTGCACCTGTTGATAAGAAAATTAATAAGTAAATACAACATTGCATTGAAGATGTGTAGATTTATTATATTTCTTACAATTAAACAAAATATCATTTAAATACCCTGATCACCATTACAAATATGTAACCCTATTTTATTATCTTCCTACAGGAATTTCTCTTATGCTTTGCATTTGGAGGCATTGAACACTCTGATAGTTTTGCTGTCTATCCAAATGTATCAACCCCAAGCAGCCTCCAACTTTGCCTATTACAGATATATGATGCAAGGAAAATGGTAAATCTTTTAGTTTTAGTAAAATGAAAAAAAAAATTTAATTTAAATTAAAATAAAAAACACTTTTGTTTTTGAAACTTATTTTTATGGGCTTACAATCATGAGGTAGTGAGTTTGATTCCTGGACTAGGCTGTGTGTTGTGTTCTTGAAAAAGACACTTTATTTTTTGTTGTTCCCGTTCACTCAGCTGTAGAAACGAGTTGCGATGTCACTAGTGCCAAGCTGTATCGGCCTTTGCCTTTCCTTAGGACAGCGTCACTGGTATGGTGAAGGGAGACTGGTTTGCATGGGTGACTGCTGGTCTTGTGCCTTGGAGACTGACATGCACAGGTGACTTGTGCCTCAGAGGGGAACTTTCTCGGTGCAATCCCATGGTCATTGATGACTAAAGGGGGTCTTTACCATTTACCTTGGGGAAAAGGCGATCCATATTAATCTGGCCTTTATTCCTTGACCTGTCCAGTATGGAAGGCCCAATATGGAGCTTGTGATCTGCATGTGTAACTCTCTGGGTCATTGAGGTACACAAGTCATCACACTGCAACAAGAACTGGATGATGTGATGAATTTGATATCAGTAGACTGATAAAAATTTTTAAAAGTTTATGAGAGAACGGTCACTACGACTCATAAGAATTGCAAGAATTTCAGCTAAGTAGTGTCTATGCTGGTTGCCAAAGATTTTTCTTTCTTTGTAAAAAGTCATATTGTTAGAGGTGTATGTAAAAAGTATGATGCTCTATGGCAGGGGTTTTCAAACTTTTTGACTTGCGGACCCCTTTATATTTCAGGCTTTACCTTATAAACACTTATGAAATTTATATATAAATATTTGCTTAAAATAACATATATTTTTACATTTATTTATTTAACAGTATTTAACAAATAGGTTTATTGTCAATTAAAAGATTTCGATTAAAAACCATATATAAAATCAAATTGCCCATAAAAAGTATTTGCTGTTCATGGACCCCCTGTCTTGTCCTTGCGGACCACAGTTTGAAAACCACTGCTCTATGGAAATGAAACGTGGAATGATCTACAGTCAATGTTTAAAAAATACTGGTGTGTGACGGAGATATGTATGGCACCTGTGGAATTGTGGTTGTGGTCATTGTTGGTGTTGTGTAAATGGCACCCTAGCACCTGTGGTTCCTGGACTGGTCTGTGTGTTATGTTATTGAGTAAGACACTTTATTTCACGTTGCTCATGTTTAATTAAGTGTAGAAATGAGTTATGATGTCACTAGTGCCAAGCTGTATCAGCCTTTCCCTTTCTCTTGGATAACATTGGTGGTATGGAGAGTAGGAGGCTGATACGCATGGGCGACTGCTGGTCTTCCATAAACAACCTTACTTGGGCTTGTACCTTGGAGGGGAACTTATTAGGTGCTATCCCATAGGCATTCATGACTGAAAGGGGTCTTTACACTTTGTGTGGGGTAACTTTTTACATCAATTATACACCCATCCTGCTACCCCAATCTGTTTTAATTCTCATCAATTACAATCACAGTTTTTATTAACCAACTTTATTTATCCTCACAATATCTTCATAATAACCTTCCTTACAGCTTATACTCTAATACTCAACTTATATTCTAATACTCAACATTTTTCTCATAATTAATCCATCTTTTAACCCTTTTGATACCAACCTGCCTGAGACCAACCCTCAGTTCTATGATTCAAACTTCCTATTTTAAAGTGATCTAAATTAAAAGTTTACATCAAAGTTCCTTGTTAATTTATATCCCAAACATCAGATGAATAATGACAAAGTTATTTTACGAAGTTCTTCATTGTTTTCAAAATTAACTGAAACAAATGCAGTTTATTCTAACAGAAATATGGTGACAAAAAAGTTAATCTATCTTTTACCCCCTTTAATTCCAGTCTGTCTGAGACTGAACCTGGGTGTCTGAGATATAAACTCCTTGTTTTTAAGGTGACCTAAATTAAAACTTTTCATCAAAAGTTGATGTTAATATATGTTCCAAACACCAGCTTCAACTAAGTTTGATTAAATTCTCCTTTATTTTCAAAATTAATTTAAACAAAGGCAGTGTATTTCTACTGAAAGATGGTAACAAAAGGGTAAATTAACATAGCTGTCAATTCTCAAATTTAACCATTTCTCTTCCACCAGATGTCTTATATTTCTCACTAATCAAATATTGGTTGTTTCCAATTTTGGCAAAGGGCCAGCAATTTTGGGAGAGGGACTAAGTCAGTTACATTGACCCCTGTACTCAACTGGTACTTATTTTATTGACCTCAAAAGATGCAGCGACATTTGAACTTGGAATGTAAAGTTAAAAGAAATCTTAAGCAATTTGTGTGGCACCTTGATGATTCTGCCTGCTCACTAATCAAATATTGCTTCTAAACAGTATTGGGTTCTTGAAATATATCAAGAAAATTTCTGTTCATAATGGCAGGTCTGATTGGATTGGATCGTAGGAGTCTTCATTTACATTATTTATTGTCCATATTAAGGTGGTAGATTATCAGAACTGTTAGAGTATCAGTGAGGGAAAAAAAACCCCAAAAACCCAAAAAACTTGTGGTTTTTGTTCCAGCTCTTTACAGTCTCAGTTCAAACCCTGCCAAATTTAACTTCGCTTTTTGTCACTCCAGGGTTGATAAAATAAGGTATCAGTCAAGTACTAGGACTGATGGTATCAACTGACTCCCCCTCCCTTTTAAAATTGCTGGCCTTGTTGCTTAAATTAGAAACTATTATTTATGGTCTTCTTTGTCTGAGTTGATTGACTTAGTGATGGCCTGGATATTTAATAGACCAGACTACATTGTGTTATAGAAAATATTTGTGGCTATTGTTAGGAACAGATCTTGTTGTATAGGCCTCTGCTTTCTACTTCACATTGCAGACAATTAGAATATTTACATTGATTATGTAATTATAACCATGTGGTTATGAAGTTTACAATCATGTGGTTCCAAGTTCACTCCCACTCTGTGGCACTTTGGGCAAGTATTCTACTGTAGTCTTGAGTTGAACAATACCTCATTGACTTAGTTGACAGAAAGTGTGCAGAAGCCTGTTGTATTAGTAATGGAGATGGATTTTCTGAAAGCATAATTACTAGAGTAAGAACAGGGTAACAACAAGTGTTTCAGTATCAGAGTGAAGAGCAAATTGTTTGATGTTTGTGTATGAAGTGCAGTGCTTGCATGGTAGTGGAAACTGGGCCTTGAATGTGAAGGGTTTGTGAAGGCTTGGAA
>NC_068994.1:12819559-12820363 GCF_001194135.2 Octopus bimaculoides
GGAAAGAAATAATGCAGGCATACTCTACTCGATGTATAATGTTAGTGTGCATGAACAACAAAACATAAATGAGCTGAAAGAAAAACTGGATGCTATAGGAATTGGATGAAATGTGCATAGTAGAGGAATATACTGGTATGGGAATGTGATATGTATGGAGGATGTGATTATATAAAGAATTGCCAAATGTTCCAAGTGAATGGAGGTTAGAAGAGAGAGGAAATGAATAAAAGCATGGCATGAAATGAAGAGAATTGATCTGTGAAGAGGCTGAATCTCATGAAAGAGATGACAAAGGGCTGTGACACGTGACAGAATGCTGCGCCAGAGAAAACCTGCTTCACCCATGCATGCTTTGAAAAGCATATAAAATGATGATGGGATACTGATGGAGAGTGTGGTGTATAATATATAAACATTTGAATATCTCTTGACCACTGTAGTCAGATTATGTCCCCATCCATCATTTTTGCCCTCCCCCCTATCTTCATTACTCTAACATCTATCAGTCAACTTCTTTCCTATCATTCTACCTCTGTGTAATGAAGGATGGTATTAATATTCTGGATTATCTTTTATCTTTTACTGGTTTCACTCATTAGACTGCAGCCGTGCTGGGGCACTGCCTTCATGAATTGACCCCAGAACTTCTTTTTTTGTTTATTTTTTAAGCCTGGTACTTATTTGAGCTGTCCCTTTTGCTGAATTGTAAATTATGGGATGTAAACACACCAACACTGATTGTTAGACAGTGGTGGGAGACACATACACACACACACACACACACACACACACACACACACA
>NC_068994.1:12820373-12820920 GCF_001194135.2 Octopus bimaculoides
GATGGGCTTCTTTCAGTTTCCATCTACCAAATCTATTCACAAGGCTTTGGCTGGCCTGAGACTATAATAAAAGACACTTGCCCAAGGAACCACACAATGTGACTGAACCCACAACCATGTGGTTGGGAAGCAAGCTTCTCATCACACAGCTATGCCTGTGCTTATACTGGATTAGTTCATTATCTCCCATAATCTTCCCCTAATCATCAACGTTCTTTAATACTCCCCTTTACTCCTCTGACCAACCATTGTGAACACCCTTCACTGCTGCTGTCTTAACATCACCCATCTTCATTATTATATCAGTCCACCTCACAGTTCTCCTCTCTCTCTCTTGCTCTCTGTAGTTTGACTTCAGATCAGCCCTTATATAGGAGACCTCTGATGAAAGATGTTCCAGTCATGACCACCCCAACTTATTTCCAGATATAATGATGTCATATAAACTGTCATATAAAATAAGAAAATTGATCAATTTACATCATAAATAACATATACCGTATTTTAACGTGTATAAGGAACCCTCGTGTATAAGGACCCCCCCCCC
>NC_068994.1:12821556-12824184 GCF_001194135.2 Octopus bimaculoides
CCCCCCCCCCTAATTTTGGAGGCTTAAAATTTGGAAAAAAAAGTTTTACAAGGGATTATAATACTATCCATGTATAAGAAACTTCCATGTTTTTTTAACCTAATTTTTGACAGAAAACGGTTCCTTATACATGTTTAAATATGGCAATTTGTTGTGTGTATGGAAAAAAAAAAGTGGGGTGCAAGAATCTAGAAAGTTCCCCTTCAAGGCACAAATCCGGCCAAGGTTGTTTACGGAGGACCAGCAGTCGTCCATGCATGCCAGCATCCCCCCTCAACGCCACCGATGTTATCCAAAGGAAAGACAAAAGCCGATACAGCTCGGCACCAGTGACGTCGCAACTCATTTCTAGAGCTGAGTGAACTGGAGCAACGTGGAATAAAGTGTTTTGCTCAAGAATACAACACACAGCCCAGTCTGGGAATTGAACTCACTCCCTCATGACTGTGAGCCCAACACAAACCACCGAGCCATGTCTCTTTACTTTTGATCAGCTCATGGCTATACAAGAAAGCATTTGCTCAAGGTGTTATACACTAGGACTTAATCTGAAACAATGTGGTTGGGAAGCAAACATGTTGCCACAGCCATGCCTGCATCTATATTTGCTCTTTTCTAACTAGGGTTTTTCTGTAAGGAAAGATTTTTTTCCCTAGTAAATCCCTATTATTTTTCATATAATAATTCCTTGCTTTTATGTTTGAAATCATTCCAACGTAAGCAAAATAAATAGCAATGGTTTTGTGATTAAGAAGTTTGCTTTACAACCAAGAGGTTCTAGGATCAATCCCACTGTACTGTTCATTATGAAACCATTAACCTTGAATAGACTAAAACTTAGAGTGAAATTCAGTAGATAGAAACTGTATAGAAGCCTGTTTTATGTCCTTTGTCCTTCAGCTCTTAAATGGAGTTATAGGAGCTCTACCTTAACAGATTGTATGTTTTGGGCATTATTTAGATCTGATGGGGCTCATCCTCTTTAGGTCTGACCAGAGCTGATCTCTTCTAAAGAGAGAGAGAGAGAGAGAAATAAAGTGGAAGGAGAGAGGATAAAAGGAATATCAATGCAGGGGTGGTGCTTTATTCATCGACTCTGAAAGGACAAAAGTCTAAATTGATCTTAGCAAGATTTGAACTCAGAATGCTGAGAGCCAGAATAGTTACCACAGAGCAGTCTATATGGTGCTCTTACGACTCTGCCAGTTGCATGTGTATGTGTCTGTGTGTTGGTAATTGTGTGTAAATGAGAGAATGCTTATAAATCAGTTGAGCCGAAATACTGGGCAGTATCTAGTAATAATTGCGAGTTACACCCCCTTACACTAAGCTGGACTAAATTATTATTCGACTAGGATAAAAGCTGCACTCCATGCGGACTTTTAAGCTAGCCTCTGTGGAGGGCTAATTGGGCTTGTGGCCCAAAACTAAGGAGAGCTAAATAGCATGACTATAATACATCTATAATGACTGTATACTCCAGTGGGGTTTGATCAGAGGTTAATTCCATAATGCAATCATTCTATTGTTCCAGTCCCATGTTGAATTCCAACTGTTGGCCAATTTGTCCCAAAGTTCTTATCTCGATGTAAAATTAAAGAAGCAAATGTCATTTATCTCCCCCTTGATCTTTGATGTCATCTGACAGTCGCCAACCAAGATGGCGTGAACCAGCCAAGCTTTACCTGCTAGAAATAGCAACCCAAATGCTTTTAAATCAGATCCCAATGCTGGATGTTCATGAACCAAATGAAGGGCAGATTTTCAATCCCAGGTTGTTCCGTTGATCAGATCAACTGGAACCCTCGATGTCGTAAGCGACGGAGTGCCAGCATACTTTCACATAGCAAAGTCTTTCAGTCTTTCACCATGTATATCTGTTCCTTTCTTACTGACATTCTCTCCCACTATATCTCAAATTCCTTGCCAAATATATAGAACTCCAATTTCTCTGTTCATTTATTTCTACTTCATTAATCTTTACCTGTTTAAGCCATATTTGTATATATATATATCTGTGTGTGTGTGTGATGTACATATGTATGTAAATATATGTGTATATTTGCTCTAGCTGGTCTTTGGAATGTTGTGACACTTGGAATGGGTAGTACTGCCAAAAAGAAAGAAGATGAATTTATCACTGAAGCACTTTTAGCCAACCAAAGTATTCTGTTTGTACTAGTGTTGGCTAATCACTGTACAGGGGAACGCAAGATGATTAATCCCTATCGACAGGCACTCTGCTCTTTCACCAATTCTCAAGGTAAGTCTACCTTTATTTTCTCTCCATATCTTATCCATCTCTGTGTGTCTCTTTCTCTATCTCTGTCTGTTTTTTTAATCTATGTATCTGCTCATCTCTCCTTGCACCCACCTGCTTTTTTATTCAAATTGCCTTTGCCTACCTGTTGACAGTATTTCCCCTTGCCTGTCTGTATAAGTGTATAATATATATATATATATATATATATATATATAAAATACAGTGTACATTTAATACACATTAGAGATGCCCATAGAAGGACATCTAACCCGCTAGAAAGAGCAGCCAAAGCTCTACACCACAAAATTAGGGATAATTTCGAAAAGGAATGAAAAATAAAAACATTTACCATCTATATTCCGAAC
>NC_068994.1:12824757-12832180 GCF_001194135.2 Octopus bimaculoides
ATTTACTGAGTATTAACTGAAACAGTTGTAAGGGATGCTGGTTATTTTGCTGTTGATAATAAACAATTATTAACTTACTAATTTTCTTTTTCTTCTCATATATATATATATATATATATATATGTCATATAATATTAATATATATATTCTCATAACATTCGGTATATCATGCTTAATGCAGATATACTGTTGAAAATCTGGAAATGGTAGTATTCATCTTGAGAAAGCATTTCATATAGAAGAATCATGTTAAAAGACACAGGAATATATCTGTCTATACAAGATACTTTCTTGAGACAAATACTGCATTTCCAGGCTTTCAACAGTATATCTGCATTAAGTATGATATCCAGAATGCTATTTTGAACTAATACTGCTTCCATCACTAATAACAAATATATATTCTTATCCAAACTCAAACACATGCAGCCCCTTCAGAGCTGGTGAACTCAAAGACCACAAGTAAACACATTAGTTAAGGATGAACACCATTTATTGAAGGACTTTTATCTACACCACGAGAAATGTCAAGTAGTTATTGATTCTGACTTCAGTTTACTGATATTTCTCTCTTTAACTAATTACTATTTCTCAAATTGTCAAAGGATTCTGAACAAATTCTATAACTGCATTCACCTTCAATTTGTTTTTTGACCCCATTTTGAATTTTTAATATAATTTTTGTATGCTGTTTGTCAAATGTTATTTGTTTTCCTTCCCTGATCTGTTTGCAGATGAATCAGAGAGTTCTGTCCCAACAGAAGCAGTTGCAACCTTCAAGCTAGACTTCTCTAAATTGTATAATACACTTTGTGAAACACTTCGAGATGATCAAACTACTTTGCTTTTGTATCTTTTACTGCACAGAAATCCCCACATGAAAGCTTTCATCTTATCCAGAACAAATATAGATTCATTAGTAAGTATTTACAAAAACTAATCTTTGATATTAATTGTTGGAGTAGCAGACAAAATATGTATTAAAACCTTTCATTTTAACCAAAAAAAAAAAAAAAATGAAAAAGTTAGTTGTTTTATTAGATCCTTCCAAATTCTTGAAATAAAATATTAAATAAAAACACATAGAGAACATATTCCATCAGAAATATGGTCATAAGAAGGTTAAATGTAAAAGGTTAAAAGAAAAATATAAACATCATCATCATTATCATTGTTTTAACATCCACTTTTCCATGGTTGCATGGGTCAGATGGAATTTGTTGAGGCAGATATTCTCTAGCTAGATGCTCTTCCTGTCGCCAATTCTCACCTGTTTCCAAATAAGGTAATATTTGTTACAACTCTCCCAATTTGCTTATCACTTATCTGTTATGTATTTTATTTTGTTTTCTATTAATAATCAAAGACACAGTTTTTCCATCTACAGACTTACCGAAGTAGTATTACCAGTTTTTTTACCTCTTTTCTAGGTGATGCCTATCCTACAAATCCTATACCATGCACAAGACAAAAACTCCCATCATATTTATATGGCACTTATTATCTTATTGATTCTAAGCGAGGATGATGTCTTTAATCGTGCAATTCATGATGTTGTAAGTAATTGCATCTTTTTGTTCTGTTTTTTCTTAACCCTTTAGATTTCAGATTTCTTTGTCAAATATACTACTTATTTATTCACATTGTTTTGAATTAATCACATGTTATTTTGTAGCTTCAAAATTTCAGTGGTGTGTTTGCATATTTTTAGAATGACATTGTAGGGTAGGTGTGAGAGGTTGGATCTGGTTAGTTTTAGCATTAAAAAAAAGGAGAATATTTGGGCCAGATATGGCCGGATTAAATGCTAAAGGGTTAAAGGGACCCTGAGATAATCATTCAGTTATGAATGATTGACTGAGCATGAAATCATGTGGTTTTGGGCCCTGTCCTATTCTGTGGAACCTTGGGCAAGTGTCTTGTAAAAATTTCTTGTCTTGCAAGTTATATATATATATATATATATATATATATATATATATATGTTTGTATATATATATGTATGATGTATGTATGTATATATATATGTATGCATGTATGTATGTATGTATACACACACATGCGCATGTGTGCACATACATATAATCTCCATTGTTTTAAAATGCAAATTCTTTTGACAGACAATAAAACATGTACCTTGGTTCAAAGAAAGAAGTATCAATGAAGTCACATTAGGAGGTCTCCTCATTCTCGTTGTCATACGAACCATCCAATACAATATGACACGGATGAGAGTAAGTACATTCACACATTTTCTTTTTTGGAGTCTGTCAATTTTTACTTTCATTTATTCCATTAAATAATTCATATTTGTGGTGTTTGTAATTTGTATGAAGAGTTTTCCAATTCTCATATGACACACAATATCTTGTTTTTTTGTTCTTATGTATTTTGTTCATTCTTTAGTTTCTATTGTTATTTATTATCATTAAGGCACTGAGCTGGCAGAATTGTTAGCATGCTGGGTGAAAATGCTTAGTGGCATTTTGTTTGTCTCTACGTTCTGAGTTCAAATTCCATTGAGGTCGACTTAGCCTTTCATCCTTTCGGGTTTGATGAAATAAGTACCAGCTATGCACTGGGGTCGATATAATTGACTACCCCCCTCCCACCTCCCCTAAATTTCAAGCCTTATGCCTTTAGTAGAAAGGATTATGAAGGCAGCGAGCTGGCAGAATTGTTAGTGCACTGGGCAAACTGCTTAGCGGTATTTTGTCTGTTTTCCAGTTCTGAGTTCAAATTCCACCAAGGTTGACTTTGCCTTTCATCCTCTCAGGGGTTGATAAATTCAGTACCAGTGAAACACTGGGGTCGATGTAATCGACTAGTCCCATCCCCTAAAATTTCAGGCCTTGTGCCTTTAGTAGAAAGGATTATTAAGGTAGTGAGCTGGCAGAATACACACACACACACACACACAGACATTGACACGTGCGCACACTCATGCTCATATGAGTGTTTTTTTGTGTTTGTCTCTCCACCACACTGCTTGAGAACAGGTATTGCTTTGTTTACATCTTCTAAACTTCAATGTTTCAGCAAAAGGGATCAATAGAATAAGTACCAGACTTTTAAAAAATCCCCCAAAAAACAAGCCCTAGGGATCAACCCTGATAGGATGAAAGGTAAAGTTGACCTCTGTGGAATTTGAACTGAGAATGTGAAGATGGACAAAACGCCGCCAAGGATTTTGCCTGGCATACTAACAATTCTACTAGCCTTGACAACAACAACACCACCAACAACAACAATAATAATCCTTTCTACCAAAGGCTCAAGGCCTGAAATTTTAGGGGAGGGAGCTAACAATTCTGCCAGCTCGTCATCTTGGGCAATAATAATAATAATAATAATAATTATAATAATAATAATAATAATAATAGTAGTAATAATGATAAACCATATGTATTTGTTTATTGAGACATTTCTGTTCATCATTTATCTATTTTCTGTTGCAGGATAAATACTTACACACAAATTGTCTTGCTGCATTAGCCAATATGTCTTCTAACTTCAACAACTTACATCCTTATGTTGCTCAGCGAATTGTCAGGTAAGATTCTCTTTTGTTTTGTCTTACCACTGGTTTCAGTCATTTAACTGTGGCCATACTTGGACTCTTGTCACCGCCGACAGCAATAGTCTCCTACTTGTTTTTTGGCACCATTGACTGGTTTCATGTGAGACAATTCTTCCACAAACCAGGGTGTCACGTGCATAGCAAAACACAATAAAGTACATAATATATAATTTAATTATCTACTACTTATAATAATACTCTTGTGTTTTTCTCCGTCACAACATATGAATGAGAAAGGAAGAGGTGATAGATGAATATGGAAGGAAGGAAGGAAGGAAGGAAGAGGTGATGGCAAACTTGGTAATGGGATGATGGAAGCTCTAAGGTGAAAAAAAAAACAAAAATCAGACAGTGTTTCAACTCTGTATGAGTATATTTGTGCGTGTATGTAAACGCTCCCACAACCAGTTTACCATCACCCCTTCCTTCCTTCATTACCAGGACCAACAGGTACAACTTGCATCCTAAATATATTGCTTGCCTGGCAACAGACAGGTGGTTCATGTCCTGTCAATTAACCTGTTGTTGGGTTTTATCGCAGATGATGTCTTACCAATGTCTTAAGTCATTTTTATGTTGAATCTGTCAGAAGTGTCCTTCATTCGTATTTTTCAGTTTGTTTGCTCAACTGTGCAAGAAACACAGCAAATTGGTTGAACATATTCGAAGTGCTGCAGTGAATGGTTCTCTTGAAATGGAACAAGGAAATGGTGTTGACTCAGATTCAGATATAGATTATGTAAGTATTAGCTGACCATTTGCATCTTTATGTTCTGAGTTCTAATTCCACTAAGGTCAACTTTGCCTTTCATCATATTGAGGTTGATAAAGTAAGTACCAGTTGAGCATTGGGGTTGAGGTAATCCACTTACCCGCTGCCTTGAAATTGCTGGCCTTGTGCCAAAATTTGAAACCAATATTATAAACCTATATCATCTAAAGAAAATGTGTTAAAACAATAAGGATGATTACAGTAGTAATTTTAGACATGCTTTTATATATATATTTTTTTTTTCTTTTTATTTATATAATTTCAGGTACAAGACTTAGCAGTTCTTGAAGAAGTGATTCGAATGGTGTTGGAAATAATCAATTCCTGTCTAACAAATGGAATCTTACATAATCCAAACTTGGTCTACTCTCTTTTGTATCAGAAAGATCAGTTTGGGATGTTTCGAACGCATCCGACTTTCCAAGATATTATTCAAAATATTGATACTGTAAGTAAATAGGGTTGCCTATGTTTCACTTCTTAAATCATTTAGCATTTAAACCAGCCATATCCGGCCTAAATATCCTACTCGTTTTATGTTTTAACCAGCCAGATCCATTCTCTCATGCCTACCCTGCAATGTCATTCTAAAAATAATACAGTGTAACAAAATTTCCATGGTTGTGTGGTTAAAAAGCTTGCTTCCCAAGCATGTGGCCTTGGATTCAGTTTCACTGCATGGGTACCTTGAGCAAGTGTCTTCTACTCTAGCTGCAGCCCAACCAAACACTTGTAAGTGGATTTTGGTTGACAGAAACTGAAAGAAGCCAGTCATACGTGATATATAAATATATCATCATCATTTAACATCCGTTGTCCATGTTGGCATGGGTTGGACTGTTTGACTGGAATGGCAAGCTGGAAGGCTGTACCAGACTCTAGTCTGATCTGGCATAGTTTCTATGGCTGGATGCCTTTCCTAATGCCAACCACTCCGAGAGTGTAATGGGTGCTTTTACGTGCCACCAGCACAGGTGCCATTTGTGTGACACCAGTATCTGCCACGACTATAATTTTACTTGGCTCAATGGGTCTTCTCAAGCATGACATAATGCAAAGGTCTCAGTCATTGTTGGACTCTTACCCTGATGAAGGAGGCTCTGGATTTTATTAATGTTTATTTGCTTCCTTTACTGGCTGCAAATTTTTATGAACTACATCTGCCAACATTATGAAGTCACTTCAAGTGCTCAGAAACAACTGTTGGATTTCTAACACCTTCTCTCCTCTAATTTTTGAGTTTCTGTAATCTGAGTAAGTCTGCTCTATCAAAAAATATATATATTTATATTTGATTTTTTATCATCTGAAAATTTCAAGTCTGCCTTCTCTTTTTACATGTATACATGTATATATATTTTGTACATTAAAACCTAACGTTTTATCTGTTTATCTGAATCATTATCTCCCTATCTGCTCACTAGGATTCTCCTTATAGCCACTCTTTATTCTGTTGACTTGGTCCTCAGTAAAGATATCGGAGTGTAAGTTCAAATCATTTGAGCGCTTCTAAGTGTGTTCTGTATTAAGATTCTCTCAATCTCATCTGTTGATTCTGTATATACATATATGTACATACATATATGTTTGTGTGTGTGTGTGTGAAGTTGGCCTTAGGAAGGGCATCCAGCTGTAGAAACTGTGCCAAAGCTGGTATTGAAGCACAGCATAGCCCTGTGGCTTGCTGTATCCTGCAGACCATCCCACCTATGCCAGCATGGAAAACAGACATTAAATGATGATTATGTGTTTGTGTATGTCTCCTTGTGTAGACGTTGTGTGACGGATGTAAATGAAAATCATTGCACAGGTGAGGTAGTTTATAACCAGTCTTCTGTGGAAAGCATGTCTAGCTATGTGAAAAAATATTGCCTTGTTTGGAAACAGGTGAAGATTGGAAGCATATGGAGCATCTTACTATAGAAAATCTCTTTCAACAATTTCTATCTGACTCATGAGAGAATTGAGGAATGGACGTTAAAACAATGCTGATGAAATTCTTGAAATTTTTTATTTAATTTTTCTCTTTCAGGTTTTAGCCTATTTTTCTTCCAAACTAGAACAAAATGGACAGAATCTTTCTCCAAATGAAGTTTTAACAACCATTAAGGAAGGGTCTTTACAGTTTCGTAAAGATCGATTAAGAGTGAGTTAATTTTGTTTGTTTGTTGGGGGTTTTTTTGTATACTTTGTGGTGGGTTTTGAAAAAAAAATATATTTCTGTTTGAACTGTTTTTATATTTTTCTGCATTTTCTAAAATACTTTCATTGACTGCTAAGCATATAGTAATAATTAGATTTTTATCTGTCATGTAACAACTGAGGAAATATAATCTGCCATTATGGGTAATATCAGAAAATATGGCATACATACAATAATTATTTATTTAACTTTTATCAAATTTCTTGGTACTTACAGGTGTCCATAAATTACCTTTATAATTTGAATAATTTCAAAAAAAAAAAAAATGAAAACTAAGGTTTACTCAGCAGAGTATTCCCAACCACATGGTTCTGGGTTCAGTCCCACTGTGTGGCTCCTTGGGCAAGTGTCATCTACTTAGGTTCAGCCTTGTGAGTGGATTTGGTAGACAGAAACTGAAGGAAGCCTGTTGTATATATGTGCGTGTGTGTGTGTGTCTGTGTCATTATGCCTGTGTTTATCTCCCCTGCCCACTGCTAGATAACTGATGTTCATGTGTTTACATTCCCATAACTTAGTGGTTCAGCAGACTGACATAATAAGTACTGGGTTTAAAAAAAAAAAGTATTGGGGTCGATTCATTCAACTAAAAGTTCTTTAAAGCAGTGCCCCAGCATGACCACAGTCTAATGACTGAAACAAGTAAAAGATAAAAGAATCAAGTAAAGTTTTATTAGAGACACCAGAACAGCAAATAGAGACTCAGACATTGCTTAGAAAATATTTTTCATTTTTAACCTCGTATATAGTACCCATGAGGAATTTTGACCTTTAAATTTTGGGGAAAAAATGCGGATTATACTCGAGGATTTACGGTATATATTTATGTGTGTGTGTGTGTCTTTGTGATTGTGTTTGTCTCCCCCCC
>NC_068994.1:12832341-12833128 GCF_001194135.2 Octopus bimaculoides
TGCTCGTGAAATTAACGTGCAAGTGGCTGAGCACTCCACAGACACGTGTACCCATAACGTAGTTCTCGGGGATATACAGTGTGACAAGGCTGACCCTTTGAATTACAGACACAACAGAAACAGGAAGTAAGAGTGAGAGAAAGTTGTGGTGAAAGAGTACAGCAGGGTTCGCCAGCATCTCCTGCCGGAGCCTTGTGGAGCTTTAGGTGTTTTCGCTCAAACACTCACAACGTCTGATCTGGGAATCGAAACCGCGATCCTATGACCGCAAGTCCGCTGCCCTAACCACTGGGCCATTGCGCCTCCATGCTCTAGCATGACTGCAGTCAAATGACTGAAACAAGCGTGCATAGCTTTCTTTTTCCCATTGCATGCCACCAAGCCTAGTATGTGCACTCCTTCTACACTTTGTTAACTCTCTCTGTATCTTCTCTCGCACTTCTTTCAACCAACCAACCAACCAGCCAACATGTCAACTGGCATTATATAGACATTGTAATATTTTTTTTTTGCAGAAATTTCCCGAGCTGCGTTTTAAGTATGTCGAAGAAGAATCTCCAGAAGAATTTTTCATCCCTTACATGTGGTCATTGGTCTTTCACTCATCACACTTGTATTTCAACCCAGCTCGAATCGTACTCTTCTCCCTGGCTGTTTCCTGAGATTTACTTTCTACTGGTGGCAGTGAGGCTGACGCTGGTGGGGCAAACGTGCCTCAAAGGACTCCTAATACTTGTAGCTATGGCAACAGAACTGAAATATGGATGACGAAAACCAGAAACGTCTT
>NC_068994.1:12833982-12842449 GCF_001194135.2 Octopus bimaculoides
ATATATATATGTGTGTGTGTGTGTGTGTGTATCAGTGTGTATGTATATATGTATATGTCAACGTGTATGTGTGTGTATATATGTGAATGTATATGCGTGTATATACATAGGTGTATTATAGAAAGTTTCCTTAATGAAGAATTTAGCAAACAAAAAACAAACAAAACAAAAAACAAAAATTATAAAAATTACAAAAAGACAACAAAAAAACTGGGTTGAAAAAAAAAATTTGTTTTATTTTTTAATCTTCAAACTCAGTGTGTTGCTGACTATTGGTTTCCTATTTATTAGATAATAATAATTTTTTTTTGTCACTAATTAACACTTGTTCATATAAACCTCATTATCAATATATTATCTGCTTTAGAGGGGAATTTTTTTTTTTTTTTTTTGGCAGTAACTAATTAATTAAAGAAGTGACTTCTCACTTCTCTTTTAAACGAAGGTCAAATTAATATGTTAATTTAGGTATTTTGTCAGAAACTGGACATTGTACTTTAGATTGAAATTTAAAAAAAAAAATTAAATAGAATAAACGTTTTTGAATTTAATCTAGCAAGCACAATATTTAATTAAAATCACACACTCCCTAATTAGATCACCCTCCACCTAGTAATAGATCTCTCCACCTCTGAAATAAAATCCACTAATGTTAATAAAATGCATGGATATTTTTTCCCTTGTATACATTTAATTAATTGTATCTGTAATGGTAATGTTAATTTTTCTACATTGTAATTCATTTAGGAGAGAAACATATGCAGTTTTTACTTATAATTTTCCTTTCTAAATATCTATTTGTTTTGGGGTTTTTGTATGGCTAAACTCAATCTTGGAATTAATTGAACTTTTACCTTTCAAACTTTATATTTTGTTATGAAAAGCAAAATATTATTATTTAATTTGAAACTGAAAAGTGAAACAGACCCATTGAACTGCTCCTGCAGTTTTTGTTTTTCTGTCTTAAACTGACACCGGTAATATTTAACTAAATAACACTTCTTAACTCTTTAGCATTTAGATTACTCTGTCAAACATAATGCATATTTATTCACATTGTTTTGAATTAACCACACATTATCTCGTAGCTTCAAGATTTCAATGGTGTGATTACTTAGTTTTATAACGAGATTGTAGGATAGGTGTGAGAGGCAGGATCTGGCCAGTTTCAACATAAATCAGATATAATATTTGGATTTGATATGGCTAGTTTAAATTCTAAAAGGTTAATTGAAAAATCTTTACAGTTAATATTGACTGAAAGAAATTTAATTAATTTAATTTTCATTTCATTGATTTTGTTTTTTAAGAAAAAAATCTGACCAAATTAATGAAAGAATTCTTTAGCTTTTAAACTGACCATATCCAGCTCAAATATTGAACCTGTTTTATGTTCAAACCTGTTGAGTTTGGCCTATCACACCTATCCTACAATGTCATTCTGAAAATAAACAATCACATTATTGAAGTCTCAAAGCTATGCTATGATGCATAATAAATTCAAAGCAATTTAAATGAATAAGTAATACGTTTGACTGACAGAGGGTATATGGTAAATGTATACCCTCTTCAAATAGTTACAAGAAACTGCAGAAGAATTTTCACTGAGAATTTACTGGGAGACTGTGTTTTTTTTCTTTCTTCTTTTACCCAAAGAAATATTTTACTTTTTGTTTATTTCTTGTAGTTGTTAACATTTGTTGGTTATATTCTTTGAGTTTGAAACAGATACATCTCATAGATGAAACATAACCATTTACATTCCCCAATAAATTCAGATTTCATATGCTTTGATTAAAATTATTTCAGCTGTTTCCAGCAATGGTTAAACTGTTTGTGCTGTTGTTATTATTGTTATTTTTTTTTTTTGTTTTTACTAACCAAGATTTATTTTTCATTTGAATATGAATTTTCTTTTATCGGATTAAAACATTGTTTTTAATTAATAGAACACTGTTTTTCAAATATTTATATTGCCATTTTTTCCCTTCTTATTTCTTTGTTGCTTACAAGGGGCTAAACATGGAGGGGACAAACAAGGACAGACAATGGGATTAAGTCGATTACATCGACCCCAGTGCATAACTGGTACTTAATTTATCGACCCCAAAAGGATGAAAGGCAAAATTGGCCTCAGCGGAATTTGAACTCAGAAAGTAACGGCAGCCGAAATACCGCTAAGCATTTCGACCGGCGTGCTAATGTTTCTGCCAGCATGCCGCTTTATAATCCCTTCTAATAATCAACACAGGTGTAGCTGTGTGGTTGAGAACCTTGCTCCATCATATATATATATATATGTATTAGTGTGTCTGTGCTTGTCCCCCTCCATCGCTTGATAACCGATGTTGGTGTGATTATGTCCCCATTAATTAGCAGTTCAGCAAAAGAGACCGATAGAATAAGTACTAGGCTTACAAAGAATAAGTCCTGGGGTCACCACACTGACTACTTTATACAGTCCTTCTTCCCCATGACATTTATCCCTCTGGAATCCTCTCCCTATTTTTAGCCTTCTGGCCTACCTTACCCATCTTTATTCTACAGCCATCAACTTGTAGTTTTTCTTCAAGAGCTTCAACTGCATCAGCATCACCCATGTTGCAGGACCTGGTAACGCCATCGACAATGGACCCTCTTCCAAATTAAACCATTAAAAAATACTAAAAAAAAAAAACCAATACATTGCTCAGTTTGGCCAAAATTTACAGCAATGAATACCGAATGAATTTTGATAGAGATGAGATTTTGGATGCCTGTAGAAAGGACTGCTCTTGTTCTTCTCCTTGTGTTACTTAAGTCCTTCACTCCCTATGAAGCATAGGCCATCAACAATCTCAGTTGCTATGGAGCATAAGTCATCTCCACTGTTCTAGTCTCTGAGCTGTCTTTTCCCTTGCTCTGGTCTTATTGGTTTTGAATTATCTTTGATACTTCTGTAACTTTGATATTTTTCTTGGTAGAAGCCTTTCTTCCAGTCCTTACTCCTTTCCAGATTCTTCCATGAACTGTTGCTAGACCATAATTACTTATTTACTTAAGTCCTTTGCTCCCCATGGAACATTGGCCACCAATGACTTTTCTCCTCTGTTCTAAACTCTACATTGACTTTTCTGCTTCTCTCCATTTGGATCCCTGCTTTTTCAGTATTGCCCCAGTATCTACTTCCAGTTATTTTCAGGGCATCCTCCCTTCTGCCTCCATTAGGGGCTCCAGATCCTATGTTTCCTTGAGGGAAGACCTTTCTCTCCCAGACCTTATTGGTTTTCAATTGTCATTGCTGCTTCTCTAACATTTGTTTATTTCTAGGTAGGGATTTCATCTCAAACCCAATTTTATGTGAAGAACTGGTCCATATTAGTTTGGCTTCTATCCTTTGATCTGCCTTGTCAGGAACTTGTGCTCCACTGGCATAGCTCTTAAGGTCATTGAGGCACAGAAACCACTATACTACATCAAGGACTTGACCTTCAGGTGGCTGCTGTTGTGTGCTACACTTGACCGTTTCTGTTCGACACCACTACCATGTTCATACCTTTAACATTCACACTAGCTCAATGGTTTGTGAATGGCTTTATTCTTTCCTCTAAAATGATGAAAAAACAAAACAAAACACTACTACAACCACCATCCATTAGAGATCAATGTAATATGGATTTCAAATTTTGGCACAAGGCCAGCAAGCTCAAGGGAGAGGAAAGGTTGATTACTTCAACCCCAATGCTCAACTGGTATTTATTTTATTGACTCAAAAAGGATGAAAGGCAAAGTCAACCTCAGTGGAATTTGAACTCAGAATGTAAAGACAGACAAAACATTCCTAAGCTTGGTTGCCTTAATATCATTATTAATAATAATAATAATAATCATAATCATCAACCCCGATGCTCAACTGGTCTTCTTTTTATTGACCCTGAAAGGATGAAAGGTAACATCAACGTCAGAGGAATTTGAACTCAGAATGTGAAAAGAGATGAATTGCTGCTAAGCATTTTGCCAGGTGTGGAGGCGCGTGGCTTAGTGGTTAGGGTGTCAGCATCATGATTGTAAGATTGTGGTTTCGATTCCTGGACCGGGCGACAACACAATGGAACACATTGACACTGGCTTACACCTAATGTCCGATCCCCATATACTGCATTAATATTCCTTGCACTTTCCATTGTGTTGTTGCCTTTATTGAACTCATAAAGCAAACTGCCGAATATGCTCCTTTGACACTTCCATTATAGCTTTGAAAAAATAACTGTTAAAATCGAACTGCACTCTTCAAAACTTGCACTAAGAATAAGTACACGGTAAAATTGCTACCTGCTTTTATAGCAAGTTGATGCAGGTAGTTTATCCCGTCCCCCTCCAACTTTTAGTTCATTCAGTTGAAAAAAAACACATTATTTATGAGATGACTCAATACTTAACTCTTTAGCATTCAGATCACTTTGTCAAATCTAATGCTTATTTATTCACATCATTTTCAATTAATCATTGCATCATCTTGTAGCTTTGAGATTTCAATGATGTGATTGTTTATTTTTAAATTGACATCATAGTGTTGGTGTGAGAGGCCAGATCTCGCTGATTTGGTTTGCATATAGAACAAGTGGAATATTTTGACTGGATATGGCTGGTAAATATATATATATATATATATAACACAAGAGAAATATCTTGAAAGAGTAAATTTATTCAATAGAGTCACTATTGGCTTCAACCATGGCCTCCAGACAACTTTGGAATCTCCTGTAATTCTTCCAGAAGGTCTCCTTGTTTAAGTTGGTGAATACTGTCATAATCCTTGCCTGATGATGTGGGTGATTCTGTTAACAAATTTATTGAAAACTTTAGTGTCTGTTTGTATAATATCTGTGGCTCTTGTCTCTCTATCTGACCTCCCCACTTTGATGAGAGTGATTGATTTTATTCTCTATTTCTGGTGGGTGGATGTCTCTATTAGGTGAAATTTTCCATTGTTTGTTCATTGACTGTTTAAATGATTTCACACCTTTGTCCTATGTCTCATAAGGACTTTCATTTCCCTGGAATTTTATTGTTGCACATGATGACCTTTCCTTCTGGAACATATCAAAAGCATCATATAGCTTGCATTGTTCACAGAAATTGTTGAAGTTTCATAACATTGTGTCTTGTTCAAAGAGATTTTGTTGCCAGCCAGTCCTATTTGAGGATCTCTTTTTGAATCAGTTTCAACCAGCTTTGTGAAAGTTTATGCTATGTAGAGCTATATACATATACATGCATGCATACATACATACATACACACACAAACATACACACATGTATACATACATGCATGCAAACGTACTTACATACATATGTACGTATGTACATACATACATGCATACATACATATATATACATGCATGCATACATACAGACGTACATACATATATACATACACATATATGCATGCTTACATATATTCATACATGCATATGCATACATACATATATATATACATGTATGCATACACACATACATGCATACATACATACATACATACATACATACATACATACTCCTATATGCATGCTTACATATATTCACAGATACATGCATCTGCATACATTCACACACATACATGCATATATACATGTATGCATGCATACATACATACCTACATACATACGTATGGAAAGGGAGAGGCATACATACATATATATACATGCATATATATACATACATATATATACATGCATGAATATATACATGCATGCATACATACATACCTACATACATACGTATGGAAAGGGAGAGGCATACATACATATATATACATGCATGAATAGATGCATACATACAGACATACATACACATACATACACATACATCCATGCTTACATATATTAATACATACATACATATGCAGGCATAGATTCATACATATATCATTGTCATCTTCTTTATTGTCATCACTCTCTCTCTCTTCTCTTTCTCTTCTCTCTTTCTGTATACGTGTGTGTGTATGTATGTATGTATGTGTGTATGCACGCATGCATGTATTCCTTTGAGAATAATATAAAAAAACACAGACTAGAAAGGAAACAGTGAAATATACGTCGTTAATTGTAATGGAACAGTTGAATAATAACATCAATGCCGCTTAAGGAAGGGCTTTTCTAATCAACCTTCTAATTGCTTCATAATATAGATGACAAAAGGTAAATGTAAAATATAGATGACAAAACAATAAAGGTAAAAGAGATAGCGTATAGAAATGAAGCAAATTGATTGTTTAATGTTTTAATGTCAGGTGTTAATGGGCTGTTTAGAGCTGACCATGAGAAAAATAAAAAACGAAATGAGAGAACAAAAGGAAAAGAAAATTGGTAAAACAAAATCCAGAGCAGTAAGAATATGGTCAATAAGGGGGAAAAAAAATCTTTAAAATATATGAGACTGAAGACAATAACGTATAAGTATGGGAGTGTCTTCCCATTGTACTTCGGTGATAAGATAACAATGGCGTTTTCTGCTATCAAGATTGTCCTTCATTTCCAAGATGTCAACATATTTATTTCCCATTTAAAACGTTTTTTTTTTTGGTAGTTTATATATGTATGTGTGTTTGTGTGTATGTGTGTGTTTATGTTTTCGTGTGTGTATATATATATATATATATATATATATATATATATGTGTGTGTGTGTGTGTGTGTACATTTATGTAAATGTTTGTATATATATGTACATATATGTATGTATATGTGTATATATATATGTGTGCATATATGTGTATACATATGTCTATGTATATATATATATATATATATATATATGTGTGTGTGTGTGTATGTATATATATGCATACATATATATATTTGTTTCCAGGGCTTAATATTTAATGGGTTTTTTTTTCCTTTAGCGAGAAAACTGCTAATTTATTTCAGAACGTTCAAGTCTGTTATAAGACAAATGTGGTCAGCTTCTCCCTTTCCTGACAGCAGATATATTCATATCAACCTTTGCATTTCATCGTTGACAAAGTACATTGAATCTTTGCAGATCCAGGATAGATCTGAAACTCATAAATATTATCTGTTTTAAAACTTTATTTATCCTAGAACATTCAAGTTTATATTACAGAGTTGTACTTGTATCGCAAGTGTTGTGATCTAAGATTGTGTGTTGAAACTAAGACCATTCAGTGTTGATGACATAAGTTAGCCATTCAGAAACACAGAAAGACCATTACCTTCACTTAAAACATTTATTGTTTGTTATATGGTGTCAAAATTTTCATTGCTCAAAACTGCGAACTGGACACCAACAAATGTGTGCTACCTCTCAAGTTTATAACGAAACAAGAACGTTGAGCCTCTTCTTTTCTGATGGTAGATGAATTCATATATTTAAACTTATGCATTTCATTCACAACAAAGTACACTGGATTGATTTCTTTGTAAATGTGGGACAGACCCAAAACTCATGAATATCACAAATGTAAAAATAAGCAAAGCCAAAGTAAATCGTGAAAGAATGAAATATATTATCTCTTTTGGACATCTTTGAAAACAAACTTGAAAGTGATATATACAGTGAATATAAAGGTAACTTCTGTGAATTTAATTTTTTCTTTTTCTTATTCCAAAGGCACAAGCTTGAGAATATTATCGGTTTTATTGATATTGCTGAAATTAAATATCAAGAAATGGTCCATTGGATAATGAAATATAAATGAAAATTTTTATATATGTGTGTGCATATATATGCATATGTATACTTAATTTAGTCAATGTTGCATGAGAGGAAACATGAATTTTCGTTGGCCTTCATTCATTCGTAATGATAAAACAGGAGACACTACACAAGGAAAATCTTGGATAGATTATATCTCAGAGAAAATTCATTTTGATAAGAAGCAGCATGTCAGTAGCCTTGGAAATGAATTATATAAAAAAGAAAAAAGTTATACTAATTCTCAAAATAATCTCATCCAAGAGGAGAAAAAAGAGAAAGATGCCACGAAAAGCCTTTTAATGCATTTTTCAAACAACACGAGTCTCCATGGAGTGAGGAATATAGCTGACAGTAATAATACTCTGCTAAGGTAAGGTGACAACTTATTTCTATTTAAACTGTTATTCTGGTTGTTGGACCTTTTGAGCGGGATGGGCTACTTGACCTGAAGAAAATTCTAACTGGGCCCCACCTGCAAGGTCATGCACTGTTTATCTTGATATGAGATCACCATGTCGCGCACACATGGTTGTGATGCATGTCCCTGGTGTACCCTTATCAGACGGGTAGTCATGATGGGTATAATGGGCTTCGTATATTTTACCCCAGTGTCACTTTGATGGCATGCACTGCTCTCTCACTCAATAATGATAATAATAATAATAATAATAATAGTAATAATAATAATAATAATCATAATAATAATAATAACAATAATAATAATGATGATGATAATAATAATAAGAAGAAGAAGAAGAAGAAGAAGAAGA
>NC_068994.1:12842887-12846211 GCF_001194135.2 Octopus bimaculoides
GGAATCTAAAAACAGAAACAATTCCTATCATAATAGGTGCCTTAGGTATAATAAAAAAATATTCAGACAAATACATAACAAAAACACCAGGACTTACAAATATATATAACATACAGAAAATTGCACTACTGGGTACTGCACACATTCTACGCAAAACACTTTCAATACAGTAACCATAAGAGCATCACAGCAAACCACAGCACATACCCAAGGCACACAGAGCTGCGCTCGGTAGTGAAGTGAAAACACGTTATAAAAATAAAACTACTGAACAATAATAATAATAAACTGTGAAAAAAGTGGGGGCTAAAGAGAGGCAAGACGTGGTTTGAGAACAAACTGCAGAGAATGGTATATCAGAGATCAGGTGCTAGAGCATAACAGACTTAGTGGTGGTGGACAAATACACCATATATGTTATATAGTTGAGGTTGCATGCCCCTTTGACTCACGAATACTCAAGAAGGAAATCATAAATACAACCCTCGTAAGTATAAAAATTCCAGCTATGGAAAATGAAGAAGGTGAAGATAGTGCAAATTATCTTAGGGTCCCTTGGGAACAGTATCAGAAGGTATCAAGGGGAATATAAAGGAAATTGGAATAGAGTGCCCAGTAGAACTGTTACACAAAGTTTGTCTCCTTGGCACAGCCAGAATAATGAGGAAAGTATTAGCTAGCTGAAAAGAATGGATAGCATGGTACTGTAAGCTACAAGTAGCAAGCCTGCTACACATGTATATGCACTGGTTGTTGGGGGACAAACAAAAGCACAAAGACAGACACACATACACACATCCATCCATCCATCCATACATACATACATACATACATATATACATACATATACAACAGGTTTCTTTCAGTTTTTTTCTGCCAAATCAATTTACAAGGCTTTAGTCAGCCTGGGGCTATTGCAAAAGACACTTGTCCAAGGTGTCATGCAGTGGGACTGAACCCAGAAACATGTGCTGAGAAGCAAACTTCTCACTGCACATCCATGCCTGTGTCTAGTTGATGTAATCTACAACAGGGGTTTTCAAACTTTTTGACTGGCAGACCCCTTTATATTTCAGGCTTTACCTTAGGGACCCCCCTTATAAACGCTTATGAAATTTATACATAAATATTTGCTTAAAATAACATATATTTTTACATTTATTTATTTAACAGTATTTAACAAATAGGTTTATTGTCAATTAAAAGATTTCGATTAAAAAACATATATAAAATCAAATTGCCCATAAAAAGTATTTGCTGTCCACGGACCCCCTGTCTTGTCCTTGCGGACCCCCTGAGGTCCGCGGACCACAGTTTGAAAACCCCTGATCTACAAGATGTCTATTTTTCTTCATAATATATGTCCTTTAATCATTTCTTTTCTATCTTTGCAGGTTATTTTACATTGGCATTGTGGCAAGTTTTATGATTTTAGTCTCATATTATTTAATAAAACTTTTCATGATTTACAACTCTCACCCAGTCAACAGGCAGTATACAGCCAGTCTCCAGGAAAAACTGATGTTTCCTGGTATCACCATGTGTGACTTCCATCCCTACAACTTAAGAAATCAGTCAATATTTGTCACCCTTATAGAAGGATTAGATGCAAAAAATTACACTAACCCTTTATTTTCTCTAGAAGAAGAAACGATATATACTCTACTTTATTCAGATCAAAATGATGATTTGGAATCAAAGTTTAATTCAAACGAATTATGCGCTGATGATTGGAGTTTCAGATGGATGGTTATAGACAATGATATTTTGAAATGTTATACTTTCAATACAGTCAACAAGACAGAACCTCGCATTACCAATAAACCTGGCATTAAATATGGATTGGAGATTGTTCGAAATTTTTCGGACTTATATAGGGATTATACAACTGGGGTAAGGGTAAGTAATTTTTAATCATAAGACACTTGTTTTTGTCCTTCTGTCACAGTTGAACCGCTCATCGCCTGGCATAAAGACAGCTCTCTCCATATTGCACGCCCACCTCAGTTAAGGGGTTCTTTTCTTGTGGGTTACTTGGTAACCTCACAAGTGTAAGTATCGCCTAAAAAAGCACACAGTACATGCTTACATTCTGCAAAGTGGTTAGCATTAGGAAGAGAATCCAGCTATAGAAACCATGCCAAAACAGACGTTGGAGCCCACAATATTGTTTCTCCATACCTGCCATTGCTGAATAGCATGTGTATTAGGAAGCCACCCAATTAATATCCAGTGTGAAACTAATTTGTAAGATCGACTGTAATGGATCTATAATACTGTACATTTTGTTTAATATACCCACTCTATTGACAAATATGCAAGCACCTATATTGTTTAGCTTATGGATTATTAGTTAACTATATATATATGTGTGTGTGTGTGTGTGTGTGTGTATATATATATATATATATATATATGTATGTGTGTATATATATATATATGTGTGTGTTTGTGTGTGTGTGTATGTGTGTGTGTGTTTCAAAATTAAACAGAAGTGCAAGGAAAATTCATACATAAGTCATGGATGTGCTCTTTTCTTGTCAGTTATTGTCCAAAAAATCATTACAATTTCATGTCTTTAACAAGCACACATATGCAAACACATGTACACACACACACATACACACACACACACACACACACACACACACACACACACCAACACACATGTATACACACACACACTTACACACATACACTCATGTGTGTGTGTGTGTGTGTGTGTGTATGTGTGTGTGTGTGTAAGTCGTCTAAGAGTCCATAAGTCAAGAAAAAATGCACTCATTTATGTGTCAATAGAGTGGGGATATTATCCGAAGTGTACAGTATTGTATATATCTATCATGGCTGATCTTACTAATCAGTTTCACACGAGAGATTCAACCGAGTGTTAGGTAACAACCCAATTATGTAACCCAGTGCTTATCAGAGGTAGCCAATATGGAATGAAATATGGTGATTGCTCTCTAGTGTTGGAGGTAAATAGATACATCCAGTTTGCAGTTGCTGTGAATTATTAATAGAATGATTAATTGAATTGGCTTTTGTAGTTATCTATTTGAAAATTTAATCATGAAACGTGCATAGTCATTTTATACCATTTACTAGTTATTCTTTTTGTATTTTATTGATTTTTTTGAATAAGGTTTTTGTGATATATTTGTTTTCTGGAGGGTGTGAGTTGAATTCTTCTTCGTTGAATTATTTAATAGTGGTTTTTCTTTAAATTATATACATATATTTTATATTGGGAAATTTGATTTAGTATTGCTAAATTGAAATTTTCCCTGTAGGTTTGGGAATTTATTCCCTAATATTATATAT
>NC_068994.1:12848819-12850326 GCF_001194135.2 Octopus bimaculoides
AAGGCTATGTGCTGGTAATCCAGTGTGCTGGCATAAGGCTGTGAACAGACATAAGGCAATCAGCTGGCATAAAGCAGTCAGCTAGTGTAAGGTAGTTAGGTGGCAGAAGGCAGCTAGCTGACAATGGCTGCAAGCTAGTATAAGGCTATACATATAATATATTATAGCTGTCTAAGAACCCATAAGTAAAAAAAATAAGCACTAGTATATTTGTCTATAGAGAGGGTATATTAAACTAAGTGTACAGTATTATGTATCTATTATGGCTGATCTTACCAAATGTTTTCACACTAGCGGTTCAATGGAGTATTAGATAATAGTCCAGTTATGTAACTCTGTGTTCTTCAGAGATGACAGTTATGGAATGAAATATGGTAACTGCTCTGTATTGTTGGAGGGGAAAAGGCACATCTTGTTTGTGGTTGCTGTGAGAAAGACAACGGAACGAATTGAGCAAGGGTTGAGTCAGTAGTTTTATACACACACACACACACATAATAGGTCTGGCAGATTGACACAATTTCTGTCTACCAGATTACACTCACAAAGCATTGGCTAACCTTAGATACCAGCCAGTAAAATTAATCCCAGAAAAATGACTTTCACTGTAGCCTCAAGCAAAGTCAATGCCTTGTGAACAGAAGTTGAAATTCTGTTGAAAAATTTTATACTAAATTGCTAATGCATTTTTTTTTTCATTGTGTCTCTAATTTTAGTTAACTTTGCTTGGGTATCCATACCACCCTATCGAGGAGGACTGTGTATCGGTTGAGAAGCAAAGTCTTCTGGATAATACCAGTCCATATAGTCAAGTGATTTGTGAAGAGAAATGCCGTGTGGATTTCATAATCCGTAGTTGTAACTGCTCACCAAGTTTTGCAGGTGGTGAGTATAGTTTTCTATCTTCAGATTTATTTATATGTAACAGTCTCATCAATTCTGTAATATTTGTAGCACTTATCATGAACTGCTGGTGAGATAGATTGACCATTTATATGAATTTAGGAGAATGCATCATAGATGGCAAGGAAATTGGGGATGATCTGTTGCACAAACAAGAATATCTCCATAGGAGATTTTGTGGAATAATTTGGTAAGTTCAAGTATTAGGACAAAATAGAACTGATGGAACTATTCTATAAACTCCCTCTCTCTCTAATATCACATTAAATTATATATACATACATACAAATATATATACATATGTACATACCTTTGGTGATATGCTGTGTTTGATAAGACTCGTTAAGCCAAATTAAATCATTGTCATGGCCGCTGCTGGTGTCATGTAACTGGCACCTGTACCAGTGGGATGTAAACAGCATCCATTACTCACTTGGATTAGTTGGTATTAGGAAGGGCATCTAGCCATAAAAGCCATGCTAAATCAGACTGGAACCTGGTGCAGCTTTCTGGCTTACTAGTTCCAGTCAAACCATCTAACCCATGCTAGATTGGAAAGCAGATGTTAAATGATGCTGCTGCTGATATACATATATATATATAT
>NC_068994.1:12852988-12856697 GCF_001194135.2 Octopus bimaculoides
ATAAAATACACCATTTTGAGCATGGCCGTTGCCAGTACCGCCTGACTGGTCTTTGTACCGGTGGCACATAAAAGCACCCACTACACTCTCTGAGTGGTTGGCGTTAGGAAGGGCATCCAGCTGTAGAAACTCTGCCAAATCAGATTGGAGCCTGGTGTTGCCATCTGGTTTCACCAGTCCTCAGTCAAATCGTCCAACCCGTGCTAGCATGGAAAGCGGATGTTAAACGATGATGATGATGATGATGATGAATCCATAATTTGTATGGCATAAAATATTATTGCAATGATTTTAATGAACTGACAAAATCATTGGATGACAGACAAAATGGCTGCAGTTCTTTACTTTCTGGATACAAATCCTGACGAAAAAAACAACTTTACATTTCAACCCTTCTGGAATTGATAAGATAAAGTACCAGTGAAGTACAGAGAAGGGGGTTCGAGTTAACTGACCCCCTACTGTATCCCACCGCATTAAATTTGTGGCCTTGTGACAATGTTGGAAATTATTATTTACTGTGCTGTTATCATCTCCTTACCATCATAATGGACTTTTATCTCTTTCTTTTATTTTCAGACGAATTCTTTTCAAACAAATCACATTTGAATATGTGTAATTGTATCCGTAGCTGTTCATTTACCTCATATTCTATAAGTACATCAGTAGCATACTACCCACGGCCAGCACATAAATTGTATGTATAACTATAACTCTCTCTATATATGTGTTTCTTGTGAATATTCTTGACTGTAAATATATCAATATATTAGGAAATCAGAGCGCAGGGGGTAAAATTGATTGTGGTTGTGTGGTAAGAAGATTGCTTCACAACCACATGGTTACAGGTTCAGTCCCACTGTGTAGTACCTTGAGCAAGGATCTTCTACTATAGCCTTGGGTCAACCAAAACCTTGTGAGAGGATTTGGAAACTGAAGGAAGCCTGTCATATGTGTGTGTGCGTGTGTTTGTGTTTGTTTCCCACCATTACTTGACAACTGGTGTTGGTGTGTTTATATCCCTGTAACATAGTGGTTTGGCAAAAGAGATCTATAGAATAAGTACCAGACTTAATAAAAAAAAGTACTGGTGTTGATTCATTCAATTATAAATTCTTCAAAGTAGTGCCCCAGCATGGCCACAGTCTAATGACTGAAACAAGTTAAAAGATAAAAGATCATTTAGTCAGAAGGCAATGTAGCTTCCATGATCCTGTCACAGAGCCTCCAAAACATGTGGGGAGAATCAGAAGTGTCCTTAAACTGTACACCTGGTCTGATGTGTGTATATGTATGTGGGTCTGTGTGTGAGTATGTAATTATTTTAAGATAATGTCAACAAACATTATTTGTGTGTAACATTAACCTTTTAGCATTTAGCCTTAACCAGTCTAAATATTCTATTTGTTTTATGTTCAAATCAGCCAGATCTAGCCTCTTGCACCATTCCAAAATTAAACAACCATGCCATCAAAATCTTAAAAATTTGAAATAACGCATGGTTAATTCAAAACAAAGTGAATAAATAAGCTTTACATTTGACAGAGTAATATGAATGCTAAAAGGTTTAAATTATGCCAATCATTTTGCTAATAACTTCACCTTCTCAGTCAAACCAATTAAGTAACAAATACTTTAAAAATGTTGTTCATTGAACAATGTTTTCAAAAAATAATGGCTATATCTATTTGTTGTTTCCTGGCTGGCGAGGAAAAAACAATAGCACAGAATCTCGAACAAGAGTGTGAGCAGTGTATACTTGTAGAAATGCTTAGTAGCATTGAATGTGATGGATGTCAAAATTGAGTGGCATAGAAAATGGATAGTTACTAGCAGCAAAGAAGGGTAATGCAAATATTAATCAAAATTGTTGTGTTTATAATTAATAAGTAATTGGATAAAAACTTCATAAGGTCAAAACGGTGCAAAGATGAAATACAAAATGAACTAGAAAAATGAAAACGGAACAACAGTTGAAGTCTTACCTTGTATTTTGATATTTTGCAGTTATGAACTCTTCCTCAGGAGACATGGAGAAAAGAGAGATGGAATAAGTCATTGCTCAGATATGTGGAATAGGAATAAGGACATACACAGACTGGTGTTGTTATAACAGCCAGCCTGCTTTGCGTAGCTCTTTTCTAGTGTTTAGAGCTGGCCTTAGCTTGTAATAAGGATGGCCTCTTTGATTCAAAGGTTGCCTGTATTACATTCTGGTCCTGAATGATACTATAAAGTCCTGGGTCAAGCACTTCTACTGGTGTTTATGGATTGAAGTGCTTTTGCATATGTAATTGTTGAAAGGCATTATATTAAAAACAATTGTAGTAATTAGCTGTTAATGTGACACATTTTTTATTATTCAGGCCTACTAAATTCAAAATACATCTTTATTATGAAAGTTTGATTTTAAAAGAAATGTCAGAACAAGAAATGTTTACATCAGAGGCATTTTTAGGTAAATACATACCATTTAATTTTTTTAATTTATTTCCTTTGATTATTTAATTGTTTGGTTAATTGAATAGACATGAATCTATTTTTTCTTTACATGAACGTAATGTACTCATTTACATTATGAGAAACACCATGCACACACACACACACACACAGATGATGACTGTTGACTCAGTAGACAAGTACGACCATTGCTGGCAAAATAATGCTCATGCAAAATGTCAGTAATGGCTATGCAAAATTTTAGGTCCAATAAGACTATCATGACACATCATAGACCCTCTCCACTCTACTGACATGATCCAGAGACTAGCTAAGGTAAGATATCTATTATGAATATGGATTGCGGACCCAGAAATGTAGAAGCACCATCAGCTCATGAGCAAACAAAAATCTCCAAAATGTCCAATGCTATTCCTTGCATATCTGGTTTTGTATCAGAGTGACCTTCTCCTAGAGAAATACTTAAAAAAAAGTTGATGGGTGCCTCGCTCCCAGAGGTCTTCCAGCATGGCAAATCTGGAATGCCTAAAGGCCTGTGCTAGATATATATACATCAAAATACACAGATGCATGCACATAGTTACATATGTATACAAGCATATATATGTATGACATAAATATATGCACAAAACTTGTCCGATGAATGGGAACGTGAAACTCTGAGTAACAGCTTTTGTTATATTTCTGCTGCTTTTAAATAAAGCATATTACTCTACCTCTGGTATTTGAGTACTCTTTTTTTCAACCTTGTTTCACATTTATGTGCTTACTCCAATATATATATATATATATTATGTCATTCTATATATATATTTCAAAAGTAGATGTTACTGGCCCATCTGGTGTTGAGCAAATGTACCAAGTGAATGAAAACATTTTTTGCTCATTAATTTAATCAAAAATGACTTGACAGACATCTAGTTATTTTTTTTTTTTTTATATTGTCATTGTTGTATGTATTTTCACAGCTCAATTCGGTGGCCAGATGGGACTTTTCCTTGGAGCAAGCCTCATAACAGCCCTGGAATTAGTAGAGCTGATTATTATGGTTTTATGGACACAATTCCGCTGTTTGGTAAACTATATCCTTGCTGTATTATAACCTGTTTTTTTATTTCTTTTATTTTCAAACTCTGATGCTTTGCAATGCTTTAAAATTTTGTTTATAAAAATTTCATTATTTTAATTATAATATATATATTTTTCTTTCTATTTCTCTACCTCCATATACATATATATATATATATAT
>NC_068994.1:12856954-12857671 GCF_001194135.2 Octopus bimaculoides
ATATATATATATATATATATATATATATATATGCATATATATATTACTGGTGAAGGCCTGTTTATAGGGTTACCCTGGGTTTCTCGCCATAAAGGGCACCTTTATGGTGTATTTTCAGACCCTAAGAATTGTTGGCCTATAGCCTCTTTAAAATACGGAGGAGGAAACAATACCGACCTCTAGGACAGAGATCTCCGGGCCATGTTTGCATTTCAGGTGATACCTGCCAGCATTTTGGGAACCGCATAATACTAGCGATACTAGTAATAATTACACGACTGCTGGAAATTAATTGCTGATGGTAGTGGGAGATAGCCCTCTACCTTTTACCCTCATAACCGACAGGTGGTATAGCTGAAGGAGCACAGCCCGAAGCCGATGACCAACACCAAAGGGAGATAATCCCCATTGTTCATATCTGTATCGTCTCCCCCTCCATATTTTAAAGCGGCCATAGGCCAACAGGTCTTAGGGTCTGAAGATACACCATAAAGGTACCCTTTATGATGAGAAACCCAGGGTAACCCTATAAACCAGCCTTCACCAATAATAAATATAGACCGGTCTATTTCTTAGAGTGTGCTTCTTCTCCCGATTTATGTTTTTTCTAAAAAAACACAATATATATACATATGTATACATTATATATGTATATATATGTATATATATGTATATATATATATATATATATATATATATATATATATATATATATAT
>NC_068994.1:12857889-12864241 GCF_001194135.2 Octopus bimaculoides
TATATATATATGCATATACATAATCTACACACACACACATATATATGTAACTACACATACATATATATGGATATATATATATATATACACACACATATACATACACACACACATACATATACATACACACATATATAGAGAGATACATATATATATTATACATTTATATATATATATATATGTTTTTATATATATACATATCTACACACATGCATATATATATATAAATGTATATTACATACCTACATATACATATATATGTATATAATTATATAATTATATGTGTGTATGTATATATATATATATATATATATTATATGATATTATATAAATATGTATAAGTATTAGATTATACATATAGATTATATCATATATATACATACACACACACACACACACACACACACACACACACACACACACACACACACATACATATATATATATATATATATAGGAGTAAACTTATACACACACATTCACCATTATTTAATTTGAGCAACAGTGGATATGATTTTGCTACATCTGATCAATATGATTCTGTTATATTTAATCCTTCAGCATTTAAACCAGCAATACTCTGCTTAATTATTTTACCTGTTTTATGTTAAAAGAAACCAGATCCAACCTCTCACACCTACTCAACAATGTCATTTTAAAAATAAACAATCACATCAGTGAAATCTGAAAATTACAAGTTAATGCATGATTAATTAAAAAACAATTCGAATAAATAAACATTACATTTGACAGAGTAATCTCAATGCTGAGGGGTTAAACAATATTGTATGCAATTACATTATATTTTAATTTCAGTAGCTATGATATCCTTTTTCTATCTGTTCACATACAAATGATGCAATGTGAAATCAGAATTGGAAGCAAATTGTTGGTTTTGCTAATAAGAAGTTTGTTACAACTCTATGGTTCTGTTATAGAGAATCATCACTGAATATGGTTCTGGTTTATTTAACCAATATTAAATAATGTTTTGGTTATATTTGACCAGTGATGGATATTGATTTGTTATATTGAATCAGTACAAGATATGCTTCTGATATCATTAAGCAACATTATATATGATTTTTTTATATCTTTAAGCAACATTAAATATGATTTTAAAATATTGCTATGTTATATTTCAATTACCATATTTGCCAGCATATAAGATATATTCTCATGTAAGACACATCCCTATTTTACAAGGATATTTAGTAGAAAGAACAAATTTAGTATGTTTCATCACACACTTATTGAAAGATATTTTAAAGAGGTTTTGTAGGGGAAATATATGACTGAGCGTATAAATACAATGCTGTGACAGAATATTGGAATAAAATATGAAACCATAAATTTATGATAAATAAACTATATTACGTGAGTTTTGTATTTCAGTTTTTTTGTCTTTCAAATCAACTGTATAGTTGTTTATATTCTGATCAAAATAACTGCCATGTTTTGTGCTATCTTGACGTGCTACCATGATTGGCCACCAGAGTGGTGCGTCACTGCTATGATTTTGTTGTCATCCACTCATTAGAAATAGTTGACAGGGGGATGAAAGTCTAACCCTTTTGATACCAACCCACCTCAGACCAGCCCAGGTTCTATAACAGAAACTTACTGTTTTAAAGTCGTCTAAATTATAATCTTTCATCAAAATTTTATGCTAATTTGTTCCAGACTCCAGCTTAATAGTGAGAAAGTTATTTTACTAAATTCCTCACTGTTTTAAAAATTAATTGAAACAAAGGCAGCATATGTTGACAGAAATGTAGTAACAAAAGGTTAATATTCCTGTCATCTTTACAGAGAATTTTGATTTAGATAATTTGAAGAAATGTTTCTTAAAGGTAACAGTCATTAAATAATGTAAGACATTTATTAAGTGCATGTTATGTATACTGGGGAAAGAGGTATAATGAAATTATTTGACCTCTCCACATAACTGCAAGCATTCTGTAAGCAATTTTTTCTTGTAAATTTGTGCTAAAAGACTGATATTTGGGCTTGTTTTCAATATTCTAATATTGGTAACAATTATTGTGCTTAACAAATTTATGCTCATCCAGCTCGCTAACATACAAGACTCAGTCTCCCATCCTTAATCTGGCCACATTAGACACAGAGTCATCTTTCGATATATCTAAATAAAGTAATCTTTCGATATATCTAAATCAATATTAGTTGTGGCTTTGCTATATGTAACTAATATTTGATATGGTTTTGATATATTTAACCACCATTGGATATGGTTCTATACTACGATGTTTAATAAATATTGGATATAGTTTTGTTATAATTAATTGATATGGATCTGATATATTTGAATAATAAGATGATTCTATTATATCTAACCAATATGGGTTTACTATACTTAAATAGTATTGCATATGATTTTGTTGTATTTAACCAAAATGTTTCTATCATATTTAAACAATATTGAATATCATTCTGTTATATTTCACCAATATGGCTCTTGCATATTTAAATAGTAGTAGATATTTTTCTATGTATTTTATCAATAAAGGATATTATGATTCTGTTAAATATAATTAATATGGTTTTATTATTTTTATATAATATTGCATACAATCCTGCTATATTTAATCAATATGGTTCTAATATATCTAAACAATATTCATGATTTTGTTATATTTAATCAATATGGTTTGAATACATTTAAATAATATTGTATATTATTGTGCTATATTTAATTAATATGATTCTATTATATTTAAACATGATTCTACAATATTTCACCAATAATGGATATGATTCTGTTATATATACCCAATATGATTATATTATATTTAAACAGCATAGCTATAATTCTGTTATATTGCATCAATATAGTTTTATTATATTTAAACAATATTGGTTGTAGTAATGCTATACTTAACCAATGTACCTCTGTTATATTTAAACAATATTGAATATTATTCTGTTATATTCCATCAGTATAACTATTGTATTTTTAAACAGTATTAGATATAATTCTACTATATTTTACCAGTAATTTTTTATTTATTTATGTGTCCTTTTAAAGCCTAGCCAGGCTCATGGGGCCGGTTTCCCGGTTTCTATGGCATATGTGTTCCCACCCAGCTAGACGGGATGCCAGTCCACTGCAGCATTACTCAAGAAACAGGAAGAAAGAGTGAGAGAAAGTTGGGGCAAAAGAGTACAACAGGGGTTGCCACCACCCCCTGCCGGAGCCTAGTGGAGCTTTTAGGTGCTTTTGCTCAATAAACACACACAACGCTTGGTCTGGGAATCAAAACCGTGATCCTCTGACCATGAGTCCGCTACCCTAACTACTGGGCCATTGCACCTCCTTTACCAATAATACGTATGATTTTATAGTATTCTAACCAATGGAGTTCTGTTATATTTAATAAATATTAGATATGATTGTGTTATTATATTTAACCAATATGGTTATTATACATTTAATCAAATCAATATTCAACATGGCTTTTCTATATTTAACCAACATTGACAACATTACTAACAAATACTGTGTTTTATGTAAAATTATCCGGTATATTTACCAGTTAATAAAATTCACTTTATTAACATTTCAAATGTGTTGAACTTGTTTTATGTCATACTAAATTTCAAATGTGTTGACCACTTTGCTATCGTATTTCTGCTGAAATACACAACTTTATCATCCACCACCACCACCGCTGCCGCCACCACCACCACCATTACTGTTATCATCATGATCTTCATCATCATTACCATTATCATCATCATGTTAATTCGAGTCACTCTAGAGCTCTGATCCTTTGCAAGAGATTTTCCATTACCTGCATCTCTTCCAGAGACTGATAAATTTCTTGTCTCAAAAGTGCTCATGAACCATTCAGATGTCAAAGTGAGCAAGAAATAAACCACAACATCATTGTAATTTAAGCACAGTTAAATGTGTAGTTTCTAAAATTAATTCTCACTAGCAGTTCATAATAAATAAGTTATAATGGCCATCTATGTATCATACTTAGTGAATATTATTGTTGTAGATATATTAAACTGTCTTTTCAATGGAAAATGCCTATCAACAGCATTGTTGCATAGAGCTGATGTAAAAACAATAGATGCTATTGAAATTGCGTATATAGGATTACAAAAAATATATTCAAAACCCAATACATACAGCATATTTATTCCACAAATAAAATCAACTACACTATTGTCCCAGTATACAAGGAAACTTAAACACATTAGAGTTAATGCAACCATAAAACAAGGCATTGTTGAGTCATATAATGGCAAGGACAAAAGATGCAATATATGTATCACAGAAAATTATAAAATACTAATCACACCAGCCAATATTTTATACAGAAGTGATGAAACTTTCTCCAGATGTTTACAAGGAAAAGAGTTCAGTCTTACAAAAGGTAAAAAAAAAAAAAACATTGGGAAATGAAGTCAGAGATATGCATAAAATACCTGTGGCAGCAATAACATCAGGCTCACAGTTAACGAAAGAAACATCAGCATCTGTAGAACATCCAGTGCGCAGACGCAGAAATATGTTGGTTCAACTGGCAGTTATTTTAAGCAATATCTGAGCAACCACAGGTCCTCTTTTACGATACCAGAGACGTGCAACATCACATTCCTGGCCAGCCAAATATAGCACTTAAAAGAGGAGGGCATGCAATACATAATTAAAGGAAGCTTCTCAAACAACTAGGGTCATATATCAATGGGAGCAAATGATGTAAGTTTTGCTTTGCAGAGTGAGCAAGGATCCTGGAAAACCCGCATGACCAGGGGGGCCTTTTTAAGCTCCAAAAAAGAGGTGTTTAGTCAATGTCCCCATCAGAGACATTTCCTGTTGCAAGCTTGGAACTCTCCATTTGTCGAATAGAACCATGAGAGCAACTTTAAAAAATCATCATGGTTGGAACTGATATAAGGGGAGATAACTCTATCCCACCTGAAACACTACCTGTAGAGTCATTCTGGATGTATATATTTTTTGTTTACAAAAATAACTGATCATGACGTTTTCCTCCCTTCAGTTGTAGAGAAGTTATGTGCCTCCGGCCATTTGCATCTGGTGAGTTTCCTATACTTTATAGGTGTGAAGCTAATGGTCACTCTCTAACCAGCCATAACAATCAACCTTCCATAAATATATTACTGCTCTAATGTTTTAGAGCGTGCTCCTTTTTTAGGTATATGAACTAGTGACAACATATATATTGATTTTATGAGAAATCTAGAGTGCTTTGTAATGTCATTTCAGCTTCACATACCAATTTGTATTATAGATTATTGATTAGCATATAAAGCAATATTAAGGGCAACAAGTTGAAATGTTTTTCAATTGAGAAGACATTTTCTGTATTGATTTCCATTTTCTTTTTCTTTTTTGTTTTGGAAGGTGGTTTGGTTATATGGAAGCACAAATGGCACCAATATATCAATCTAGTGAACAATGAATCCACAGTGACTCATTGATGTTTATATAATGTATGTGTGTATTTGTGTGTGTCCACAAAGTCATTTGGCATATAGAAAAATTGATTAAAATTACAAGAGTAACTGGATACTGTTGAAATGTTTACATAATATGAAGTAAATAGTGATGTTTATATACAAATAGTTAATAAATTTCTATACGGGTCTCATTCATTGCATGAAGGATATCTAAGTGATACTCAATTTCTGTTCATCTCCCTCTTAATATACTTTCATCAATAGTCACAATTGTGGCAGTTATTCTTTGTGTAAGGTCATTCACGTTCTTTACTTTAGTGCACTAGATGATATCCCACCAGAAAAACAACTTTATAGGTGTTATATCTGGGAAACAAGGGGATGGCCAAAGAATCAAGCCACCTCTTCCTATCCAACAATCTGGAAATCTTTCATTAAAAAATCTACAGATTTACTTACATACTAGACTGGAATTTAAACAATGACAAACTTCCCGCATCAAACCAGATAAACTGTCTCGACCATTCACTTTTCACAACCTACATCCTACAAACTTGTCCTTCTCCATTCCCCTTTCTTATGCAACCACTTCTCCTGTCCAGCTGTACCACACCTGATTCTCATTTGCATTATTCTTCTCATAAAAGGAACACTCTACCAAAAGTAATATAAAGTCAGAATGACCAAATCAACCACAAGCTTACAACATCTTGTAAACTGAAACTTTGAAGCCACTGTTAACCTTTCACACACACACACACACACACACACACAGACACATACATTTAGATGTACAAACACAACACACACACAAATTATTTATATATATGCTAATAACGCAAATGTCATGGTTTCACGTTTACGTTTCTTTTAGGTGCAGGAGTGGCTGTGT
>NC_068994.1:12869298-12871653 GCF_001194135.2 Octopus bimaculoides
CCGTAAGTAGTTATTGCAATTATAAATCAATTCACTTCACTTCTTTGTATGTAAATTGATTTTGTTAGCCACTTCACTATCAATTACAAACACCACCACCACCACCAACAACAACAACAACAACAACAACAACAACAATAATAATAGTATTTTTTCCAACAGTCTAATCTGTTGTGCATATATGAAATAATAATAATTACTATTACTGCTGTTGTTGTTGTTGTTACGTTATTATTACTAGTATTTCTAACGTAAGGGTTAAAGGTTGGGGGCTGCTGGTTACGGTAGTGGTGATGGTGGTGATGACAACAACGATGGTGATGATGATGACGGTGTGGGTGTTTGTTGGGTGAAGGTAGTTAAAATGGCAGCGATGATATCGGTGGCAGAGGTGGTAGTGTCTAAGGTGGTGATGGTGGTGAAGATGATGATGGCAGTAGTATTGTCAATGATGACGGTGGTGGTGATGGCGATGGTGGAATAAAGTATATCAGACATGTGTGAATGTAGAGTACAATTCTATGTACTACTCTCTCTCTCCCCCTCTCTCTCTCCCCCTCTCTCTCTCCCTCTCTCTTTCCCTCTCTCTTTCCCTCTCTCTCCCCCTCTCTCTCTCTCCCTCTCACTCTTTCTCTCTCTCTCCCTCTCACTCTTTCTCTCTCCCCTCTCTCTCCTCCTCCTTCCTCTTTGCATGTGTTGTTTTGTGGATCTGGTTTACTGGGAAACAATCAAACAGTTCGCAGACAGAAATGTCCACGCTGGTGAAAACAGATGAAAGCCTTCGGTGATGATCCCTTTAAGTGGTTGTACTACTACCAGCTAGAAATAGCAACCGAATCTCCAACAAATTATAACCTGCAGTCTCAAAAAAGAAAAAGAAAACAAAAAAAAAAGAAACAAAGAAAAAGGAAGCAAAGTATACGTCATGTAATGTAGCCCTAGAAATTCATCGTGTTTGAAAAGTAGACAGGGAGGCCATGGCTGGACCAGATCTGCTTGATCAGGGCTGAGCTGCCTATACAACAACTTATCTATTAATGCTCAATGTTTTGAAGAAACAATTTCAAGAATATAATGTGAGTTCAATTATTATTATTATTATTATTGTTGCTGTGTCATGTTATTTAATGTTGTTTATGTAAGCCCTTGTAGCTAATAAAAGAATGAATAATAATCATAATAATAATAATAATTATTATTATTATTATTATTATTATTATTATTATTATTGTTATTGTGTCATGTCCTTTTATGTTGTTTTATGTAAGCCCTTGTGGCTAATAAAAGAATGAAGGATTATTATTATTATTATAATTTCTATTTCACTTCTCAGAGCTCTTGATTTCATTTGCTCTGGCTGATTCTTTGGGAGCAGACAACAACCTGTTGTCAAGGATCTCACAGGGTCTCTTTTCATGATTACATCCAAATACTACCCTCAAAATCCTCACTGTCTCCAATAAAGTAGTTCTCTGAGCATGTTCTACCCTTATGTCCATTCCATTTTCTCCAACAAATTTCTCAAATCTGGTTGTTAATGTTCCCAGTGTCCCAAAAATTGCTGGGACGACAGTTATTCTCTCTTCATTGCCCACATTCGTGCAACCTCGTTATTATTTTTCTTCTTTATCTTTCAATTTTGGCCCCATTTCTTGCCAAATGTCTTCCTGATATCTCAGGCAAAGAAATACATTTATAGGCCATTAAAATAAACATACTAGACTGTTTATTTACAAAATCAAATAAAGTTATGTAGAAAACATTTATTTGCATAGATGGTATTCATTCTCACAACCATAATGCTCTCTGAATACATGTGATGTATCAGTTAAAACAATCTTTTGCACTTCTTGCAGGGATGGTAAGCCAGGGATCATTCTCAAATAATTTTCAGTTTCTTTTTTGATCGTTTCTAATGCCCCTATTATTCATTATTGTTGTTGTTGTTTTGAGGTCAATAAATTAAGTACCAGTCAAGTACTGGTGTGAATGTAATCGACTTACCCCACTCCCGCAAATTTTAAAGCCTTGTGCCAACAGTAGAAAGAATTATTATTATTATTATTATTATTATTATTATTATCATTGTCAAGGCAGCAAGCTGACAAAATCATTACACACCAGGCTTAACGACATTTTGCCCATCTCTATATTCTGAGTTCAAATTCTGCCAAGGTTCACTTTGTCCTTTTGGGGCTGATAAATTAAGTACCAGTCAAGTACTGGGGTCGATCTAATCAACAATTCCCCTCCTACAATTTCAGGCCTTGTGCCAATAGTAGAAGGGATTATTATTATTATATGTTTGACTTTTGCTTTGTATTTGTACAAGTTGGCTCCAAGTCTCACCCAGAG
>NC_068994.1:12872256-12875302 GCF_001194135.2 Octopus bimaculoides
CAGGTTCCACATTTCGCCAATTTCTATTTCAAGATCTTTATACTTGCTCAGTTTTTCGTAGGTCTTGACAGATACATTTATATCAATTGGGACAGTCATATCAATGAGGAGGCATAATTTTTGGCCTATTCACATCTATCTTTCTGTCAGTTTGAATGGTGAAGTTCCAGAGGAGTGAGATGTGATCATTTTCAAGCACTGGAGGTGGTTTGTGTTCCTACCAGTTTTTATCATGGGGCAAGTCCAGGTTTTTGCAAATTACCCAGTGAATATATTGTGTAGCTCTATCATGCCTGTTGAGATACTCTGTAGGCGCAAGAAGACTGCACATGGAGCCAACATGATCAACGGTTTCATTCATCATCATCATCATCATCATCATCATCATCATCATTATTATTATTATTATTATTATTATTATTATTATTATTATTATTATTATTATTAAGGCGGTGAGCTGGCAGAATTGTTAGCATACCGGGCAAAATGCCTAATGGCATTTTGTCTGCCTTCACGTTCTGAGTTCAAATTCTGCTGAGGTTGGCTTTGCCTTTCATTTTTTCGAGGTCGATAAATTAACTACCAGTGAAACACTGGAATTGATGTAAGTATTATTAGGAAGCAAGTATTAGGAAGAGGTAGGCAATGCAACTAGTAAAACCACCTCCCCCAAGCCAGAAATAGTCTTAATTAAGAAAAAAAGCAAGCTATGGAAGATGGATGTTAAACGATGATGATGATGATAATTCTATTGAAATGATTGTCTTGTACAAGATATAGGCTGTTCCTAGCAGAGCTATTTTTTGGATAGTATGTGGTGTTGTGAACCCTGCTTTGGTTTCTGTTTCTTTTCATACTTTTTAAAATCATGCCTAATGCTCCAGTTACTAGTGGTGCTGTTTTAATGCTCATTCATCACATCTTAAACATTTCAATTTGAAGGTTTCTCCATTTTCTTCCAGGCAATATTTTCATCAGAAGAAAGACAGTGAGTTGGCAGAATTGTTAGCATTCCTGGCAGAATGCTTAATGGCATGTCATCCATCTCCATGTTCTGGTTTCAAATTCTGCCAAGGTCAACTTTGCCTGTCATCCTTTCAGGGTCACTAAAATAAAGTACCAGTTGAACACTGGGATCAATGCAATCAACCTACCCCTCCCACGAAATTGCTAACCTTGCTAAATGGTCTTTGCACATTTAATAATCTCGGTATCTTCCAGTTTGTTGGCCTTCTCAGCGAAAGTTCATGTCACTGAAGGAAACCATCCAGCCAGTGTTGTGATGCTTTGAATTCTTCTGGAAATATACCAAACTGTGGTGTTTTTGCAAAGGCAAATGCTTGAATATCAGTCCTGCAAACAACCAAAACCTTTGCTCTCCTGTCAGCAAACCATTCACGGATCATGTCTTCCAGCTCAGAAAATAGTGGTTGCCGACCTGATCCACACTTGGGTTTTTTGCATTTCCCTCACCATTTTCGAACCATTCGGAGATCCAAATTCTTTTCTTCTTTACAGAAAACAGTAAGATTCTTGCCCAGTGATTCCTCCATGATTCCTTTCTTGTACTCAATGGAATAACTCTTTTTTCTTGCACTCATCTTGTCTTGGGGTGAAAATGACCTAACAAATGATTTCTCATTCAATTCCATTATGTAATTTTCTGGGAGTTTTTTGCCTTGAAAAAAAATGTGTACTTTATTGTTTTTCACATCTACTGACCAGTACTGACCACTGATGAAAATGTTACACAACACACTTGAAAGTTCCGAACATGGGCTGTCAATTGAGGTATACCTTATTAATATTTGAGTTACATAAGAGACACCGGGTTAGATTTTGTGACATCACTATTTTTAGCCACCAAAAAGATATTTTGAACAGTGTATACAACAAAGCAGTTTGAATTAATATGAAGAGGCAACTTATTTTTTTCGTCTGTCTGCCGCTCTCAACTAGGGCTTATTTTAAGGGAAGGGCTTATATTAAAATCATCCTGAAAAATCATGCTTGGTCTTATTTTCTGGTTAGGTCTTATTTTCATACATGACAGGCTTCTTTCAGTTTTTGTCTACCAAATCCACTCACAAGGCTTTGGTCAGCCATGCAGTGGGACTGAACCTGGAACCATGTGTTTGGGAAACAAAACTTCTTGCCATATCATTCATCAATAATCAAGAAATATTATGGCTAATTAGTGACTTGTTTTAAGAATTAATCGTTTTTTTACTTTCTTTAAGATGGTTTAAACAAAAAAGGCAACTAATTTGTAAAAATGAAATTTGTGAAATGTTTTTGGATTAAATAAAATATTTTTGTTCTTTTTCTCCTCTCATTTAATTCTTCACTGACACCTCTACCAACATCATCATCATCATCATCATCATCAACAACGACTATGACAACAACAACAACAGCAGCAGCAATATCAGCACCACCACCAACACCAACAATAACAAGACCACTGTCCCCATCACAACCACCACTAACAACAACAAGAACAACCTCACTCCCCCCACCAGCAACACTATCAACCACCACCACCACCACCATCAACGATGACAACAACACCAACATCAACATCAGTAGCATCCCCAACAACAGCAGCAGCAGCAACAATACCACCACCATCACCATCACCATCACCTCCTCCATCAGCACCATCAACAGCAACAACACCCCCTCAGTCACCACCACTGTTTTCATTCAGGTAGCCATGACAACAAGACATAACAACAGCAGAAACCAACAAGAAAGTGTCTGGGAGGTTGCTCACCCACCCTGCTAGAAATAGCAGCCAAATTTCCTTCCAATTCACTCTCTTACTCTTTTTTTTTAAAAAAAAAAGGAAGGAAGGACACATTGAATATTGTAGTTTTAGATATGGGAAAAGTACAGGATGGTCATGGCTGGGACGCATTTCATCCTAGATCTGCTGGATCAGAGCTGATTTTGAGCTAAACTGTAACAGTAAAACCATGGCAGTGGCAGCTGGCACCCCTACTGCACCATCCCACCTTGTCACCACTACCATTACTACTACCAC
>NC_068994.1:12876896-12878488 GCF_001194135.2 Octopus bimaculoides
TATATATATATATATATATATATAATACGTATGTATATATGTATGTATGTGTGTATTTATCTATCTATCTCTCTATCTATCTATCTATCTATCTATCTATCTACATATTAGCAACTGTAGTGTCCTTTCTCCTGGTCATCCTTAAACTTATAAAACTTTGTTTCAGGTTGTTTTACTCCAAGTTTACAACAGCATGAATGAGAAACCTGGAAACAACATCCAGTTGTTACTGAGAGAACAATTGAGTGGCTGCAGCCAACAGAGGCTACGGGCATTGCAAGTTAGCTTACGTCGCTATGGAAATGATGAATTGCGAATATCACCAAAAGACTTACATTCGGCTATGCAGGTACGTTAACTATGGATATGTTTCTATTGAGTTATAAAAGTGTTTAATAATTAAAATTAATTGCATGTTTTGACTGCTTGAAATAATAATAATAATAATAATGATAATCCTTTCTATATAGGCACAAGGCCTGGATTTTATAGGGAGGGGGACAGTTAATCACATTGACCCCAGTATTCAACTGGTACTAAATTTATCAACATCAGAATATAGTGATGAGTGAAATACTGCTAAGTATTTTGCTTGGTGTGTTAGTGAGTCTGCTAGCCCACCACCTGAATAATAATAGTTATAATCCTTTCTAGTAAAAGCACAAGGCCTGAAACAACCCCAGTGTTTCACTGGTACTTAATTTATCAACCCTGAAAGGATGAAAGGCAGAGTAGACCTCGGCAGAATTTGAACTCAGAATGTAAAGATGGACAAAATACAGTTAAGCTTTTGGCCCAGCATGCTAACAGTTCTGCTGGCTCACCGCCTTAATAATAATAATAATAACAACAATAATAATAATAATAATAATAATAATAATAATAATAATAATAATAATAACAATGATAATAATAATAATAATGATAACAATGATAATAATAATAATAATAATAATAATAATAATAATAATAATCCTTTCTACTATAGGCTCAAGGCCTGAAATTCTGGGGGTGGGGCTAGGAGGCTAGTTGCTTACATTGACTCCAGTGTCTAGCTGTTACTTAATTTATTAACCCTGCTTCCTTCCCACTTGGATTGTTTAAATGTAGTTACAACAGTAATATGTCCTTCTACTGAAAGTAAATTTTCTGCATCTTTGTACAGCTGAAGATTGCTCTGCATTTTATATTTAATGTAATGCTCACATTGCTTAAATAAATGGAGTCACATGAAACGATCGTACTGCAGTAACCTTGAATATCCTTGTCGCTTATTTTGATTTATATATAGGCGCAGGAGTTGCTGTGTGGTAAGTAGCTTGCTTACAAACCACGTGGTTCCGGGTTCAGTCCCACTGCGTGGCATCTTGGGCAAGTGTCTTCTACTATAGCCTCGGGCTGACCAAAGCCTTGTGAGTGGATTTGGTAGACGGAAACTGAAAGAAGCCTGTTGTATATATGTATATATATATGTATGTGTGTGTATATGTTTGTGTGTCTGTGTTTGTCCCCCCAACATCGCTTGACAACCGATGCTGGTGTGTTCACATCCCCGTAACTTAGCGGTTCGGCAAAAGAACCGATAGAATAAG
>NC_068994.1:12878720-12880809 GCF_001194135.2 Octopus bimaculoides
ATTTCCATCTATTTTCACAGGATAATGATATATACCTAACAGACAGAGCCATGACTGAAATATGTATGTTTTACCAGGATTCTTTGGGAATAAATTACCAAGGTGTTTATGACTGTTTGATGGAGACACACTCTACCTCTGGTTGGTGAATACAACATTTGTGCAATCTGATAAATTTGAATTTATATTATTTTGGAATAATTTTATATTTTTCTTCCTTGATCTTTACTTTATTTTCTGCAGGATTTCTAGGTTTATCTTCTACCATTTACCTTCTGCTTGTTTCAGTCAGTGGACTGTGGCCATACTGGGGCATCACCTTGAAGGATTTTTAGTCGAATATATTGATCTCAGGAGTCTTTTTTATCTTAAAGCCTGGTACTTATTCTACTGGTCTCTTTTGCTGAAACGCTAAGTTACAGGGATATAAACACACCAGCACTGGTTGTCAAACACAGACACACACACATATATATAATGGGCTTCCCTCAGTTTCCATCAAGGGTTTGGTTAACATCAGGCTCTAATAGAAGACACTTGCCCAATATGCCACACAGTGGGACTGAACCCAGAACCATGCAGTTAGGAAGCAAACCTTAGCTATTTCAAGTTACACGGTTAAAAACGATTTATTTCATGTCTCTTGAAGCTTCTATATTCTTTTCATGCAATTACATTAAATATTTTTAAAGTTGATATTTAAATAGGAAGCAAAGACTAAAAAACCTGTACAGGTGCAGCTGTTCCCATCCCCACTAACAACCCTTTTGTCCTTACTACTCATATAAGAATTTCCAGCATCACTTAGGATAAGGTACCTTTTACTTTAGAAAGTAATGAGTTAATTGATAATTTAATTTCAATTTCAGGACGCGACAGTGTTCTTGCAATGGCACACAAGAAGAAAGGTCCAACAATACCACTAGAAAAAAAGGTAGCTGACATCACTGAAAGACTCCAGAAATCTGTAACGAATGTCGAAACATCAGACGTGTCGAATATTGAAAAGTATTTCTCAGAAAACGATCAATATAACAGTCAAATTTTACCTGAAACCTTGGTGAGCATGTAGGTCAAAAAATTAGAAAGATTCATCCATTTTTTTAATATTTATACTAAAAAATAAAACAGGAAACAGGCACTCATGGAATATAAACAAACATGTCAGATGATACAAGGTGTGGTAATCTACTTTTTAGGGTTTGGGTTAGTTTTAGGATTTGGGTTAGTGTTAGGTTTAGGGTTAAGGTTAGGGTTAGGTTTAGGGTTAGTATTAGGGTTAGTGTTAAGGTTAGGGTTAGTGTTAGGGTTAGGGTATCATTAATAATACCTGATTGGTAAAAGTAGATTACCGCCCCTTGTATCACCCAATATGTTTGTTTACATTCCACGAGTGCTCATCTCCAGTTTCCTTTTTTTTTTACAGTATAAATATTTAAAAACGGATGAATCTTTCTCAGTTTTTGCATACATCATTTATTTTGTATATATTTTCCATTCTCATAACTTTTTCTTTTCATTGCATTTGAATTAATTTAATTTAAGAGGTGCATTTCTGAAGTAGTGTTGAAATTCTTACACATTCAACTAACATGTACAAATGTGCAACTCTGTAATTCATATTAGTATATGAAACATGTGTAATGGTGAAGAAATAATACCAACAATTTTTCTCCAGCTTCCTGTTTTGATACATAATAACTCTGGAAGCAATATTTCATGAATTTTCAACACTAGTATGTACCTCACGTAAATGCAACAACTACATACTGATTGTGATGCTAGAATAAGCAGATGTGCATCAAGAGGACACAGCTTGAATTTTACCCTACCTATACAATATATATATATATGTATGTATGTGTGTTTGTGTGTCTGTGTTTGTCCCCCCAACATCACTTCACAACTGATGCTGGTGTGTTTATGTCCCCGTAACTTAGCGGTTCGGCAAAAGAGACCGATAGAATAAGTACTAGGCTTCTAAAGAATAAGTCCTGGGGTCGATTTGCTCGACTAAAGGCGGTGCTCCAGCATGGTCACAGTCAAAAGACTGAAACAAGTAAAAGAGTAAAAGAGTATATATATGATG
>NC_068994.1:12880910-12885657 GCF_001194135.2 Octopus bimaculoides
ACAGCTTGAATTTTACCCTACCTATACAATATATATATATATGTATGTATGTGTGTTTGTGTGTCTGTGTTTGTCCCCCCAACATCACTTCACAACTGATGCTGGTGTGTTTATGTCCCCGTAACTTAGCGGTTCGGCAAAAGAGACCGATAGAATAAGTACTAGGCTTCTAAAGAATAAGTCCTGGGGTCGATTTGCTCGACTAAAGGCGGTGCTCCAGCATGGTCACAGTCAAAAGACTGAAACAAGTAAAAGAGTAAAAGAGTATATATATGATGGGCTTCTTTCAGTTTTCATCTACCAAATCCAGTCACAAGGCTTTGGTCAACCTGAGGCTATAGTAGAAGACAGTAAAGTTTATGTGTAATAAATTGGTTATACATCCATAACATACAAAATATTTTAACAATTACTTTTATACAATTTCTGATAATATTTAGTTATAGGAATATAACAAAATTTTTTTGAACAAAGAATAGCTGTGGGGGTCCATCCAAGTAAAATGGGAATCAAAGTGGGCTATGGGCAAAAAAATGGTTGAGAACCCCTGCTTTAAATGATGAATCTAAATAACTTTATTACAGGTTTTATCTTATATCAACAAACTTGATCTACCAATATATGGAGCACTTTTAAAGAATCTTGCTTCGTACTTCCGTGAAGAAAAAGACATTACATTTGTGAGGTATGTATATTTTTCATTTAATCTCACAGGCATTTGTAAAATTCCATAAATATTCATTCATTGGTTTAAAATTTTGGTACAAGGTCAGCAGTTTCAGGGGAAGGGATAAATCAATTACATTGACCCCAGTGTTCAACTGGTACTTATTTTATTGACCGTGAAAGGATGAAGGGTAAAGTCAATCTTGGCAGCATTCAAACTCAAAACGTATAGATGGCAGAAATGATGCTAAGCATTTTGCCCCACGTGCTAACGTTTCTTATTTCTTTATTGCCCACAAGGGGCTAAACATAGAGGGGACAAACAAGGACAGACAAAGAGATTAAGTCGATTACATCGACCCTAGTGCGTAACTGGTACTTTATTTATTGACCCCGAAAGGATAAAAGGCAAAGTCGACCTTGGCAGAATTTGAACTCAGAACATAGCGGCTGACGAAATACCACTGAGCATTTCACCCGGCATGGTAACGATTCTGCCAGCTCGCTACCCAGTGTGCTAATGATTCTGCCAGCTTGCTGTTTCCAAATATTCATACATTAAAATTTGAAATTAAGGAGAAGAATCAAATATGGCTAGCAGGATTGGAAGCAATCAGGGCCAGCTGAAGGTACTGGAAACTTGGGCAGTCGTGTGGGGCACCATGTGCTAAGGGGTGCCAAGGAAGTCGTGAAAATAAGGACAGAGGTTGATTTGTCTGATTAAACCCTTCAAGGTTGTGCACCAGCATTGCTGCTGTCCAATGACTGAAACAAGTAAATAGATAAATGATATTTGAAAGAAGTTTTTGTTAAATTAAAATTTATTAATTCTATAAAAATAAACTTTAAAAAAAAAAGATCAGAAAGACACAAATATTTCAAAAAGAAATGTTTGAAATGTGTAAATGCTTTTGCTGTATACAGCTTTTCAAACACACATGTTATGATGTAATCAACACAGGAGAAGTTTTTTAGAAGCAGAATTGACTATTTCCTGTTTAGTTTCATATTTAGAATTCTTATAAAGTATTTTTCTTTTGCCTTTCATAGTTGATCATTTTCTTCCTGTATTTTAAATAAAGGGAATCTTTTGAATTTTCCATCTGCACAAATGTTGAGATGATCACTACATAGAACATTTCTAAGAGAAGGATCTTTAATTTGTTGCTTACATACAAAGAACCAGGGGTGGTGTCAGGTGGGTTGATTCCAAAAGAGTTAAGTAACTTGCACTACTTTCTTGTAATGAATTTCAATTTGTATAAAACCCAGATGGAAGCCCTTACTCAATGTATTAGATATAATACTAAAGAAAGGAGACATTTCAAAAGTGACAACAGCACTAACTTCAGCCAAAAGTTATACTAAGAGTAACTACAAATTTGTAAAGGTAAGTTAGACAATTTACAAATCTAGAAAAATTTAACAAAATTTTTTTTACAGCAGACATGTATTGAGGGGTTGGTCTTGTCTTAAGAGGACTTGGTGATTCACTAGTGCTGATACCACACACAAAAAAAACCCCACCAAGATGTATACCAAACACTGCAAAGTGTTTGGTATACATCTTTAACAGTCAGAAGCATAGCTAGGTTTTAAAGTTAAGGAGAGCAAGCACATAAAAACAAAAATAGGCACCATGACACACACCAAATAATTTTTAATTCGTTTCTCTTCTATTACACAAAATATTTCATTACCGTATATATTCAGGGATAGGTTGTACCAATGGATAGGTCACACCCTTAGTTTGGGGTCGTCAAAGTAGGTATTTACGGTTGACTTGCAGATAGGTCACGCAATAATCTGGTGAGTTACAATGGCCTTTTATAACATAAATATAACTAATATTTGTTAAATATTATCAAATGTTCACCTTTATTTCAAAACTTTGCTTACAAATTTTAAAACATTTTTGCAGAAGTGACTTGATGAAAGTAGTTTAATTGATAAATCAACTTGACTATTGATATGCTGCCATCTATTACAGATCTTTGTGATGTTGAGTGGATAGATTGCACCACTGATTTTTATTGAAACTTCTGATAAAAGAAGTGTGACCTATCCACGAGTGCATATGGTAGTTATGATAATCATAATTGTATTCTACAGGGTGTCCACAAAGTCTGAGTACATGGAGTAAATAGAATCATATCATAAACAATTAAATATAAGAAATAATAATTTCTTAAAGTATGTGTTAATCCCCATGTACCCAGACTTTGTGGACACCCTGTACATTCATTAATTTCATGTTTCAGTAACAATGTTATAATATATAAAACAATTACTAATATAGGTATATCAAGAGGTTATGATGTCAAGGTTTGTTTTTGGTTCTTCATGTGTTAGCTGCCACCAACACATCTCATAAAATTGAGCAGACAGTTCAAAAACACAAGTGGTTGGTCAAATAAAGTAATGATTCCAGAAAATTCTTCCAAGGTCATGCAATTAACAACAGTAGAAAAAGTGATTCAACTTTTATCACGCTAGTAAACTGAAGAGTTAAAAAAAAATTGTTAAAAGGGTGCCAGTTTTGGAAAATGAGCTCAGTGGGAGTGGTTGCTCCCTCGTACCCCCATTGATAACAGTTAGTTTCTGAAGACAAATACCACAGTTTAGAAGGCTTTCAACATATATGCGTTTTAAGTATGCATAAAGATTGCTAATTGTCTGTTTACTTTATGTTTCAGAAATCTAGTGCCAGGTTCAAGCCTTCTCTTATCAGTGAAATTCAGAAGAGGAATGTTTATCAAAAGAATGACACCAAAATATTAGCAAATAAGTTGAAAGAATCAGGACTTCATAACGGAACCACTGTTGCTAATAAAATTGAGAATAAACCTCAGCAAAATGGCAAAGTGGAATGTAATGGTCATAAAAATATTCAAAAGGTGAATGAACAGCCAGAAGAAAAATCATTGCTCTCCCATTTTATTACTGAATCTCCAGATGATAAAAGCATCAATGCAAATACAAATATTAAAAATAATAATAACAATAATAACAATAATAACAACAATAACAACAACAACAATAATATTGTAACAGGAGATAAAAATGAACTACCAAATATACGTTTTGGTTTAAGGCAACTGGCTCTTACGATGACCCAAAGTATTCCTGGAAACAGATGTAAAAAATCATTTGTAACCCCCCAAGTGACAAATATACCAAATGTCCCAGAGAGTTGATGAAATGTTTCAGTTGCATTTTTTTCTTTAATTTTAGTTAAAAATTTATCATTGATTTGAAGAGTAATGGAAGATGAACGGAATTTTGTGGCTGAGGTACTACTCTCATCATTCATCTTCTGTTTGTAATCTTGCTTTAAAAAAAAAACTTGAATCCTGTAGTATTTAAACCAGCCATATCCAACACAAATATTCTACCTGCTTTATGTTCAAACAGGCCAGATCTGATATCTCATACCTACCCTACAATGTTAATCAAAAGATAAACAGTCGTTGAAATGTCAAAGCTACAAAATAAAGCATGATCAATTCCAAACAATGTGAATAAATAAACGCTATATTTGACAAAGTAATCTGAATTCTAAAGGGTTAAGATTTTTAAAATCTTCAAACAGATGATGGAATTATGTGTTATATTTTTAGAGTCTACTTGTTACTATGATAGTGTGAATTTTTCAACATTCCTCTCTCCACCCTCAGAGAAAGATTTCACAACAAATTCCAATATAATAGCAATCTACATCATCTGAAGTGTATTTGTAGAAAATTTCATTAAGAAATATCCATTTTTTTCTGGAGGTTATGCGGAAAATTGGTCAGAGAAGCACATTTGTGCAGGTATGCCAGTAAAAAATATCTTGGTTTTAAATGTTGTTATTTATGATTCACAGATTTGCTAAAGCGTTGGATAAAATTCCAGCATGCACAAGTGTGCCCCACCCTGATTTTGTTACCTCATAACTTCTTGAAAAATAGATATTTCTAAATGAAATTTTCTATAAATACCTTTCAGATGGTAGAGATTACAATTATACAGAATTTTGTTGTGGAAAATTGCATAACAATAGGCGTAGGAGTGGCTGTGTGGTAAGTAGCTTGCTTAC
>NC_068994.1:12886312-12888917 GCF_001194135.2 Octopus bimaculoides
TTTCACAGGATCTGAAAACTCAACGTTAACAGCCGGTCACAAAAACGATAAAAAAAAAAATAGTGTATTAGGTGTAAAATAATGCGTAGTAAACGAATATGAAGAAAAAAAAAATCGCCGACGAACGGGGAAGTGGTTAGAGGACTCGGAACATTCCCGATATGAATTTTCCGAGTTCTCTCCCCCGCCCCCCGTTCGCCAGCGGACGTTTTTTTTTCATATTCGTTTACTACATGTTGTACACCTATTGCACTATTTTTTTTTTTTTTGCTCGGATCAAACACTTTAGTTTGACTGGAATTTTGTGAAAAATAAAAAAACAATGGTGGCCATGCACACATACATAATATCACAATTTTTTCATTTCAAGTTTTATTTTCTAGATATATATGTGATGTGTATTAGTATGTGTATCAGCATGCGCGCCCACCAATTTTATTTTCATATTAAATTCTGGCGTAATTGTAATGAACACCATCTGAAAGCTATTTGTAGAAAATAATATTTAAGAATATTTTTTGAAAGACATGATGAAACAAAGTCGATGAGTGAAAGGCGCACACTTGTGTAGGAATGTCAAAATGGCTTGCTGTATGTTCCAGCTCTTCATGTTCTGACTTGAAATCTTTGAAAGGGAAAAGATCCTAAATTTCTTGTCCCTATGTAAAGCAAACAAATAAATGTTAACTGACAAAACCTTTTAAAGCTTCGTAAAAAGTGTCTTGTGATCTTTGTTCCGGCTCTTTCACGCTCTGATTTCAAATCTCAGAATATATAGAGTACGGGTCTTGTGCGAGGATCGAATTAATCGACTAACCCTCCTACAAGAAAATTTATGGCATTTGTACCTATAAGATGATTATTATTAATAAATATGCGAGGGTGATGAACTGACAGAATCTTTAGCACGTCAGACATGCGGCTTAATAGTATGTCTCAGTTCTGAGTTCAAATGCCACCGAGGCCAACTATGCCTTTCATCCCTTTCAGGGTCGACAAAATAAAGTACCAGTCGATAGGGTTGATGTTTTTCTCCCCTAAATATACAAGAGTAGCAAGCTAGCAGAATCGTTAATGCGCTGGACAAATCGCTTAGCGGCATTTCTTCCGGCTTTTAACGTTCTGAGTTCAAATTTCGTTGAAGTCGACTTCGTCTTTTATCCTGTTGGTTCAAATAACTACCAGTTAAGCCCTGATGTCGATGTAATCAACTGAGTCCCTAATCCTAAAAATGACTCGTTTTGTGCCGCAATTTGAAGCTATTATCAATAAATATACATATAGACTCGTACACATCTACACACGCATAGATATTCTTATGACGACCTGTCTATTATTCTGTATATATGTCGCACACATATCAATAAATCTTGTCTTACACATTCTACCCGGTTGTGTCTCTTATTTCCCTCTGGCACATATACGCATTATTCTATTCATATTTATTCTATTGACCGTGTGATTTACTAAGGAACCATTCTCATCACCTCGCTTCGCACGGACGTCACAAATTGGTGACCCGTTCCAGATCCTTGAAACTACAGAAAGAATTATAATGGGAGAAGGAGATACTCCACAGGTATCATAAACCTTCATACATTTCTCGCAAATATATATATAAACAGGCATGCATTAACTTCGGTACGTGTTCCAAATATGCGACTTAACTCGAAAAACGACGTAACACAAAAAATTATTTGAAAAACTTAATTAACACGTGTTTTAATAAATAGTTTGTGCATATTTTAACGTATTTTATTTGATTTTCCACAACGGTATTGTTCTTCTTTTTTTGGGTGGGGGGGCTTTTTTCATAATTTTTATCCTGTTAAAATATATTCGAAGAGACCAATAAATTGACTGAAGTTGGTTCCATTAATTTCATAAAAGAAAAAAAAAACAAGCAAAAAACAACGTAAAGTAAAAAAAGATGTGACTTGAAACGGCGTAAGTTGAGGTATGCCTATGTATGTATGTATGTATAATGGAAGGCGCTTAATAACAAAAACCGGCTGATAGCAATAAGCAGTGAATATAACAATATTTTGATCATATTTGGAACTGCTAATTTTGATGACAGTAACAGTTTGATAACATAGGAGTTGCTTCCATTACACACACACACATAATTACATTCAGAATAGCAAACAACTGAATTATACATAAAATGTTCACTTTTTCTGTTGTTTACTATTTTAAATACGTTGCTCTTAACTATCGTTTTAGCTGACTTTGTCGATACCTGTAAGTTTCTTCCATCAATATTTATTGTATTGATATATCCCCGTAACTTAGCGGTTCATCAAAAAAAGGATCGATAGAATAAGTACTAGGCTTACAAAGAATAAGTCTCGGGGTCGATTTGTTCGACTAAAAGCAGTGCTCCAGCATGGCCGCAGTCAAATGACTGAAACAAGTAAAAGAGTGTGTGTATATATATATATATATATATATATATACACACACACACACACACACACAAACACACATACATACATACATACATACATGCACACATACATACTCATTTTTGTTCTATACCAATCTATGTGATGGAAATTAATTTGCAGATACTCTTGCTTTATGTGTGTGTGTGTGTATATAT
>NC_068994.1:12888992-12891454 GCF_001194135.2 Octopus bimaculoides
TATATATATATATGTTGTTGTAATATATATATATATAGAGAGAGAGGGGGGGAGACGTGGTCCTTTTTTTTAACGTCACTAAAACAGTTTAAATTTAAATCTCGGTCAAAGTGTTATTCATTGGCTCAATTATTTGATCCAATCGGACAAAACCTCGGTGTGTCAAATCCCTGATCACACTTCAACTGGGAAATTTCGCCAAGGTACTCTTCTTTCCATTCTGTTGTTCAATGATGATTTACTTCACAGGTTTTATCTATTTATATATTTTTCTGGTTTCTGTCTGTTTTATGTTGATTTTATTTTCCTTCTATTAAACAATGTATTCAAAGATTATTTAATTTTCCTTGGTTGTTTCATATTGTCGTAAACTGCAGTAATATGTTGTCTTGATGGAGCTCGCACTTTGGTCGCTCGACCTGCTAGGTATAGTGCTAAATCGCCCTCAAATCCCAGTCTACTCTCTTTTAAAAATAAATACGTAAGACAGTTTAGTTTGAGATATATTATTCTGAGAAAAAAATGGTACAACTTTGAACATATTTTTAACTATGTCTACTCGTTCAAGGCTGGTTAAAAGAAATTACATTCGTGACTTCAACTGACAATTATGCAAAGTTAGCTAACACTTTTCTGGAACTTCTTTTCAAATATTATTTGATTTTTTCCCCCCAGTATTATTTGTGGTTCTTTATTTAACATTAAATCTGTCATATAAAGAATATTTAAAATTTTCCCTGTAATCATTCATTTTTGCATTTTTATTAATTATTTTGAAACCATTTTGTATGAAAATAGATAAACATTGATCATATATGATTGCTATTTACAATTACGTTTCTAATGCCCATGTTACACAATTTCATTTAGCCGTCTCTCTTAAATCTGTAGGCGCGATGAGACTTTCTTAATAACACGCTTAACGAAAAATTACTTTGAATTTTTAGTTTAGTGCGATCCGACTTCTTGAAAAAGGTTGTCCATGACTGATATAAAGAGTTTTCTACATAAAAAAAGTTTAAAAAAAAAAAACAGTACGAACGAACAACTTTTTATTTTGTTTTTCTCTTATAAAATAATTCTAACTTCGACTTTTCTGTTAGGACTGGAAACTTTTTATTGCGTAAATGCGAGTTGCGGGTCTTTCGGTTTTCGGAGCACAATAGCATTCTGACAGATGATTTGATCTCTAGTAAAGATCTCTTAAAACGGTGAAGCTGGTAAAATCGTTTGAGACGGAGAAAATTCTTAGCGACATTTCTTACGGGCTCTTTTCACTCTGGGTAAAAATTGCGCCGAGGTCGACTTTGCCCTTTCATCCTTTAGGGGCCAATAAAATAAGTACCATTTGGGCAATGGGGTCGATGTAATCGACTTACTCCTCCTTTAATATTGCTGGCCTTGTGTCGAAATTTGGAACTGTTAAAAATGATCCCTCTGTTGAACTTCCAAAGAGTAAAAGCAGCCGATGTTTTGTTTTATGGCCCGGAAAGTGAAATTACTGTCGGAAACTGCAAACTAATTTTGTTTTTGAAATGAAAATAAAAGCATTACAAACTTGATGTAACAAAACGAATTGTAAAACCTAATGTTTTTCCTTTGTAAAATGCGTTTTATTTATTTTATAACGTTTTCTAAAAATAATAAACTAAAATATAAGAATTAAACAAGTGTTGATGGCATTTAACTCTACAAATTAATGTTTGGTGATTCAAAACGTTTTGGTTCGTTACAGTATTCCACTAAATAACGAATTAATCTCAACGATGAATTAAGATAATCCACGACAATCTCTATGTTCATCGTATTAATATAAATACCCCGTTCTACTTAATTCCTTTCAATCGGTTAACAGTTCTTAACGGGTTATTGTGTTTAAACAATCAACCATTTCTTTTATATCTTACATTTTATCTTTTTAACTTGTTTCATGTGCTGGGGCACCGCCTCGAAGGGTTTAGTCGAACAAATTGACCCCAGTACTCATTCTTAGACCTGGTACTTGATCTGTTGGTTTCTTTTGTCGAACCATTTAAGTTACGGGAACATAAACAAACCAGCATCGGTTGTCAATCGGTGGCAGAGGACAGACACAAAACCATGCGCACATACACCACACACACGACGGGTTTCTTTCGTTCAAGGCCTTTGGTTGACCCGGTACTATAGTAGGTGCCGTGCAGTGGTTGGGAAGCAAACTTTTTACCACACAGCCATAAAATTTGGAAATCAGCTTTCAGTTTCAAATAAAATCTTTCTCCCAGTTTAATTTCTTTACCAAACTTATTCGAATATTGTTGAACATTTCTTTAATTCTTATTGTGCTGATTATGTCGGCGAGCTGGCAGAATCGTCAGCACACTGGACAAAATGCTAAGCGCCATTTCTTCAAGCTCTTCACGTTCTGAGTTCAAATATTTCCCTGATCAATTTTACTTTCATCCTTTTGCTGACAATAAAAT
>NC_068994.1:12892335-12894140 GCF_001194135.2 Octopus bimaculoides
AACAGGAAGTAAGAGTGAGAGAAAGTTGTGGTGAAAGAGTACAGCAGGGTTTGCCACCATCCCCTGCCGGAGCCTCGTGGAGCTTTAGGTGTTTTCGCTCAATAAACACTCACAACGCCCGGTCTGGGAATCGAAACCGCGATCCTATGACCGCAAGTCCACTGCCCTAACCACTGGGCCTTTGCGCCTCCACGTTAGTTGAGTACAGAGATGTTATAAGAAAATAAGATGACAGAGGAATAAATGATTATCTTATGAACTTCATTAGCTTACAGCTGTTTCTGCTATAAGGTGCAGTAGACTCATATTTGAGTGTCTGAGTAACACCTTATAGTTTCATCAGAGCCTTGAAATTGAGGTGCAATGATGAAGCTATAATGTAATTACTCAGGTACTCAAATGAGTCCACTGCATCTTTAGGCAGAAACAGCTGTAAGCTATTGAAGTTCATAAGATTATAGTTTATTCCTTTGTCGTCTCATTTCCCTTGTGGTAATGGGTGTGTGTGTGTGTGTGTGCGCACGTGTGTGTATGCACACGTGTGTGTGTGCATGTGTGGTTTCTTGTATTTAGTTACACTCCTTGACTGTTCAAGCCCTATCCACACTATTGACAAAATAAATACCTGTGATATTTTGGTGTCAATGTGGGATTTCATCATTATTGCTATTAACCATTTCTTTAAAACAAAATTTCTTTTTCTTTTCAGATTAAGTCATGTTTTACAGCACTGAGATTCTCAACCAAAGAGGAGGCCGTTTTGCTCTGATATGGTAAATTTTGCTTCCATTTTTGAGTGGACATAAATTTTGAAATTAAAATGTTAAAAAGAAATTGAATTAAATAAAAAAAAAAAATAAAGATAAAAGAATGATACATTTGTATAAGTATTTAATCCTTTTGTGACCATATATTTTATATATCAGATACAATTTACTTGTGTGTTTTAATTAATCTTAAATGGGTTAAGGAAAATATAAAAGTTGTGTGTTTTTAAATACTGTATGTCCATGAGATATTATCTCCAGATAGACATTGTAGTTAATTTGTTTTGTTTTTTTTATGCTTTTGCATTATGTATGATATATAGATGACTATTTTAATTTGGTACTGTTTCTGTTGTTCATAAAAATTTTTTATTCAGCTAAGCAACTTGTTGCAACACCAGTGATTTTTCCTATGTCACTAGCGATGTTTTTTGTCTTCGCATACAGTTGCTAGTGAGTACACACTATTGACAGACTGAAGAGGCACTATCCTCTCCATTTGAAGATTTATCTATCACCTGCTTAATTTTGTAAAAACCAGAAGTTATATCTCTCGAGATTCTCATGATTAATAAATTTTTTTATTACTCTTTCTTTAACAAATAACAAAAAACCCAGGCTGGCAGCAACCAAAGGCCGAAAGCTATCAAGACGAGAAGTGTGTGGTGTAAATTTAGTAGATACATGGTGAGTAATTAAAAGTCTGTATTTCAGAATCATTAGTAATATTAGTTTCAAATTTTGGGATGCAGTAAGTTTATTACATCACCCCCAGTGCTCAACCGGTACTTATTTTTGTCGACCCTGAAAAGTTGAAAGGCAAAGTCAACCTTGACAGCATTTGAACTCTGAATGTGAAGATAACAAAATGCCACTAGCCATTTTGTCCAGTTTTTCTACCTGGCCAGCTCCTCTAAACCGTCCTACCCATGCATGCATGGAATATTGATGTTAAATGATGATGATGATATATATATATATATATATATATATATATATTCGACGACTGGCACCCATGCCAACGTCATCTCCTTCATT
>NC_068994.1:12894222-12899265 GCF_001194135.2 Octopus bimaculoides
TGGGCTTGCGAAAGCGAAACCGTCAATGGCACCTGTGCCAGATGGCACGTGTAAAGACATTCGAGCGAGATCGTTGCCAGTGCCGCCGAACTGGCTCCTGTGCAGGTGGCATGTAAAATACGCCATTTTGAGCATGGCCGTTGCCAGTACTGCCTGACTGGCCTTCGTGCCGGTGGCACGTAAAAGCACCCACTACACTCTCGGAGTGGTTGGCATTAGGAAGGGCATCCAGCTGTAGAAACTCTGCCAAATCAGATTGGAGCCTGGTGTAGCCATCTGGTTTCACCGGTCCTCAGTCAAATCGTCCAACCCATGCTAGCATGGAAAGCGGACGTTAACGATGATGATGATGATGATATGAGGGGTGCTGAAAAGTTCCTGGTTTTAAGGGTATCGCAAAAGGCCTGATTAGAGGCCTAATCTTTTGAGTTCTTTCACAGGGCTTAGAAAAACTGAGGGACCGCTGCAATAAGTGTGTGAATCTGAGTGGGGAATATGTTAACTAAAATCATAATTAACAGATCATCCTGTATTTTCTTTTACTCAAAGCCAGGAACTTTTCAACACCCCCTCATATTCTTATAATAAATAGCTGAAAACTGCTCTTTAGGTAGAATCGTTAGTGTGCCAGGCGAAATGCTTAGTGGTACTTCACCTGTCACTACTTTCTGAGTTCAAGTTCTGCCATGATCAACTTTGCCTTTCATCCTTTCGGGGTCAATAAATTAAGTACCAGTGAAACACTGGAGTTGATGTAATCAACTAGTCCCCTCCCCTAAAATTTCAGGCCTTGTATCTATAGTAGAAAGGATTATCATCAATACAAACCAATGAGAGCTTCTGCATGATTACCTGACCTGCTAGATATTTCAGCTATCCTTCACTCTATAGGAATCTTGCAGGCGTGAAGTGGATTCGATCCACTATGCCACAAATTTGAATTAACACCGCGTCAGAACTTTTCCTGCGGTGAAACAACGGTTTTGATCTTACAGCAGTTAGATATGTCCCAGACGCTTTTAGCTAGGCCGAAGCGGTGTCTTCACCACTTGACCCTTTCTGACCTCTTCTACTTCATCAAATCTAGAATAGAATCCTTTGTTCTCACTATCCTTTTTAATGGCTATAAAAACAGGAGACCACAAGGAAAGTTTTTCTTTAGTCACCAATCGGTGACGTCTCAACAGGCTAGTCACCAAGGAGAATGAAGTTACTGTCAGCCACTGTGAGACAACGTCGCACACGCTATAACTATCACTAGCATTTCCTTTTCTCTATAACACTACCATCTCTCTCTATATATAAATACTACTATGAGAAAGCGTACATACAGATACAGGCCGAAATTCTTTACCTTGTATGCTTTACATACAAACTGTTATACTATTACACTGGCCTACACGTCGTGATATGGCAACATATAAAGTAACGGTAAATAAATATTTCTACGAAAATGGTGACCCTTTCATCTCCAATAACTCTCCAACGTTAACATCTTTCAACCGTTACAACTCGAATCACACCCAATGATCTTGAAAGGATACCTTAGATTATGATATCCTGGTTCCTGCGCAGAAGAAAAGACGACAGGATGGTCTTATTTGGAATGCCGTTGATCGTTGGTCTGCTTGATGACGGCTGACTTGGGGCTAAACAAGAACATCATTATTACTATCACCTTCATCAGCAACCTCATCATCATTATCAACATCATTATCATCAACATCCTCATCATTATCATCAACATAATCATCATCATCATCATGCTATTCATTTTCAGCCATGCTATTTTAAAGTACCTCAGATCGAAAGCTGTCAGACAGCGCCTGTCCCTCTACTTATCCACCCAGTTGATGTATGGTACCTTGATTATATACCAGCGGCAAAGCTCAGTTTTATTAGGTAAAGCATGCTTTTTGCTTCTTTATTCATCTTAAAATTACTCTCTTATAATAAAAGAACACGTTAATATCATTAAGCAACCATTCTGTGTGTGTGTACATACGTTATCTTTTTATCTTTAACTTATTGGTCATGCTGAGACACTCTTTGAAGGGTTTAGTTGAACAAAATTGAGCCCATTCCGTTTTTTTAAAATATTATTTTCCTCTTCTTTTCTAAGCCTGATGCTTATTCTATCAACCTCCTATTTCACTGAACTGCTAAGTTACAGGAACATAAACAAGACAGCACTAGTTGTCAAGAAGTGGTGGGGAACAGATACACAAAGATGTGTGCGCACACTCATACGCACACATGCATACACATACGATGGGCTTCTTTCAGTTTCTTTCTATAAAATCCACTCAGCCTGGGACCATAGTAAAAGTCACTTGCCCAAGGTTCAACACAATGGGACTAAACCCAGAAGCATATGGTTGGAAAGCAAACTTCTTACCACACGGCCACACCTGATTCTTTGTGCCTGGCTTTAAACGCAAGGTAGATAACTCTACTTCAATAAAATAACTCGATTCCCACATCTACCTCTCAGTTTGGTTGTTTTTGTGATAGGAAGGAAGCAGCCTTTTACATATTTGGTTTCACCCAACAGCATTTAAAAAAAAAAACTCTCCTTATGCAGTGAGAAGCAGAAACATCTCCAATTATACATTTCACAAAAGACAATTTTTCATATTTTCTTAATTTTTTCACATATTTTAATCAAATACCTTTCTAGAGGAAGAATCAAATGCTTTTAGTGGTGGATGTAAAAACCATACCTACAAGAGATACTGAAAAAGTATTACAGAAGCAGAAAATATTAATTCTGTTTTTTGGTGGATAATTAATGTCATTATGGAAGTGACTATCAAATTTGATTACACAATCAAAGGGTTGTGGAGATGTATGTCTTTGTGCAATACACACTTCTCAATAAAACCTGGTTAGTCCACATTACTCTGTAAGGATCATAGGGCTGGTTTCTCTGGGTTATATTTTCTTCGCTGGACACGATGCTGGTCAGTCACAGGATTACGCATTTTTACCAGCTGAGTGGACTGGATCAACATGAAATGAAGTGTTTTGCTCAAGAACAAAACAGATCACCCAGTCCTGTAATTGAAACCACAATCTTATAATCATTAGTCCAACACCCTAACCACTAAGACATACATCTCCACAACCCTTTGATTGCGTAATCAAATTTGATGGTCATAATGACATTAATTATCCACCAAAAACAGAATTAATATTTTCTGCTTCTGTAATACTTTTTCAGTATCTCTTGTAGGTATGGTTTTTACATCCACCACTAAAAGTATTTGATTCTTCCTCTAGAAAGGTATTTGATTAAATATGTGAAAAAAATTAAGAAAATATGAAAAATTGTGTTTTGTGAAAAGTATAATTGGAGATGTTTCTGCTTTTCACTGCATATGGAGAGTTTAAAAAGAAAAAAAAAACCGTGGGGTAAAACCACTTTTGCAATTAAGGATAATAAAATTTTGAGCAGATATATCCACTTTCTACATTCAAAAGATTAATAGTACTCCTTAAACATCTTACAGTCTGTCTGCCTTTTCTACAATGAAAGAAACCCTTTAGGGCCAACTGAATTAGTTACTCCTTGAAATTTTGATAAAACTTCTTTTCTGATTTTCATCCATTCCAGACGAGGTCAACAGTCTTTTTATTCAGTTCCGAAGCTTAAAGGTCATTCACAATCCTATAGAACTTCAGTCAACTCCATTGTAAGTATATCATACTGGATTTTGTTCTGGGCATTGTTTAATTCCAGGTTAACCCCTAATGAATTATAAGGGTCTGCTTAATCCAAGTTAACTTGGAATTAACTAAAAATACATGTAGACCTTTTATTTTTTTAAACTTTTACTTGTTTCAGTCATTGGCCTGTGGCCATGCTGGGGCACAATGCCTGAATTTTGAAGGGAAGGGAATAGTCAATTACATTGACCCCAGTACTCAACTGGTGTGTATTTCATCAATCCTGAAAGGATGAAACGCAAAGACAACCTTGGTGGAATTTGAACTCAAAACATAATGTTGGGCTAAATGCCGCTAAGTATTTTGTCTGGCGTGCTAATAATTCTGCTACCTCACCACTGCCTTTAATTGGTTTCAAATTTTGGCACAAGGCCAGCAATATTTTGGGGGATGGAGTAAGTCTATTACATTGACCCCAGTGCTCAACTGGTACTTATTTCATTAACCCTGAAAGGATGAAAGGTAAAGTCAACCTTGGCAGGATTTGAACTCAGAATGTTGCAACAGACGAAATGCCACTAAGCATTTTGCCCAGTGTGCTAACAATTCTACCAGTTTGCACCCTTGTCCAGCACTAATAATAATAATGAATTTATTGTGTACAGTGCTCAGGTGCATTACACCTCATCAGAAAAAAGAAGCCAAAAGTGCATGAACAATACACAGAATAGCTCACGTGAAGTGAACAGTGAATAAGTCATTTAAAAAATGGTGGGGGTGGGGTCAGGTGTACTGTTAGCACATTTCAAGAAGCATCAAAGTTTTAAAGGATGTAGTGTCCTGATGCAGGTAGTTTGTTCCATGTTTTAACAATTCTGAGCATGAAATAAATGTTTCCGAAAGTCATGGATGAACTGCAAATCTATTGATTGTTGACAAAATAAATAATTGTACAGAGCTGTAATGGTGAGCCATTCTCATCATCATCATCATCATTTAACATTTCCTCGCTTGCTTGCATCACAAGGAATTTGTTGAGACAGATTTTCAATACTCGAATGCTATTCCTGTCACAAACCTTTACCTATTTCTGATCAAGGTTACCTTTTCCCATTGTTGATGCCATCGTGTGTGTGTGTGTGTGTACACACACTCACTCACACATACATATTGTACTAGTGCCACATAAAATGCACTCGTGCTGGTGCTGTGTAGACACACTTGTGCCAGGGACATGTAACAAGCATCCAGCACAATCCATTCTGTAAAGTGGTTGGTGTTAGGAAGGGCATCTAGGTGTAGAATATATGTATGTGTGCGTGTGTATATATATATATATATATATATATATATGTATATATATATAAAGAGAGA
>NC_068994.1:12899490-12903563 GCF_001194135.2 Octopus bimaculoides
GTAAGTAGCTTGCTTATGAACTGCATGGTTCCGGGTTCAGTCCTACTGCATGGCACCTTCGGCAAGTGTCTTCTACTTTAGCCTCGGGCCGACCAAAGCCTTGTGAGTGGATTCGGTAGGCAGAAACTGAAAGAAGCCTGTCGTATGTATGTATATATATATGTGTGTGTGTGTATATGTTTGTGTGTCTGTGTTTGTCCCCCCAACATCACTTGACAACTGATGCTGGTGTGTTTACGTCCCCGTAACTTAGCGGTTCAGCAAACGAGACCGATAGAACAAGTACTAGGCTTACAAAGAATAAGTCCTGGGGTCGATTTGCTCGACTAAAGGCGGTGCTCCAGCATGGCCACAGTCAAATGACTGAAACAAGTAAAAGAGTGAAAAGAGTATATATAGACACAAACATTAAATAATTGACCAAGTAATTGAATTTCATGTATTATGGTTGTTGTTGTGTATGTGTGCAATAATTTTTAATTCCAATTTTCCAGAAGGGACAGAGTCACAAGATCAGACTTTTTTGCTGATATAGATTTGAGGTTTGGAGAGTTTAAAGATGTCATGATAGACATTGAAGAAATACCAACTGTAGTAAGTACTAACCATTATTTTGTTGTACTTGTGTTTGTAGTATAGTGTGTGTGTGTGTATGAGTTTGTGTGAGAGAGAGAGAAACTGTTTTCGTCTTGTCTTGTCACAGACAAAATGCCCAGACTGTAGTAATTACACAGGCCAATGACAACATGGCAGAAAAAAGGGAAAGCCAAGATATGGGAATATAATTTATTAATGATCACAAACAAACAAACAAACAAACAAAGGTTCTCACAGGAATGAAACTGTTAAAATTACACTCTGTCACACTCATGCTCTAGTGCACTTACCTACCTTTTCTGTTCTTCTACACCTATTCTCCCTCCTTTATGCACCTTGTACCTTGAGGCTATGCCCGTACCCTCTCTCTCTCTCTCTCTCTCTCTCTCTCTCTCTTTCTCTCTCTTTCTCTCTCACTCTCACTCTCTCTCTCTCTCTCTCTCTCTCTCATATATAAGGGGAAGAGTGCTGTCCTAGAACTGTGACAACCTCTTTTCGGCCGATAATGGAGGACTTCAACCAGTTATAGAGATCATCTCTTACACTCATTGCAGAGAGTTTCACCATAAGTCTTTTGTGTGGCACAGAATTAAAAGCCTTAGCAAAGTCAAGGTAAACAACATCCACCCATTAGCTACCATCAGTGATCTGGGTGATGTCCTCAAGAGACTCAATGAGTTGATTACAGCAGCTGGAGTTAGGAATAAATCCAAATTGTGACGGCTGGATGAGGCTGTGAGACTTCCAGAAGTTCCAGAGGGTTTCGCTGATTCATGATTCCATCAGTTTGGCGATGCAGCTAATAAGACTGACGGGGCGATAGTTGACAGGCGATGTGTGGTCACCCTTTTTGAACAGAGGGATAACACTAGCAGTTTTCCACTGCTCTGGAGTAACACCATTGTCAAGACAGAATTCAAAGAACAGTGAAAGCTGGTTCAGAAGAAAGTACCCACCACGTTTGAGAAGTAGGTATGTAATACCATCGAGACCAGGAGAGGCATAGTTACGTTTATTCTTAAGGTGGCATTGTAGCATTGCTGGTGTAAGTTTCATAGTAGTTATAGAGTCCGGTGTCAGAGGTGATAGAGATGGAACACTTTGATTTTCGACAGTAAAGATGCCTGCATAGCATCCAGCAATAATTTCTGCACATTCTTTGGGATTGTCAGTAATCTGGCCTGTGTGGGGATTGCGAAGGGGACCAACTGGAGAGTGAGGTCTCTGCTTTGAATGTACATACTTCCAGAACGTACCCTTTTATTATTAATTTGAAATTATATATGTGTGTGTGTGTTGTGTATATATATGCATGAGTGTTGTTATGTGGCAAGAAGTTTGCTCCTCAACCACATGGTTTCAGGTTCAGTTGCACTGTGTGATACCTTGGGCAAGGGTCTTCTACTATAACCCTGGGCCATCCAAAGCCTTGTGAGTGGATTTGGTAGACAGAAACTGAAAGAAACCCATATCCACTCACAAGACTTTGGTTGGCACAGGGTTTATAGTAGAAGATACTTTCTCCAAGGTATCACACAGTGGGACTGAACCCAAGACCACATGGTTATGGAACACTCTTCTCAATGACACAAATACACTTATAAAAATGTGTTTTCTTTCTGTTTATAGGAAGTATGGAGCAGAGATTTTTCTTTTGAAATACCACTTCAATCAGATTACACTCTAACTACCCAGAAAGAGCTATCGACTCCATCTCCATCTAGTTTACCTTCAAAATCTAAGCCTGGTAATTTTTCTCTGTTTCCAGATTCTTGCATTTGGTTAACTTTTCAACCAATTTCATTACAATATTTCTTGTCTTGAAGGCAGCGACCTAACAGAATCATTAGTGCACTAGGCAAAATGCTTAGAACCATTTCATTCATCTTTATGTTCTTCACTTTTAAGTTGAGTAAAAGTGTTAGACAACAAATCTTGTATTAAGACTTCTGTGCAAAGACATTTAACTGTAAAGATCCAGTTTTGTTTTATAAATAAGTCCACATTACCATTGCTAGAATGAAATGATTCTAGACTAAAAGTCCTTTTAGGTGTGTGGTTAAGAAACTCATTTAACAACCATGTAGTTTAGGTATAGTCCTAGTGCATGACCTGCCTTGCTCCCCACTAGCTATATAAGCAAGAGGGCATTTTGCACCAAAAGCCAATAGGAGAGTTTCTCTCACGGTAACTTCTGCAGTGTAGTTTGTTCTAACAGAACATCCAGTTTTAAGGAGGGATAAATATATACATATCTGTATGTGTGTGTGTGTGTGTGTGTATGTGTATGCATATATACATCAACAAAGCCTTGTGAGTAGATATCATCATCATCATCATCATCATCATCGTCGTTTAACGTCCGCTTTCCATGCTAGCATGGGTTGGACGATTTGACTGAGGACTGGTGAAACCAGATGGCTACACCAGGCTTCAATCTGATTTGGTAGAGTTTCTACAGCTGGATGCCCTTCCTAATGCCAACCACTCCGGAGTGTAGTGGGTGCTTTTATGTGCCACTGGCACGAAGGCCAGTCAGGCGGTACTGGCAACGGCCACACTCAAAATGGTGTATTTTATGTGCCACCCACACAAGAGCCAGTCCAGGGGCACTGGCAACAATCTCGCTCGAAAGTCCTTACACATGCCACGGGCACAAGTGCCAGAAAGGCGATGCTGGGCACAGGTGCCATATATATTCATATATACCATCATTATCATGAATACTGTTAATAAGTGTTTCTAGTCATTATTGTCATCTGCTTGTACTCATTATGTATTTTGCCTCTTCTTTATAGAACCCCTTCCGCCATTCTCTATGCCCGAAGACCAGTTGAGGATGCGGGAGTCTGTTGCAGTGGACATGACTATGGTATCTATGTTTTTTGTATTTTTTTTTGTTTCAATCATTTGACTGTAGCCATGATGGGGTTCTTCCTTGATGAATTGAGTCAAATCAACCCTAGTACTTATTCTTAAACCTGGTACTTAGCTCATCAGACTCTTTTGCCAAACTACTAAGTTATGGGGATGCAAACAAACTGATACCTATTATCAAGTAGTGATGAGGGACAAACGTGATCACACACACACACACACACACATATACATACACTCTATAAACAATATTCATTTACTCTTTTACTCTTTTACTTGTTTCAGTCATTTGACTGCGGCCATGCTGGAGCACCGCTTTTAGTCGAGCAAATCAACTCCAGGACTTATTCTTTGTAAGCCTAGTACTTATTCTATCGGTCTCTTTTGCCGAACCACTAAGTTATGGGGACCTAAACACACCAGCATCGGTTGTCAAGCGATGTTGGGGGGACAAACACAGACACACAAACATATACACACATATACATATATATATATATACATATATACGACAGGCTTCTTTCAGTTTCCGTCTTTTACCTGCTTTTATCTTTGGAAACTCTCACTGTGCTGTTTCTTTCCTTATTCCATTATTGACT
>NC_068994.1:12903631-12906329 GCF_001194135.2 Octopus bimaculoides
CGAACACCAGCATCCTGTGGTCCCTTTTTTAAAAAAAAAGTATTACATGCTGTAATCTATCCTCTTTCTCTCTCTCTCTCTCTCTGAGTCAGTCTGTCAGTCAATTATTCTTAGTGACCAATGAACTTGTTTTATTCTTTGTTGCAGTTTCAGGTAGAGCCTGATTTACCAACATTTGATGCCCAAGGTTTGCAGATGATAGTAAGTGAGGAAACTGATCTCAACATTCTTCTGCCAACTGAAGAATTGCCAGAAGCAAAGCCAGCTAAGTTAGTAAAACTATTATATTATCTGCTGCTGTTACTACGTTTGCTAGCTATACCACTGGCTTTTGGTTCTAGTATCTGTTTTTATTTTTTGATTGCGTACAAAAGGCCTGTATTTTAGGATATTTCCATGTTCATGTCATTCCTAGTAACATCCTTTCATGTTGTTTAGTTGTAGTCTTGACCAAGCACACCTATGATGTAAAACATTCCAGTTATGACGATCTCTTCTTGCTATTCAGCTTTAAAACTTTAGCATTTAAACCGACCATATCTAACCCAGATATTCTCCTTGTTTTATGCTCAGACCAGCCAAATCTGGCTTCTCATACCTACTCTACAATGTCATTCATCACCATTTAGTGTCTGCTTTCCATGCTGGCATGAAGTTAAACGGTTTGACTGAAACTGTAAGCTGGAGAGCTGCACCAGGTTCCGATCTGATTCAGCATGATTTCTACAGCTGGATGCCCTTCCTAATGCTAACCACTCCACTGCTTTTTACATGCCGTCAGCACAAGTGCCTGTTATGTGACACCGGCATTGGCCACAACTACAATTTCTCTTGGTTTTATGAGTCTTCTCAAGCATGGCATATCACCATAGATCTCAGTCATTTATCTCCTCCATAAGGCCCAATGGTCAAAGGGTGCTTTTTATGTGCTACCATAAATAACAACATCATCAAAATCACAAAGTTACAAGATTATGCATAATTAATTTAAAACAATGTGAACGAATAAATCTTAAATCTGATAGGAAAATCTGAATACTAAAAGGTTAATGTGTTAAGACTGACTATATTATCTAATGTACTCTTGCTTGTTTTAAGATAATAGAGTGTGGTTTAAGGTTGATTTGGTTGCTCTGAATTTAAAATTACGTGTCTGTGTTTGTCCCCCACTACTGCTTGACAATCTGTGTTGCTGTGTTTATGTCCCCATAACTTGGTGGCTTGACAAAAAAGAGACTGATAGAATAAGTAGAAGTCTTAACAAAAATAAAGTATTGGAGGTGATTCATTTGACTAAAAAATTGTTTGAGATGGTGCTGCAGTATGGCTGCAGTTTAATGACTTAAACAAGCAAAAAAAAAAAACAGAAGATGAAAGAACAACTCAACACCATTGAAGGAATAATTCAGTAGCATTTATAAATAGTTGATTACAAAAGCTCTGTACTGAAGTTTGTTAAGAAAGGAGAAAAATATTCACAGTAGATTTATATCGGTTAATTATATTGACATCCAATTCAAGCAGGAGTATTTATAATGACTATTATCAGGTCATCCCATAAGTTCTGTCCGATTTTACCTTTTTTAAAATTGAATGAAATTTAATAGTATTTTAGAATGTCTAATGGAATTAAAAATTATTTTTATGCATTTGTGTACATTTAAACTAATTCAATATTATTTTACAGAATAATAGAATTAAAATTTTTTAATGTTATAAGCAGTGGAACACTGGACAAAATTGCCTTATAGTATTTAGTTGCATCTCCTTACATTCATCATCATCATCATTTAATGTCTGTTTTCTAAGCTTGCATGTGTTGGATGGTTCAACAGGATTTGGCAAAATGTAGAGCTGTTACATGCTCCGATACCAGCTTCGACATAGTTTCTGCAGCTGGAGGCCAATCATTTTACAGTTGTATACTGGGTACTTTTTCCATGCCACCACTTCTAGTGAGGTTTGTGAAGCAACTTGTAAGAAAGAAAAAGAACAGGAAAAAGGCCCCTTCGACAAAGTGAGGAAAGGACTATTTCAGAAGGGAGTAGTGGGGGCTTAATGCAGGAGTTGAGAAGCTAAAGTATGATAGAGAAACCAGCACAGATATCTTGCCATAGAGGAGATACATGGCATTATATAAGGGTGGGTGGGAGTAGCTGGGAAGAAGATAAAGATGGTAGTGGTGAGGTATCAGAACTCATTGTGAGTTCAAATTCTGCTGAAGTTGACCTAGCATTTTATCCTCCTGGGCTTACTCAACTGTACCTGTTCGCATCCACAACCAAAATTTGTGTCTTTGTGTTAGAATCTTATCATGGAAACTGTGTACTGTGGTATCAGGTCGAGAGTGTTTTTCTTGTTCTATTTCAGGGAACAAGTGACTCCCAAGAAAGATGTACCTGATAGCAGTGTGCCTGGAGCTCCGCAAAGACGTGTCCCAAAGGAAAAAGATGCTGATATCACAGTTGTCCAAGACAAGCCACCTGAAAAACGTCCAGTAATACTCTTACTCTTTTACTCTTTTACTTGTTTCAGTCATTTGACTGTGGCCGTGCTGGAGCACCGCCTTTAGTCAAGCAAATCGACCCCAGGACTTACTCTTTGTAAGCCTAGTACTTATTCTATCGGTCTCTTTTTGCCGAACCGCTAAGTTACGGGGATGTAAACACACCAGCATCGGTTGTCAAGCGATGGTGGG
>NC_068994.1:12908001-12913075 GCF_001194135.2 Octopus bimaculoides
AAATGGGTTTTGTATGATCGTGTATAGAGGAATATATTATTTTATTTAAAAGAGTTCCAACTCTGTTTTTTATGTTTTATTTATATTCTTGTAAAATTAATGTGGGATATAGAATATGGAATATATAATTTATAATATAAAAATGGATGGTACAATGAAATGAAGTATTGAATGTCTTATTGAATATATGAAATATTGAGTGTTCAATATAAAGAATTAAATATATATATATATACATAGGGATAAGTATATTGAAAGGGGTCCATGGGAAAACTGACTTCAATGAAAGGGTTGGGAACCACTGTTATATACTGTACGTCTGGCATTCTGACATGTCTTGTCCAATTTCTAGCGCATTATTCCATTGGTTCTTCCTCCAATTGAGAGTCCTCGAAGAAGACGTCGTGTACGACATTTGAGGATTGATGCTGATACTTGTATTAACAAGAAAGATATACAATACAACATAGTAAATACAAGAGATATTGTGAGAAACATACAGGTAAATATTAGTTTGTTATCTTATATTTGTGTTGAGGGATGTTAAAGATTATAAATTCCTTGCTCTTGCTATATTGTATTTTTTCAACACTTATTTTAGTCATTGTACTACAGCCATGCTGGGGCACTGCCTTGAAGAGTTTTAGTTGAACAAATTGACCCCAGCACTTAAACTGTTTTTTTTTTCTTTTAAAGTCTTGTAATTATTACTCTGTCACACATCTGTGGACTTCCACATAGTTTCCTATTTCTTCATTGCCCTCAAGGGGCTAAACATAGAGGGGACAAACAAGGACAGACAAAGGGATTAAGTCGATTACATCGACCCCAGTGCGTAACTGGTACTTAATTTATCGACCCCGAAAGGATGAAAGGCAAAGTCGACCTCGGCAGAATTTGAACTCAGAATGTAACGGCAGACGAAATACCGCTAAGCGTTTCGCCCGGCGCACTAACGTTTCTGCCAGCTCACCGCCTTTAATTTCCACATAGTTTCCATCTCCCAAATTCATTCACAAGGTATTGGTTGAGCCTGGGTAATAACAGAAGATGCTTATCCAAGGTGGCATGCAGTGGGGATGAACCCCCAAACCATGTGGTTGGGAAGCAAGCTTCCTAACCACACAGCCACACATGTGCCTATGATAATAAATCTAAAGTGATAGCATGAAATATAAATCTTCATCATTGTCACTATCATCATCATCATCATCATCATCATCATCATCTAACATCAGTTTTCTATACTGGCATGGGCTGGATTATGTGAGAGGATCCGGTGAGCCACAGGGCTGCCTCTTGCTCCATGTCAGCTTTGGCCAGCCCCTCTGCATCCTCCAAGACAACACCAAGCCTCTGGAGAATTTCCTCAATCACTTCCTGCCATCTGGTGTTGGGCCTGCCACAGGATCCCTTTAAACCCACTGCTGCTGTGTCAAACGAGAGTAAGGCCCTGGTAGAATGATCCCAGCAGATCATCCTATCAAACTTTTCAACTACAAATGATTATTTAGTCACATTTTAAACCGCTACTATCTCCTGTTTTGATAGGATGTTCAAGTAGGCCATCCCCTTCTGCTAGCCAGTACAACCAAAGAACTCTTTAAGAATCCTGCCAGAAAAGGTAAGAAATATTTGGCAATATATTTCAGTAGTATTTAGTTTATTAATGTTGTATTCTTTGAACCATATATACAGGGAGAAGGTATTAAATACTCTGCCCTTGTGTAGGGCGCATTCAAGCCTAGAGTGGTCTATCTGGATTGTTAACTTTCCAGTGGCTTGAAGTTCATTAATCATCATCATCATCGTCGTCATTTAACGTCTGCTTTCCATGCTAGCATGGGTTGGACGATTTGACTGAGGACTGGTGAAACCAGATGGCTACACCAGGCTCCAATCTGATTTGGCAGAGTTTCTACAGCTGGATGCCCTTCCTAACGCCAACCACTCCGAGAGTGTAGTGGGTGCTTTAACGTGCCACCTGCACGAAGGCCAGTCAGGCGGTACTGGCAACGGTCACACTCGAAATGGTGTATTTTATGTGCCACCTGCACAAGAGCCAGTCCAGGGGCACTGGCAACGATCTCGCTCGAAAGTCCTTACACATGCCACGGGCACAAGTGCCAATGTGCTTTTGAATTCCTCAGGAATAAAAATGAGTAATAAACAGGTGACGAACGAATATATAGTGCATGTGTTTATTTGGCAAAAAAAAAGAAAAAAATTACCATCCTGAAATATAACAATAAAAAATATTCCTTATTGGAAAACAGGTGTGAATTGGTGACAGAAAGAGCATCTGGCTGTAAAATTCCTGCCTCAGTTTTCTCACATATAAGGAATGCTAGCATGGTAAAACAGACATTAGATGGAATAAATGTGTGAGTGTGCATGATGATAAAACTTGCTGTTAATTTGGTCTCAAGACCTATGAATTTGAAGTCAAATAACATGCAAGAGAGCTTCTATATTATAAAAAGGATATCTGATTTTTAATTAGTACGTTGTTGGCACTCCGCCACTTACGATGTCGAGGGTTCCAGTTGATCTGATCAACGGAACAGCCTGCTTGTGAAATTAATGTGCAAGTGCCTGAGCACTCCACAGACACGTGTACCCTTAACGTAGTTCTTGGGGATATTCAGTGTGACACAATGTGACAAGGCTGACCCTTTGAATTACAGGCACAATAGAAACAGGAAGAAAGAGTGAAAGTTGTGGTGGAAGAGTACAGCAGGGTTCGCCACCATCCCCTGCCGGAGCCTTGTGGAGCTTTAGGTGTTTTTGCTCAATAAACACTCACAACACCCGGTCTGGGAATCGAAACCGCGATCCTATGACCGCGAGTCCGCTGCCCTAACCACTGGGCCATTGCACCTCCACAATTAGTATGTAACATTTACTCAAAGCACTTTTGAAGCTCTCATACCCTTCCCTCTATGCCTTCATGTATTTCTCTCTCCTGTTATTTCATTTAATGCTTTTCGTTCTTTTCCCTTGCATGCTGTTACTTTCACTTCCTTTCTTTTCCAATACTCTCTCTTTCTCTCTTTCCTCTAGTCAATTGTTTTTATTAGGAATACTAGAAAAATAACCATCCTTCAAGCAGTGTTCTGCTAGTAGAAATAAGCACAGAAAGATTGATTTACATATTTTAAAAATTATTTTCAGCGCTAAAACATAAGCTTTTGTTTCCACTTTGGGAAAGAAACTTAAAACAAGTTGATGATTTCAGTGAAACAGAATCAGATCAGAAAAGACCTATGTTTTGTGTACCAGAACTAGTGTGTGAGTATTTTGGCTGTTCCATTATGTTTTAACAAGAATTTGTTGGATTCAAAGTAGATAAAGCTATGAAGATTGAGTTAAAAGCCCTCACCCTGGATAGAAATAAAAATTGGGAGGTTTCCCATAGGATTTGAAATTATATTTTTGTAACTACGACAGATGATCTGCCAATGAACCAAAGCAATCATTTGAAACATTATATCTATTTTAGAAGCTTTGTTCCTGCTAGTGAGGATTGTATGTTCTTTATATCATAAGAAATAATAGGATGTGAATATTGGATAATATATATGTATATATATATATATATATATATTTATAGATATATATATTTATAGATATATATATATATTTATAGATATATATATATTTATAGATATATGTATATACATACACATACACACACAGTGAAAGAGAGAGAGAGATCATGAGATTTCAGCTGTTCAGTTATTTGAATATAGTATGTACTAAATATGAAGAAAAATAAGCTTAATTTTAAATTCACACTTCTTTATCAACACAAAATTCAAATTGTGTAAAATATTATTGTATATGCATATATTTTATTCAACACTACTATTTAATACATTCCATCTTGACCAAACTTTATGCACATCAGCAAATTTATTGTGTGCTGTTTTCACATATCAGAACTGTTGTTCTGATAAAGCTGTGAAAGATGAATTTGGTATTTCTGGCTGATGATACATAACAATGCAGAAATGCATGCATCCTACAATCAGGTGACATCATTCATAGCCCCATGTGTTTCCACACATGTTAAGAGGAGATATTTCTCCTGAGACTATTTCCACAGAGCAAGGTTTTCCTCAAAAGATTTAGTCAAATAAATCAACCCCACTACTTATGTTTTTTTGTTTTTAAAGTCTGGTACTTATTCTAGCAGTCTCCTTTGCTAGACCACCAAGTTACAAGAATATAAACAAACCAACACTGGTTGTTAAGTGATGGTGGAGATAAACACAAAGACACACACATATTTAACAGGCTTCCACACAGTTTCTGTCTATCAAATTCACTCACAAGGTATTGATCAGCTTGTGCAGTGGTATGTCCAGTAAGTTCGCTGTCATCAATTCAAACACAACTTTGAATAATGTAAATGTGGTGTGATGGAGGAAAAAGACAACAAGAAGCAAAAGGACAGAATGAAACGCTAGGACCTTACCTTGTCAACCGCGGCGGAGTAAACGATGCTCCAAATCAAAACACGTCTTCCTCGTAAGCTCTCTGTCTTCTGACTGCCGCCACGTGCTGGCATTTGACAGCGTGTGCCCGACTTCCGGTCTGGCTTCACTTCCGTTTGCTTCATCTCTCTCCACCAACAACACATAGCTCATCACAGCCCATAACACCACAGTAAACTTGAATTTTGTGTTGATTTATGTTGTAAGGAAGTGTGAATTTAAAACAGCTTATTTTTCTCGTCTATTTAGTACATACTATGTTTTAACCTAAAAGATAAAATATCTGATTGCACTTTTTGATCTCCATTATTTTAATTATTAATGGTGAGATACTATACTCTTACTCTTTACTCTTTTACTTATTTCAGTCATTTGACTGCAGCCATGCTGGAGCACCACCTTTAGTCAAACAAATCGACCCCAGGACTTATTCTTTGGAAGCCTAGTACTTATTTTATCGGTCTCTTTTGCCAAACCGCTAAGTTACGGGGACATAAACACACCAGCATCGGTTGTCAAGCAATGTTGGGGGGGGCAAACACAGACACACAAACACACACATACACACACACACA
>NC_068994.1:12913378-12915638 GCF_001194135.2 Octopus bimaculoides
ATATATATACATATACATATATACGATGGGCTTCTTTCAGTTTCCATCTATCAAATCCACTCACAAGGCTTTGGTCGGCCCGAGGCTATAGTAGAAGACACTTGCCCAAGGTGCCACACAGTGGGACTGAACCCGGAACCACGTGGTTGGTAAGCAAGCTACTTACCACACAGCCACTCCTGGATATATTTTCTCAGTAAACTTTCCTCATATTCAACTTTCTTCATGGTGAATTGATAGTAGTGAACTTACCTGTAATCATGCAGTGAAACTGAACCTGAAACCACGTGGTTGCAAAGCAACCTGCCCAGGAGCACAATATGCTGACTGCTGTAGGGATTTGAACCTGCAACTTTGTGATTATCATCCTATTTTTGAACTAGCAGCTTTGTGTCACAGAATCAGAAGCAATCTGAGGAGGGTTGGTTAATATGAAACACTTGAATTAAAATCTTTACAATCATCACTTGTTGAATATGAATCATTCTGTGTCTTTGTACAACTTATTTATTAATTTCTGCTTCTTTTATCGTTTAGTGACCTCTGATTCCTCAACTCCCAGGTCTGATCAACCACAGGTATGTTAATTTTTTAATCTTTCAATCCGAAATATAATCAATGTTTTGCTATGCTTTTGATACTTTCAACACTTGTTTCTTACCTTTGAGAATTAGAAATTCTTTCATGGGCAAGCGAAAGCGAAATTGTGATGGCATCTGTGCCTAGCAACGCCTTTCTGGCACTTGTGCCCATGGCATGTGTAAGGACTTTCGAGCGAGATCGTTGCCAGTGCCCCTGGACTGGCTCTTGTGCGGGTGGCACATAAAATACACCATTTCGAGCGTGGCAATTGCCAGTACCACCTGACTGGCCTTTGTGCGGGTGACACGTAAAAGCACCCACTACACTCTTGGAGTGGTTGGCGTTAGGAAGGGCATCCGGCTGTAGAAACTCTGCCAAATCAGATTGGAGCCTGGTGTAGCCATCTGGTTTCACCAGTCCTCAGTCAAATCGTCCAACCCATGCTAGCATGGAAAGCGGACGTTAAACGACGATGATGATTGCACTGTGGCCATGCTGGAGCACCATATTGAAAGGTTTCAGTTAATTATATCAATCTCACTAATTCCTAAGCTCATATCTTACGACGATCAACTTTGCCTTTCTTTCTAAATAACAGCCTGTTAAAAATAGCGTGGGTTAAAAATCCTTTTGGAATAAAAACGGTTGAAGGCTGCCTGTGAGACACAAATACACAGGACAGACATTCTACCTTTGTACCAAAACAATCCTTCAAATACCTCTATTTTAGAAATTTTATTCTTACCGGCAAGAACTGCTTGTTGGAATTTTTTTTTTTCCTCCACAAAAACTGTTTTAAACATATGAAAAAATGATGATGTCTGAATGTTAAGCTTTTGTTTCTTGTAGGACATTTCATCTGTAGAGTTACCTCGGCCGTCATCTGATGTTAGTGACCGTCAAAGGTCAAGCGTAGCTGACAGAAGTGTGACTCCTGTCAGTCTTAAAACTGGAAGATTGACAGATTCTTTGCATGAAAGCACTCCTAGGAAAAAAAGGTAAAAACATATATATGGCTGTGTGGTAAGAAGCTTGCTTTCCAACCACACGGTTCCGGGTTCAATCCCATTGCGTAGTACCTAGAACAAGTTTCTTTTTCTATAGCCTTGGGCTGACTAAAGTGTTGTGAGTAGATCTGGTAGAAGGAAACTGAAAGAAGCCCATCATATATATATATATATATGAATAATAACAATAAATGGAGCAAAACGCATATAAATAAAATTTCCTTTAATTCCTACACCTGTTTCAAAATGTATGTGTACTCTACTCCAAAGTAAGAGCTGCTGGAATTCCACATGTATTCATCGTGGAATGAGGTAACTTACGAGTTATAACTCATAAGTTACCTCATCATTTCGCATTTGTCTTGCTTCTATATGTTGTTTCCCTGACGATGAATATATGTGGAATTCCAGCAGCTCTTACTTCTTTGGAGTAGTGGCACATATATTTTGAAACATATGTAGGAATTAAAGGAACTTTTATTTATATGTGTTTTGCTCCATCTATTGTTATTATTCATATCTACTCAAAATGCATCACTTCAACTTGGTATCTCTACCTATAAAACTGGTGTGATATCCTGTTTTTTTGTGTGATTTTTGCTACCCATGGTAACTATTAACATATTTACATTGTCAAAGTATTTTTTAACTGAGATAATATTAATATATAT
>NC_068994.1:12916157-12918394 GCF_001194135.2 Octopus bimaculoides
TAGATCAATGTGTGTGTCTGTATTTTCCCTCACCTCCCCACCAGGATCCTCCCTGATCCAATTGACCAGTGCTCCACAACTTTTTTTCACTTGTGGAACACTTATATTCTTTTCAAAATCCAGTGGCACACCTAAACTAAAAATATAACTAAAAGTATGGGGGAAAACATTATATTCAGGTTACACTGTGGTACACCTAGCTTCGTCTCGTGGCACACTAGTGTGCTGTGGCATACCAGTGGCAGAGCACTGAAACAGACTCATAATGCTGGTTTCCTGGATACTGTGACATATAGACTCCACCCACCAACGAGACACTGGTCTACCACATGATCACTCATTTTGGGCAACTGAGTAGACTGCAGCCACATGAAATGAAGTGTTTTGCTCAGGGACACAACACACCACCCAATCCAGGAATCAAAACTATAATCTTACAATCATGTGTCTGATACCCTAACCACTAATCCACACACTTCCACTAGGGCAAAAGTGACCGCAGCAGAATTTGAATTCATCATCATCATCATCATCGTTTAACGTCCGCTTTCCAAACTAGCATGGGTTGGACGATTTGACTGAGGACCAGGCTCCAGGCTGATTTGGCAGAGTTTCTACAGCTGGATGCCCTTCCTAACGCCAACCACTCCAAGTGTGTAGTGGGTGCTTTTACGTGCCACCGGCACGAAGGCCAGTCAGGCGGTACTGGCAACGGCCACGCTCAAATGGTGTATTTTATGTGCCACCTGCACAAGAGCCAGTCCAGGGGCACTGGCAACGATCTTGCTTGAATGTCTTTACACATGCCACGGGCACAAGTGCCAGAAAGGCGATGCTGGGCACAGGTGCCATCCCAATTTCGCTTTCACTTGCCCCAATAAGTCTTCGCAAGCTGAGTTTCGTGTCCAACATGAAAGAACCAGAAGAAATGTTGCTTAGCATTTTGTCCAATATACTAACAATCCTGCCAGCTTGACCTCAGTAGATTAATAAAATAAGTTACCATCATGTACTGGTTTATATGCCTTCCTTCTTGAGAAATTTATGTGTTTTTTGCCAATGTAAAAAAGAATTATCATAGGCGCAGGAGTGGCTGTGTGGTAAGTAGCTTACTTACCAACCACATGGTTCCGGGTTCAGTCCCACTGTGTGGCACCTTGGGCAAGTGTCTTCTACTATAGCCTCGGGTTGACCAAAGCCTTGTGAGTGGATTTGGTAGACGGAAACTGAAAGAAGCCCGTCATATATATGTGTGTTTGTGTGTCTGTGTTTGTCCCTCCAACATCGCTTGACAACCGATGCTGGTGTGTTTACGTCCCCGTAACTTAGCGGTTCGGCAAAAAAGAGACCGATAGCATAAGTACTAGGCTTACAAAGAATAAGTCCTGGGTGTCGATTTTCTCGACTAAAGGCGGTGCTCCAGCATGGTCGCGCAGTCAAATGACTGAAACAAGTAAAAGAGTAAGAGTATCATTGCTGGTAAGCGATGTTCATTGTATACATTGCAATTTCAGGAAAACCAAAAGCCTGAGTGAAGAAGAGACAACCCAAATTGAACAACTTTCAATCCAGCAACTTGATGAGGAGCTGTATCCTTTAGTTGAAGAAATACCTCTGGATTTACCCAGCATATCAATATCTCCTGTGAAATCGGATGAAGACAAAACCCCTAAATTTAGGCACCTTCAAGATTATATTGTAATGTAAGACGTATAACCTTGTTATTTGTTGTTTCCATGTCTCACATTTTTTGTTGTTAATTTATCTTCATCTAATCTTTTAAGAGGACTGTTGCTAAAGTTCTCGTTAGTGAGAAAATATGTGTCCTCCTCTTTAGCATGATGTCTGTTTTCATCCTTCTATCATTGTTTGACTTTTAACCCTTTAGTATTCAGCTTATGTGGAGGCGCAATGGCCCAGTGGTTAGGGCAGCGAACTCGCGGTCGAAGGATCGCGGTTTCAATTCCCAGACCGGGCGTTGTGAGTGTTTATTGAGCAAAAACACCAAAAGCTCCACGAGGCTCTGGCAGGGGATGGTGGCGAACCCTGCTGTACTCTTCCACCACAACTTTCTCTCACTCTTTCTTCCTGTTTCTGTTGTGCCTGTAATTCAAAGGGTCAACCTTGTTGCACTGTGTCACGCTGAATATCCCCCGAGAACTACGTTAAGGGTACACGTGTCTGTGGAGTGCTCAGCCACTTGCACGTTAATTTCACGAGCAGGCTGTTCCGTTGAT
>NC_068994.1:12918404-12919659 GCF_001194135.2 Octopus bimaculoides
TTCAATTCCCAGACCGGGCGTTGTGAGTGTTTATTGAGCAAAAACACCAAAAGCTCCACGAGGCTCTGGCAGGGGATGGTGGCGAACCCTGCTGTACTCTTCCACCACAACTTTCTCTCACTCTTTCTTCCTGTTTCTGTTGTGCCTGTAATTCAAAGGGTCAACCTTGTTGCACTGTGTCACGCTGAATATCCCCCGAGAACTACGTTAAGGGTACACGTGTCTGTGGAGTGCTCAGCCACTTGCACGTTAATTTCACGAGCAGGCTGTTCCGTTGATCGGATCAACTGGAACCCTCGACGTCGTAAGCGACGGAGTGCCAACAACAACAATTCAGCTTACTCTGTCAAATGTAATGCTTATTTATTCACATTGTTTTTTTTTTTTAAATAATCCTGCATTATCTCCTAGCTTTGAGACTTTGATGATGTGGCTGTATATTTTCAGAATGACACTGTAGGGTAGGTGTAATAGGTCAGATCTGGTTAGTTTTAACATAAAACAGATGGAATATTTAGATTACATATGATCAATTTAAATGCTAAATGGTTCATTAAAACATTAACAGTCCATAAAGTGTTCCCTCGGACAATTCAACATAAGCTTAACTAATAAAAGATGTGAGAGTGAACAACGTCACATGATAGAGTCATGTTCATTGATTGGATGACATTTAATAAACAATGCTTTGTGTCGAGGCAACTGGAGTTGTCTCAGCCATCCTTTACCAGGTCTTTGAATTGTCATTGAACTTTGCCCTTTTCTAGGTAAGAGCATTAACCCTATGTAAACCCACTTTTTACCTCTGGGAAGAGGTAGTCCATGTTAGTCTGACTTCTATTTTTTGACCTGTCCAGCAGGAAAGTCCCCCAACAGGAGCTTGCTCTCCACCAGCATAGCTCTCAGGGTCATTCATCATCATCATCATCATCACCGTTTAACGTCCGCTTTCCATGCTAGCATGGGTTGGACGATTTGACTGAGGACTGGTGAAACCAGATGGCAACACCAGGCTGCAATCTGATTTGGCAGAGTTTCTACAGCTGGATGCCCTTCCTAACGCCAACCACTCTGAGAGTGTAGTGGGTGCTTTTACGTGTCACCCGCACGAAGGCCAGTCAGGCGGTACTGGCAACGGCCACGCTCAAAATGGTGTATTTTATGTGCCACTCGTACAAGAGCCAGTCCAGGGGCACTGGCAACGATCTCGCTCGAAAATCCTTACACATGTCACGGGCTCAAGTGCCAGAAAGGC
>NC_068994.1:12919730-12929730 GCF_001194135.2 Octopus bimaculoides
TCATTCATCATCATCATCATCATCACCGTTTAACGTCCGCTTTCCATGCTAGCATGGGTTGGACGATTTGACTGAGGACTGGTGAAACCAGATGGCAACACCAGGCTGCAATCTGATTTGGCAGAGTTTCTACAGCTGGATGCCCTTCCTAACGCCAACCACTCTGAGAGTGTAGTGGGTGCTTTTACGTGTCACCCGCACGAAGGCCAGTCAGGCGGTACTGGCAACGGCCACGCTCAAAATGGTGTATTTTATGTGCCACTCGTACAAGAGCCAGTCCAGGGGCACTGGCAACGATCTCGCTCGAAAATCCTTACACATGTCACGGGCTCAAGTGCCAGAAAGGCGACGCTGGGCACAGGTGCTATCCCACACTGTAACAAGGACTGCATCTTGTGATGGATTTCAGTCATATCAAGGGCTATATGACATACCATCACAACCCTGTTTTTCTACTGTCATTTATTGTGTTTAAATATTTTAAAAACTTGTTTAAATCATTCTACAGGAATGTGGAAAAACGCACTCAAACAGAACGTTGGACAACATTCAAGCAGATTTGTCCGCCTGGACTAATTAATAAGCGAAGAGCAGCCTGTCTGTTTTGTGCTTTACTTAGTAAGTTAAATACTATTTCAATATCCGAATTAATATCATCATCATCATCGTCATCATTCACTATCCACTTCTCCATGTTTGCAGGAGTCATACAGAATTTGTAGAAGCAAATTTTTTACAGCTGGATGCCCTTTCTGTCATCAAACTTCACCTGTTTCCATGTGAGGTAATATTTCCCCATAGCCAGATATATTTTCACATAAGATTGGAAACGAAGGACCCAGCTTATATGATGGCGACATTTATTTACAGCTATCATGTGATGTTAAGGCAGAGAAACACTAACACACACATATATATACATACATATATATTTATATTTATATAAGGGCATTACTACAGAATAATGCCACACACCAGACTTCCCAAATAAACACATTTTAGTACCGAATGCGAAGAAAAGAAACCAACCTTTTTTTAAAAAAAATTCAACTATGTATCGACCGATTTCACGATTACCAGAATGAAATCTAGTTTCCGCTCGTCAGCATAGAATAGTACCAATATATATAAATAAACAAAATCCTCACCTTGGTACTATACTATGCTGACGAGCGGAAACTAGATTTCATTCTGGTAATCGTGAAATCGGTCGATACATTGTTGAGTTTTTTTTTAAAAAGGTTGGTTTCTTTTGAGGGTTGCTTTTCCTCGCATTCAGCACTAAAATGTGTTTATTTGGGAAGTCTGGTGTGTGGCATTATTCTGTAGTAATGTCCTTATATAAATATAAACGAATAATTATATTCTTGGGAATAGAAATTTCCCTTATGAATTTTTTTACACACTAACTTCCTGATAAAATTCTTGTAAAAGATTTTTATCCTATTTTGAATTTCGAATACATATATATTTATATATGTGCTTTTAGCATATTCAAACTGATATTGGCATTGCATATTTACTTATCACACGCTTAGCGCACTCACCCCTTAATTTAAATAACAGCATCATATCTTCTCTTGTTTCTATCCCCGCCAAGTGATCTCAGTAAAACCACAAACCATTTTGTACCTGACACTTCAAATATTTCTCTCTCTTTCTTTTTTCATCCGTTCCAGTGGCTCATCAGAACTGCCTGATACGCCTCAAACAGAAGGAACCATACGGTGATATCTACATCAGATTAAGGACAACACCACCACCATAAGATCAATCTTTGTACACTCTCTCGTCACACACACACAGATACTGCATAGTAGCATCATTAAACATCAAGGACTGAACATCTTCTATTTCTCTCTTCTATCTTTTCTCTTTCCAAAGAAAATATTTCTCCCAGCATTCACTATTTTCCTCTCGTTCTGGTCTAACAACCCTCCTTGTTTGTTTTCATTCGGTTTCCTTGTGTGTCTCCACTATCCTGTTTTTGTTCCCAACTTTCACCCTCCATAAATCCAAAATTTTATTTTGGAATTTATGGGAGCATCTGTCTTTGAAGACTCATATTGTTGTTGAATGCTCGAAATGAGGAGTAGATAGACAGCCGACAACTGATGAAGGGTCATTCTTTGTGTTACTTGTCTTGTTTTCCATTTTTTCCTCTTGTTGTTTGTGTATTTAACTCGTTTGTTTTCATACTTCATGTTGTTTACACAGTTGATGACATCCTGTACCCATATAAGCATGCATACATATATATTATATTATTATTTAATGGAACACCATGCATTCATTTCTAAGTAAGTTTATATAAATGCATACATACATTCATGTGTTTGTGAGTGTGTGTGTCTATGTATATACAGGGTGCGATGAATAAACTGTTGTCTGAATTACACAAAAATGAAAATAACACTGACATCTCATTTTAACAGATATATTTACCGAAATTACATAAAAATATCTTGAAACATTAAAGAGTCAAGTTATTCAATAAAATTGCCATTGGCTTCAACCACGGTCTCCAGACAACTTTGGAATCTCCTGCGACTCTTGGTGAATGCTGCCGTAATCCTTGCTTTCAGTTTATCTTTGGCGTTACAAGGAGTTTTGTTGGTCCCTCGCTCAACTTCACCCCACACACAATAATCAAGGAGTTAGATGGCCAGATGTTCGGGGCTGATGAGGTCACAATTTCTGTGACCTCATCACCTTCGAACATGACTAGGTTCTTCTGCTTGTGTGGCATAATGCAGAGTCCTGTTGCCAGACAGAGGGTCTTCCAGTAGCCACCCTCTTGACCCAGGGCAGCACTACCTCCTCCAGGTACTTGATGTAGGCCTCCCTGTTGAGTCTGAGGTCTTATGGAAAAATGAATGGAGGCACAATGTCGCCATCTAGTGATCACTCCGAACACTATGATGTTGACTGGATGTTTGATTTTTATCACTCTTGGTACATGTCCTCAGATTGACATCCAAACACTGAAATGTTCATATTGGAGCTTCTGGCCCAAATGCCAAGCAATACAGCATATCATTTCCAAATTTCTGGCAGAGTGAATTGTGTCTTGGTGCTGTTTTTCTCAGAGATGGTGCCCAACTGACTCTACTATACTGTGTAGTCAACAAAATCAGAAACAAAAATGTGCCTGTGTGAAATTAAACATGTTAAATGGTGCCAATTTACTCATCGTACCCTGCATACATGCACAAACACACATACATGCCAACATGCAATGCATTTATTTTGGTCTCTATTATTTAAGCGTCTGCAATATTTTACATGCATTTTTTTTTTGCCTATTAATATATTTATATGTATTTTAATATATAAACACCATAGAAAATGAAATTACTACCAAGATATAATAAAAATGGGAGGAGTAACAAACAGACATTAAAATATCTAAGTAAATAAGGATAATGATGATGGTGGTAATAATAATAATAATAATAATAATAATAATAATAATAATAATAATAATAATGATCCGTTCTACTATAGGCACAAGATCTGAAATTTGGGGGGCAAGGACTAGTCGATTACATTTGAACTCAGAACCTAAAGACAGATGAAATACCGCTAAGCATTTTGTCCAGCATGCTGCCCTAATGATGACGATGACGATGACGATGACGATGACAACAACGACGATAATATAATAATAATAATAATAATAATAATAATAACAATAATCTTTTCTACTCTCGGCAAAAAAATTTTGGGAGAGGGGCTCAGTCAATTAGATCTATAAGTACAAGACCTTAAATTTTGAGGGAGGGAGCTTGTCAATTATATCAATCCCAGTGCTTGACTGTTACATTATCAACCCTAAAAAGATGAAAGGTAAAATTGACCATGGCAGGATTTGAACTCAGAATGTAAAGATCAGGAAGAAATGATGCTAAGTATTTTGTCCGGTGCCCTAATGGTTAGCAACAATAATCATTTCTAACATTGCCATCTTTAAACATCCTTTCAAAATAATTTTAAGGCCTTTCACTTGATTTAATTAAAAAAAAAAATTTTTTTAAAATTTTCTTTTTATAAACATCACATAACTCCCGATAAATGTAAAAAAAAGAGCCAAAAAACAGCAAATTAAGAAATGAAAATCAAAGTTGTGGCTTCAATGTTGATATTGATATGAAAATTATATACCCCTTCATCAAAAATAATCACTCAGGACAGCCTACATACATACATACATCATCATCATCATCATCACTGTTTAAAGTCCACTTTCCATGCTGGCAGGGGTTAGACAGTTTGGCAGGAGCTTGCCCCAAACCTGTCTGTCTGTTTTGGCAGGATATTTACGGCTAGATGCCCTTCCTAACACCAACCACTCACCCAGCAGAGTGAACTACACGCATACATATATGCATACACACACACACATTTATATATGTATATATTGGTTACAAAAATCAATGAAATCAAATGAAATTATGCTCATGGATATGTTGGTGGATGGACATTACAAGGTTAAATTAGTGGGCTGCGGGGGGGGGGGAGCTATGTTGGTTATGGTAAGGGATTAATTGACTTTTCTATTTTACTTTTGGTAAATCTTTGATATAAAGATTTACACTTGATAATCTTTTATTCAAAATACTTTGGACTGTGGAAGTGTTTTGGATTTTGAAACTGATTGAATATTTGCACCTATAAAAAGTAGCCATTTACATTTGATGATAATCAATGAGGTTGATGATTTCTTTAATTTGCTATAAGGGTAACGAGTGGTGAGGGTAGGGGACATTACAGTGACAGGTTACAAAACCTGGATAGACATTACAAGGATAAATTAGTGGGCTGGTGGGGTGGGAATTATATCAGGTATGGTAAACAGGCATTAAAACAAAAACAGTGAAATGGCAGAATCGTTAGCATGCTGGGCGAAATGCTTAGCTGTATTTCACCTGTCGCTATGCTCTGAGTTCAAATTAAGCCGGGGTCGATAAATTAAGTACCAGTTGCGTACTGGAGTCGATCTAATCCTCCCACAAAATTTCAGGCCTTGTGCCTATAGTAGAAAGGATTTTTAAAATACAATTGATCTGTATTTGAAACAAGATTTTTTTCTTCTTTAAATGGTCTGGGCGCCAAGCATATATGTGTGTGGACTATGGGTATCCTCAAATAAATTCATGCCTGGAAAGGAACTTCTTTCTAAAATAATTACAAAACATTTATTTAAGATCTGTTCATTTTAATTTGATGAATTTCTATTTTGCAAGTTAATTTTGGTTTCCATTGTTTATAAACTCAATTATAATTTTGTTTTGTTGATTTGAAAAATTCAGTTTGTTGAGGTGAGCTTATTCTTTTCTATTTTTCTTTATATTGTTGTTTGATCTTTCTTGATTTTTTTCTATTTAATTTAGAAAGTATTTTTCGGGCATTCCATAAATACTGGATATAAATTCTGTATTAAATACCACAAGAAACTAACACTAATTTCTGTTTTAGTGCTAAAACCCAAGTTCCAACTTTTTACTCTAATAAATAACCTTTTTCTCCTAAAACTGAATGTAATCTAACATTGGCTATCCCAGGGCTAACTTTTACCCTAAATTCTTGTCCTAGCCCTATGCTGATTTCCAACCCAGACCCTGACCTAAATCTAACTAACCTGCCCTAAGGATATTTTTAATCCACTGTTACTTAGCTTTATCATCTGCTTCAAGATTCACTTTTCCTCAAATGAATTATTTCACTACTATGTTTGTTACTATCACTTATGAAAACGATTTAATATTATTAATTATAAGAAGGTAGCGAGCTGGCAGAATCATTAACATACCATAAAATGTTTAAAACTATTATAATAATATATTTATTGTAACTGTTTATTACAGTTATTTAATATAACAATATCGAAATTATTTAATACAAAATGTTCATTGTGTAACATAAGATATTTTTTGTAACTTATATTTATTTTAATATCTCAATATGATTATTTAATATGAAGTGCTTTTTGTGACTAAGTACACTTTTAGTATTTATTATACAATAAGGCAGAAAACTGGCAAAATTGTCAGCATGCTGGGCAAAATGCTTAGTAGCATTTCATCCATCGTTACATCCAGAGTTGAAATTCTGCCAAGGTAGACTTTGCCTTTCATCCTTTCAGGGTTGCTAAAATAAGTACCAGTTGAGCACTGGGGTCGATGTAATCGACTTAACCCTCCCCCAAAATTGCTGTCCTTGTGCCAAAATTTGAAACCAATATTTATTATAACTATATCTCAAATTATTTAACTATTTATTTAACATTATAACAATATAATGACTATTTAATATCTAATACTTTTTGTGGCAAAATGTATTTATTAATATCAATTATATAATGATTATTTCATGTAAGATAATTTTCATGACTATTTATTGTAGCTATTTATTATATTTTATATCATAACTACACCTTGACTATTTAATATAAAATATTTATTGCGACTATTATTGAATTGTCAGCTAAATTGATTAATTTTTGTTTTCTACTTGATGTTCCATTGTATGTCTGAAAAGAGGTAAAAATTTATTCAAATTTCAAAGACTATTAAAAATAAAACCCATAAAACAATATAATAAGGATTAAAATAATTGGAAAAAAAGAAAATGAAATTGACAACTTAATTTTTATATTATATTTTATATTAATATCATAATTTTTATATTGATATCATAACTATGTCTAGACTATGTAATAAGTTTTTTTATGGTTATTTATATCAATTTATTATGTTTATGTATTTGTCTTACAGTGTTAGCGTTTTCTATTATAGCTTCAAGCCAGCCACTGCTTTTTGAGTGAGTTTGTTTGATGGAAGCTGTGTGGAAGCCCATCATGTGTGTGTGTGTGTGTGTGTGAAGGGGGGGGGGCGGTGTCTTTGAGTTTGGTCCCCACTTCCACCACTTCACAACTAGTGTTGGTTTGTCACATCCCCATAACTTAGTGGTTCAGCAAAAATGACCACTATAGTTAGCAGATTTTTTTTTAAATAGGCACTGGGCTTGATTTGTTCAACTAAACCCTTCAAGATGGTACCCCAGTATGGCCACAGTCTAATGACTGAAACAAATAAAAAAAAAAAGACACAAAAGGTTCATTTAGTTGATAAACTTCCCGTTTACAAATTTTCATTTTACTCAGTAAAAAAGATTGTTTCTGACAAACATATACATATTTAAAATAGCCATCTGTGTATTGTACTTAGTGTTAACTCAAGATAGGCAAATTAACCGAAGTATTAGTTCTGAGATAACATCTCATATGGATATGCTGTGTTTAAAAACACAACATATGAAAATTGTCCAAGCAGCAGCTGGTGAGAATGCTAGATGCAAGTATCTGCCTGATTGAGCTTTGTCAGTAGCATGTACTCATAGCCAACTACATACCTGTCACCATTGATATAGGAAAACTTAACACTGTTTCTCTTGCATATAACAGGATTTTATTCAGCCAGGCAGCTATTTGCAATATCAGTGAATATTTATTCACTTTTTTTCCTTATATCAGTGACAACAGATTTCTTTTTGGCATGTGGTTGGTTGTGAGTAAATGCTACTGATGAAGCCTAATGAGGCAGAAATGCATCTAGGATTCTCACCAGCCACTGCTTGGACAATTTTCATCTGCCTCCATTATATATTGTGTTTTTAAACACAGCACATCCATATGAGATATTATCCCAGGATGGATAGGATTGGATTGGATTGGATTGCCTATGCTCAGTTCACTGCAGAATTAAGGCCTTAGCATGTTCTCTTCACCAACCATGGTCTGATGTGGATGCTGTAAATTAAACTTGAGATCATACTGCTTTGATGAGCCTACTCTGCCACAAAGTTAAAGGCAAAGTTGACCTCAGCAGAATTTGAACTCAGAATGTAAAGCCAGATGAAATACCACTAAACATTTCACCATGCATGCTAATGATTCTACCAGCTTACCTCCATCTCAGGATGAAAACCGGAGTTAATTTGCCTATCATAATGTATTAACCTCAAGTATAGATACACAAATGGGTATTCCAATCTAATGCTGTTTGCTTCTGTTGTATATAACAGTTTTATATAGACAGTGACAATAGAAAATACAGCCATACTCCTAGTTCCTCATATATAATTTCACACTGAAATGCGAGTAACTATAGCACTACAGCTCTCATAAACACACATTCATGCTACATGTGTTTTCTTCATGGACTTTCCTGTGTGTTCATTTATAGTGTTCAAATGTATGAGACAGTGTTCAAATGTTTGTCTCAATACATTTGCTACTCCTGCCAGCAAAATGACTTTCCATGTACAGGCAACATGGTGCACCAAATGTCAGCTTTCAAAGTGATTGCAGAGCAATGTGAAATTAAGTACTTTGCTCAAGAACGCAATGCATCACCTTGTCCAGGAATTGATACTGCTATCCTATGATTGTGAGTGCAACACCCTGACCACTGGGCCACACATCTACGCATTACTTCACACGGCACATGTAATATATTAATACATGAGTGCAAGAACACATTTAAACACAACACTCAGCATTGTGCCAAATCCTAGACATTGAGAGGTAGGGCAAAATACTGGAAGATATTCGGTTTCTATCATTTTCACCACCTTCACCTGCTCAACAATTCCTGTATACTCACAAACAATGGTGTATGTGTGTGTTATGTATTACTTTATTAATAAAATGTTCTGAAAACACTAAAAATGTAGTCTCTTTATTCAATTCATTTACCCTTCTTTATCTGTGGCTTTTTTTTGACTCAGGTTTATCCTCCTCCTCCTCCTCATCATCATCATCATTAAATGTCCACTCTCCCATGTTTCTATGAGCTGGACAGAGTTGGGAGTGCATGTTACAAATAGGTGTTGATCCTATGCAAACATTTGTGCCTCTGGGGACAGGTGGTCCATATTTATTTAACCTCTATAATCTGAACAATTCATTGGCTTGTGCTCCATTCGCGTAGCTCTCAGGATCATTGACAGACACACAAATCACCACATTGCAACAAGAAATGGCCTTTGCAATGATTTTCATTACCTTGGTCATGGTGTATCTCGTGTGAAAAGGTTTTCTAATGTAAGTGTTTCTATAACTGTCTCAGTCGCAGTATCCCTACTATGTCCTACAAACACCACTTTTCAACTACTTTTAGTCTGGTGTAGAGTCCTGTCTGAAGCACAGGTTGCAATCGGAAAATAAGGATGTACAACTAATTTTGAGTCACTGGCACGTTCTTAAAAGTGGTTGGCATTAGGAAGGGCATCCAGCCGTAGAAATCATATCAAAACAGACTATGGAACCTGGTGCGACCCCTGCCCTTGCCAGTTCCTGTCAAGCTGTCCAACCCATGCCAGTATGGAAAATGGGCGTTAAATGATGATGGTGGTGGCGGCGATGACGATGAGGAAGATCGATACCCTGTCAATCATTTTAGTTCTTTTTCTAACAGTCTAACTATATATATCATCTCTCTTTCTAATCCTTGTCCATCATTCTGCCTTTATAGCTCTCACACTCGTTCCCCCACCTCAGCTTCACTCAATTGCCAAACGTTGCTTTCTTCACCTCAACCTCCATTATTCTCTGTCAAAGCAACCTACAGTCTAAGACATTGAACCAGTCACGTAATGTCAGCTTTTACCCGACACCTTTCTTGACATTACTTTCCCTCCCATCCCATATTTCCACAGACACCATTCCCCCAAACACAACGAGGGAGCCTCTACGTGGTGTCTCGAACTCCTAGAAATAGTAGCTAGATCTCCCACACACGCTGTCGTCTACAAAAATAAAAGACACAATGGATAGTATACCAGATACATAACCAGCAAAACAAAAATTTTAAAAAAATATGATAGCCACGGCTGGAATGTCTTTTGATCAGCAATGTGTTTGATCAAAGTAAATAGTTTTCTAAGATATCTATTTATACTAGTGTCATGGCGTTAATATAACGACCGATAGTAATAT
>NC_068994.1:12931380-12935207 GCF_001194135.2 Octopus bimaculoides
GCACAAACCAAACACAAGAAAGTGCGTATATAACTTAATTATTGCATATATATAGTACATATATAATGCAAAAATACTCTTCAGACTGCATTAATCAATAAATTAGAAACAGAGTTTTAAAATTTATTCTTTCTGTGCAGCCCGCTATCAAATGATTCACAACCGGAGGCTGGGGACTTCTTAGCCGAATGTACCCCACTTCAATCACATCTGTTTTTAAAAATTAAGAAGTTAGCTTCCCAACCACATGGTTCTGGGTTCAATACCGTTGCGTGACACCTTGGCCAAGTGTCTTCTACTATAGCCTCGGGCCGAACAAATCCTTGTGAGTGGATTTTGGTAGACGGAAACTGAAAGAAGCCTGTCGTGTGTGTGTGTGTGTTCGTGCGTGCGTGCGTGCCTATGTGCGTGTGTCCTGCTGCCGGTTGACAACCTGTGGTAGTTTGTTTACACCCACGTAACTTAGCGGTTCGACAAAATAGGTCGATAGAATAAGTGATTGGCTTAAGAATGAGTACTGGAGTTGATTCGTTCCACTAAAAAAAATGATCACAGATGACTTTCAAGAAACACTACATGAAGCAAGTTTTCAACAGTGAAAGCAGAGTAACCTCCCTTGTTATGAACTGTTTCATTTGATTGGTAGAATTGTGAGATTAAGGCAGCGAGCTGGCAGAAACGTTAGCACACCGGGGGAAACCCTTAGCGGTATTTCGTCTGCCGTTACGTTCTGAGTTCAAATTCCGCCGAGGTCGACTTTGCCTTTCATCCTTTCAAGGTCGATAAATTAAGTACCAGTTATGCACTGGGATCGATGTAATCAACTTAATCCCTTTATCTGTCCTTGTTTGTCTCCTCTAGGTTTAGCCCCTTGTGGGCAATAAAGAAATAAGAAACGTTAGCAAGCCGGGAGAAACGCCTATCAGTATTTCGTCTGTCTTTACGTTCTGAGTTCAAATTCTGCCGAGGACGACTTTGCCTTTCATCCTTTAAGGGTTGATAAATTAAGTACCAGTTGCGTACTGATGTCGATCTAATCGACTGGTCCCCTCCCACAAAAATTTCGAGCCTTGTGCTTAGATTAGAAAAGAATTGTGAGATTGTTGGATAATATACCAGTTGTATTTGTCTTTACAGTGGAAGTGCATGGCTTAGTGGTTAAGGTGTTGGACTCATAATCGTAAGATTGTGGTTTCGGTTCCTGGACCGGACGATGCATTGTGTCCTTGCGCAAAACACTTCGTTTCACGTTGCTCCAATTTCTTAGTTGGTAAAGACGAGTCATCCTACGACGGACCGACATTCCGTCTAGGGAGGAATATATACGCCGGAGACACAGGAAAACCAGCCATATGCTTCTTACAGAGTTATGTGGAATAACCATTTGTCTTTACGTTTTGAGTTCAAAACCCACCGAGGTCAAACTTGCTTTTCAACCTTCTGGAATCGATAATATAAAGTATAAGTTAAGTGCTGACGGCAGTAAATATTCTGAAATGCTTCTTGAATAGATATCATAGAATTATAAGAGAAAATTATATTAGAAAAAAAAAAGAAATATGGAATGAAAGACAGAGTTGATCTCAGCGGGATTTGAGCTCGGATTGTAATAATCCAGAACAAATACAGGAAGACATTTTCTTAGTCAACCTCAGTTGAGCACTGGGGCTGATGTAATCGATTTAACTTCTCTCTCTAAAATTGCTAGCCTTGTGTCAACAATTTCACACACACACACACACATTTATTAAAGCTGAACATTTTTTCACAAACTGATAATCAGACGAACAGTCACGTGAAACTCTACCTTTGGTATTCGAGGACTATATTTTCCACCTTGTTTTGCATGTATGTGCTTTCTTGTGTGTGTGCGTGTGCGCGCGTGCATGCGTGTGTGCACGCGTCATGGACGCAAAATCAGAAGTGCCATTGACAGCTAAGAAGCACAAGGAGATGACCACCATCAGTGAAGATGGAGCAATCGCCATGCGCGCGCGTGTAAAAAAGGAAAGACAAGCTACCGAACTTGAAATGGCGAGTTGAAAATATATTTCCTTGAAATTACAATCCAAAACGGGGGAAAAAAATAATATCGGCGTTAATAAATTTTTAACGTCGTGGTGCAGGGGAGAGAACTCGCCAAAATTTCGATCAGCAAAAATTGAGATCGGTCAGAATGGAAAGTCAGTTTGATCTTTGTTAACCATAGTGACAATGTTGGACATGTTTCAGTATTACTAGGCGTATTCAGTAAAGCGTTAAGTAAATGAAAGTAAATAGCTTCGGAAATTTTCTTTGTAGAGAAAGTTCTTCTGCACAAATGATATATAACTAAGTGCAGACGACCATATTTGAGTTGATTTGTTTGTGTGTGTATCTGTGTGTACATGTGTGTGTGTGTGCATGCATGTGTGAGTGTGTGTGCATATGTGTGTGAGAGGGAGTGTGCATACATATGTATGTGTTTGTGTGTGTGTGGTGTGCATGCGTGTGTACATGTGTGAGTGTGCATGTGTGAGTGTACATGTGTATGAGTGTATGCATGTGTGTGTGTGAGAGAGAGAATGTGCATGCATGTGTGTGTGTGAGAGAGAGTATGTATGTATGCGTTTGTATATGTGTGCATGCATGTGTGTATGTGTGTTGGTGTGCATGTGTGTGAGAGTGAGTGTGCATTCATGTGTGCGTGGGTGTGCATGTGTGTTTGTTGTGAGTGTGCATGTGTTTGTGTGTTGGTGTCTCCCTGTCTTGACATCGCATAATTGCTGTAAACCAGCGTCATCATCACGTGGTCGGGCAGCAAACTCCTTACATCCAACCACCCTGTACCCTCACCACATCTGCACCCACACCAAATCTACATCACACCTACCTGTGTCCACATAACACCTGTGACAACATTAAAATTGCCAAACAAAAAAAACGAAAAGATCTATAATGGTTATTTTATTTTCCTTTTGAACCCAACGAATTGAAAAATTATATTTTTAATGTATCACACTTCATTTCTTTTCTCCTCTTCTCATATTTATTATGGTTATTATTTTGAAAAACATTATCATTGAATATTTGAAATATTAGATTTCTGAAATGTCAGCAATGATTTCAAGTGTAACTTGACATTATCCTTCAAAATCATATATATTTAATTGTACACATGCACAATATTCTTTTCTACTCTAGTTACAAGACTCAAAATTTTGGGGGAGGGGGCAAGTCGATTAGGTCGACGCCAGTACACAACTGGTACTTAATTTATCGACCCTGGAAAGATGAAAGGCAAAGTCGACCTCGGCGGAATTTGAACTCAGAATGTAACGGCAGACGAAATACCGCTAAGCATTTCACCCGGCGTGCTAACGATTCTGCCAGCTCACCACCTTACATAAGCACAATATTGGCACAGGCATGGCTGTGTGGTAAGAGGTTTGCTATTGAACCATATGGTTTTGGGTTCAGTCCCACTGTGTGGCACCTTGGACTTTTATTATGGTAGAAGACACTAAGTGTTGTCTACTACATCCCCAGGCCAACCAAAGTCTTGTGAATGAATTTGACAGATGGAAACTGAAAGATGCCCTTTGAGTGTGTGTGCTTTGTTGTGTTAAGTACTGGTTGTCACAAAGTACTAAAATACATATATACATTCTTTGATAATAATAAGAAAATATTAAAAACAGTTTACAAGAGAGTATTCAACAAAAAGTATTAGGAGTTCAATAAAAATCATGTTTGGTAGTATATATATTCAATAAAAACCATGTTTGTTTGGTTGTATATATATATACACAGAAAGAGATATATTTAAGAATTTACAAAAAATTGGA
>NC_068994.1:12935307-12950628 GCF_001194135.2 Octopus bimaculoides
TAGCATGGAAAGCGGACGTTAAACGACGATGATGATGATGATACATATATGTATATATACACTTATATATTTATATACACATATATATACATATATGTACATATACATATATGTATATATACACTTATATATTTATACACACATATGTATATTACTAGAGCTGTATTTAATTGATATCGTCTTCAGACCTAAAGTGTAATGGTGATGGAACAGTTTAGTAGAGAGGGCCATTAGAGCAAAGGCACAGGCCTGGAAGGACTGAAAATGTGGTGGTAGCAAGGATCTGTATCAAGTTGCTAGACAGGAGGCTAGGAGACAGGTATATTTCGCTAGGGGAGACACAGATAGAAGTTTGCAAATGTTCTGCAGCATGAAATCCAGTGGCTTGAGGTATTTTTGATTGCAAGATGGTCTTGCAGTCGAAAATGCCTCAAGCCACTGGATTTCATGCTGCAGAACATTTGCAAACTTCTATCTGTGTCTCCCCTAGCTAAATATACCTGTCTATCAACATGATACAGATCCTTGCTACCATCACATTTCCATTCCTCCAGGCCTGTGTCTTTCCTCTAATGGCCCTCTCTACTACACTGATCCATCACCATTACACTTGTCTGAAGGCGATATGAATTAAAAGCAGCTCTAGTAATGTAAATATTATCAGGTACACATGCGTAGTTTATGTATTTTATTCTAAATGCCCAATTGCTGTAAGACAGCATCCAAGAAAAGCTCCCAACACAACTTTGGGTGTTAAAGAACACTAAGTGTCCCAGATGAGGTGAGAAAAAACTCACCTCAAAGTGATTAAGAATGGCGAATACTGATATTTTGCTATCCTTGTGGCTTATCAATACCATGTACTTGGATCACCTCAAAATGAAATGAATTGCTGATCTGGGACTTAATTGCAAATACAACAAAGTCTATTTGCTGATGTGCTGTGGCCTAATACATGTGAAACAAAATTAAATTATGAATTGATGTAAACATTATTGGTTGCACATAAAAAGTGTTTGCGTTTTGTTTAAACATTCATTTGCTACATATATATATATATACGTTTCAAGGTTTGCCTTACGCTGATATATATTTTTTCAACATAACATATCCAAGAAAATATTTTCTCAGAGACAAATGCCCCAGCATTTTGCCTTTCAATGGTGTATATACATTAATTCAGATATGCTGATGGCTATTTTACACAATTATATAACCACACACACACACACATATAAGCACATACATACTCATATGTGTGTGTGTGTGTATAGATACAGAGAGGGAGAGAGAGAGAGATACAGAGAGGGAGAGAGAGAGAGATAGAGAGAGAGATAGAGAGAGAGATAGAGCGTAAGCTCGAAACATTAAAGACTTGCTCAATTCCTGAACGTTATACTAATATATCTATGTTTTCAACACCACCTGTCTTCGTCTGTTGTTTTTTTGTGAATTCTCCATATATATATATATATATATATATATATATATGTACATATATACAAACAAACAAACATGCACATATACATGCTTATACACACACACATAAGCACGTACATACTCATATATATATACAAACAAACATGCTCATATACATGTTTATACACACACACACATATAGTAGAGCATATTAAATGAGTTAAAGCATTCTCAACATACCATAGCAGAATAGTATTCATCATCATCATCATCGTTTAACGTCCGCTTTCCTGCTGGCATGGGTTGGACGGTTTGACTGAGGGCAGGCGAGCTAGAAGGCCGCAACAGGCTCCAATCTGATCTGGCAAAATTTCTACAGCTGGATGCCCTTCCTAATGCCAACCACAGTGAGAGTGTAGTGAGTACTTTTTACGTGCCACTGGCATAAGGACCAGTCAGGCAGTACTAGCATTGACCATACTTGAATCGTGCTTTTTATATGCCACCGGCACAGGAGCCAGTTAGGTGGCACTGGCAATGACCACGCTCTTCAATTTCATTCAGTGGTCAAGAATGTTTAATACATTTTCTATATACAGTATTCTTTCAACAATTTTTAAATAACTTTAATAGCATATCCAAAACAGATAACTGTATGTAGCTCTTTCTATAGCATGTTCACTTCTTGATGTAAAGATAAAATACAAGACAACTCTCAATATAGAAGAGGTGACAAGAATAACAAAGAATATTGTTTTCATAAATGTTCTTCCCTTAGATTATACATTCAACAATACCTAAGTGGACTTTACACCAATCAAGAAACAATTGCTTCAGACAAAAAAGAATTTCAGAAGAAATTATGCATTTCATGGTTCTCTATAACTTTCTACTCATCTTATTGTTATCAAAACAACTGGAAATTCTACAGCTATTGCTAGTGTAAATATATTGCAATAAAACACTATCTGCTTTTTGCTCTCTCCTCAGTAAGCTTAGACAATTTTAAAACTCATTCTTTGATGAATCTTAGTCTACTCATTAATATGATTATTAACAACATTTAAAACTTTTGCTTATAAAAATATTTTATTGAGACTAAATTTTACATTACAAGGGTGGGGTGAAAAGATGCCAGAGCTGTGAAATCTTGCATGCATTAATTTAAATCTTCTTATCAATAACTGCATTGTTTATTTCCAGGCAAACTGACATCTGACTATTCAAAGATGACTTCAGAAGTAACTAGTAGCAGTTTCTCTTGCAAGTGGACAAAATTTGGTCTTGTGATGTTATTAAGTACCCGAGAAAAAGGGTTTAGCCTTCCAACAACAGTCATGTAGACAAGGTTGCTACATTAGAGAATGACACTCCAGCTTTATTAACTGTACAAAAGTGGAAAGGGAGAGTCTTGAAGATGACCCAAGGTCTGGACATTCTACAACTACCATTACTGAGGTAATGATCGTGTTCACCACATGGTGATGGATGACAGGTGATTGACTATAAATCAATTAGCTAATGCTAATAGCCTATCCTGTGAGAGAGTTGATAATATTCAGCACAATGAACTTGGCAAGATGAATATTTCTGCTCGGTGGGTGTCATGTCTTCTAACACCTGATCAAAAGTGCACCAGGTTCATCACATCACAGGAAAATCTGATATTGTTTTAGGCAGATCCAACTGGTTTCCTTGAATGTTTCCTAACCCAGAATGAATGTTGGGATCATCACTGAGTTAGAGAGAAAGAGACAATTCATGCAATGGAAACATCTCTTCTCACCTGTTCCAAAGAAGGCCAAGGTAGTTTCATCTGCAGAGAAGGTGATGACCTCAGTTTTGGGGGATGCAAAATGGTATTGTGATTATTGATTACTCCCTGACTGGCTCCTGTGCCAGTGGTACGTAAAAAGCACCATCGGAACGCAGCCGATGCCAGTACCTCCTGACTAGCTCCTGTGCCAGTGGCATGTAAAAAGCACTCACTACACTCTCAGAGTGGTTGGCATTAGGAAGGGCATCCAGCTGTAGAAATGTTGCCAAATCAGATTGTAGCCTGGTGCAGCTGCTGGCTCTCCAGACCTCAGTCAAACCGTCCAACCCATGCCAGCATGGAAAACAGACATAAAACGATGGATGATGATGATCAAAAGGACCACACCATCAATAGAGAGTATTATGCCAGCTGGCTGAGGCAGTTACAAAAGGTTATCAAAACCAAACACCCAGGAAAACAAATGAAAGAAGACTTATTTCATCAGTAAAATGCTCCAGCACTAAAGTTTTTATTTCAATGGCTACTGTGTGTGACTGTGGCTTTGAACTGGTTGATCACCCTCTCTATTCTCCTGATTTGGCCCCATCTGACTCATCTATTTCCCAACATGTAAAATACTTGACTGGGAACCAGTATTGCAGTGATGATATCATACACGTTGTTGATGACTTTTTTGATCAACAGGAAGAAAGCTTTTTCATCAATGGGCTCCAAGCACTGTAACACTGATGGAAGAAGTGAGTGGACTGCAAGGGGGATTATGTTGAAAAATAAACCTCATTTGGTCACATTCCATGAAAGTATCTTGTCAGCCTATGAACTTTTTAGCTGAACCTCACACTGCAAGCCAAAATTCAAATTTCATCAGTTTTATAATTTTAGAAAAAAAGAACAGTTCATTTTTGAAACAAAAGAGAAATAGGTTTAATTTGTCCTAATTTGTTTTTACTCTTAGGCTAAACAAAATGAAGATTTGATAAGCTATTTTTATGTCTTTTTCTTTGGTATGATCACAGTTAAAATACACAAATTCTAAAAGCGTTTTTGACCAGTGTTTAAATTGAATAATAACTTACCTTGTGGAACATTTTGAGCCACCAATTCTGCGTGTACCACTTCTGTCATGACATGCATCAATTAACTTTCGTAAGAGAAGTAGACACTCTCGAAATGTAGAGAAGAAAGGATGATGGCTGACAATGCATAGTGATGTTAGGGTATTATTCCTAACCCGGCTGGCTGTTTTTAGACGTCGTCTAGTCCTTGGTGATCTTTGTGGGTGATCAGTGTCTCCATGATGGGGTGCTAATTTATTGGGATCTCCATAATGATCAAAACGATCACGAGACTTGTCACTTGAATGGGTTTTCCGTTCAAAAGGACGGAAAAAGTTTACACATATTCCATATCGAACAATTCCAGAATCTTTTTCAGTTAATGTAAATACAAAAGGTGTAGTTTCTCGCAGACTAGTTCTTCTGGGCCCTTCACTGATGCAACCTTCTGGTTGACAGAAGAAGATAACATCGTTTGGAAGTGGGAAATCTTTGTGGTCTTCAACTGGATAACGACGAAGCAGCTCAGGTGTTTGTGCTACATTATTATTATGATTTGGGTTGCGAGTTCCCACAATCACAATGTAATCCAACAGTCGTGGTGAAAAGTATTTTTTCATGTATTCACACATTCTAAGTGTGAACGGTGTATACTTTCAAATTATAGGTATGTGCTAGTGTTAGCACAATGGTTTTTATGTAATAGGTAGATAGTAAGCAAGCATCTTTTCCAGAAGAACTTCAATTGTAGTTGTTTTCATTCATTTCAGTGGAATGACATAAACCAACTAAAATTAAACTGGTGGAATATAAATCCATAATTGTGACAACTAACCTGTCAAAATAAATGAAATGGAACAGATGTAATGGAAACAATATTATTTAAGATTCAATAACTAAAACATATTTTCATATGGAAAATTAGTAAAGTTAATATCTTGTTTGAAGATTGGTTATTTCATTTTAATTGTGATAAATTTAGTTTATTTGAACTTTTATGTAAATTTAAATAATAATGGTGAAACTCAGGTGTTAAGAAGAACAATAGTAAAATTATACCAAGTGAATTTGTAATTGACCAAGACTATTTTAAAATTATACCAAGTGAATTTGTAATTGACCAAGACTATTTTAAAATTATGTGTGAATTTGTAGAAAATGGGATGAGTAGTAAGAGACAAATGATAACAGCTATGAAGGTCATGCTTAAATGATCGAGAGTAAGAGTTCAACTTTGGTTCTTATTGCAGTTCTTTAGATTGTTTCAGTTTTTACCTATGCACTAGCATGTACTGTTTTAGCTGTTCGTAAATGCTGACTTTTCTTAGTTAAATAATCAATAATCTTATTCCCATGCCAAATCTTGTGAAAGAGGTACATGTGTCATCTTGCTTCATAGTGTGTGTGTGTGTGTGGTGTGTGTGAGTATATATAAATATTATGACCATCATCATCATAAACTTTTCCTTGCTTGCATGAATTAGACAGAATTTGTTGAGGTAGATTTTCAAGAGTCTTTTTTTTTTGTCACCTGTCATGCCAACATATATATAGTGTATATATTTCACATGAGCAAGACATTAAATTGTATCTGGTGGTAAGGTTCCTGCTGGGGAGCTCAAGAATTTTGTGGAATATGTTGTTTCTCCTCAGATAATACTATTCATGAGACTGTTCTGGCCTAGGGTAGTAGTATGAAGATGGTACTGTGGCCAAGACATATAAAACTCAGAGAAGGGTTGCTCTCTAGACAAATATCACAGAGATCTATAGATATGTAGGTCATGGACTGATGTCATATGAACCAGTCCCATTGCTTGGAGGTTAAATAGGCCCTGTACCCCAAGGACAAACTTAGGAGAAAAGACTAGCAAAGTAAGCAATAAAAAATGCTAAAGCCTCTAGGCATGGTTCATGAAGAGATGCTTGCTAACTTGGTAACCTGCTTTTCAGGAAGAGATGCTAGCTAAGTTGGCAATCTGCTGCTCAATGAGAGACTTTTACCTATTTATTTCCTGTTTCTCTATAACTATAGTTTTCCTAACTATAATTATAAGCCCTGGTGCATGTTCTGTTGTTTTACACTTGGAATAATACTTTGCTGCATTGAAATATAGGTATATATATTTACCAAAAGGCATAACAATATTGAAATAAAAGAAACTTAATAGATCCAAATAAATATTAGCTTTTAACTCATTTCTATATGCAACATTATATACAACAAAACAAATAGAAAATTTTGACAATCAATGTCTATGTATACAATCATTTTCATGATTGGGATGCCTATGAGATCTTGGAAAAAAAGTAATTTTGACCAGTAAAAATTGTCATATCTGATGGATTCCCAACTCTACTAATAGAAACATGCAACTGACCATGTATGAATATGTCTATAGTATTGTAAAGAAAGTAACTAATTAAAATTAACAGAGAAAAATGAATATTTATTTGTGTGTTTTCTAAGAAATTTAAAGAACTGAGATTCATCATTTTCTTTCCATTTAATAAACTTCTTTTAGAAGAACATACATAAAGAGGTAGCAAGATATAGTATTTGATGAGAAATTGAGGTGAAAACAGCTCTAAAAGGCTGCTGCAGTGTTACTTGACTTTGCGTAATTACACATTTTCCATTCATGACAAATTGTGCATTCATAAAAGGTATTTTAAAATGGCTATAAGAAAATAATTATTCAACTACTGTCTGAAATGGTGGAACAGAGGAAACTGAAGTGGACAGTGCTTGAAAGTCATTTAGGTTACTTAGGTATTGCATGAGAAATTGGGGTTAAAACAGTGAAAGATAGGTAGATAAATACATAGCGTTTCTTATTGTGAAGAAAGCAATTTAACAGAGAAGAAAACAAATATTTATTTGTTGGTTTTCTTATGAGAAATTTCAGGAACAAAGATTCATAATTTCTTTTCATTTTGTAATAAACTTACTTTGATGAAATTTTATTTTTAAAAGTAGATGACCATACTGAGAAATATATATGAATGTCTACATACATGCATACAGAGGGAGAAAGTAAGAGAGAGGGGTCGTGGTTGCAAAACAAAACTGGAAAGAATGTTACAGACAAACAAATTTCACAAGAATCATAATAATGATTGCAAAAATCACTTGCCATTAGGCTTCACACAAGATAGATTCTGTTACACATTTTTTTTTCAGCAATAGGAAATATCCCATGCCTTATCACAGCTTTCATAAAGCCAAACCTGAATCACTCTCTTGCCAATTGTCATTATGAAGACAGTTTCTTATCTGAGACTGCCCTGGCTAAATGCATGTATGGTTGTGTGTGTGTGTATATAATACATACATATATATATATATATATATATATATATATATATATATATATATATATATATATATATATATATATATATATATATATATGCATACACACACACACATCTATCAATATATGTGTATATTTGTATTGCCATTATTCTCCTGTTATAATAGAAGAGTAGCCTCTCTTCTCTAGAGTTCAGATTATTAATGCCTTTAGCTGGATATCTTTGTGCTCTGACCAAATAGGTTATTCAATGATTGGTAGAAATAATGCGAAACCATAACGTAGAAAAATCTACCAATGTGTAAGAGCCAGCTGAACTGCTGCCAAATGATGATACTAACTCTCTTCCTTTCAGGTGAACAAGAAGCTATCCATGAATACGTTTTCCTGTCAGGTTGAAAACTGCAGAACTGTAACTATTCTGGAGAGATTCTAGAGATACTTGAATAGAAGTATGTAGTTGTATGTTGTGTACAAGAAGACAGAACTAAGACAGACTCCTTAAAAACAAGGAATACAAGTACACATTAATCTGGTTGGTGAGCAGCAACAGAATAGCAGTGTTGGTACAGAAGAAAAGTAGATGAAGTAACTGAAGTAGTCAGAGTATGTGATAGAATAATTAAGCTTATACTAGTCTTGGCCAATAAAATGACACTAATCTCTGCATATACACCACAATTAGGACTGCTTCTATGATGCTGTCTTGCAGACAGACTATCTCAATAATGAATGATAGTGATCTCATTATCATGGCTATAATAAAAAATGTCTATTCCCCATACATCTAGAACATTTAACAAAGGAAGGACTAGCCACTTAGTCATCGAAGCCAACAGTAGTTTGATTCCAAATGCATTAAAGATAGGAACCCAGTTGGATATTCAGAATAGTTGCACTGAGACTTAAAATGTCTGGTGAAGTTGGTCATGCCCTAGTTACTTGCACAGTCAATTAGGTAATTCAGGGGGATGATTGGCATAACTCAATGATTAGCATAACAGTTCCATCATCAAGTGCAGCAAATGCAAAGGAGATGCACCAGAGAAAGGCAACCTATTGGTACTCTGTCACCTATGATGTTGAGGGTTCCAGTTGATCTGATCAATGGAACTGCCTGCTTGTGAAATTAACATGCAAGTGGCCGAGCACTCCACAGACATGCATACCCTTAACATAGTTCTCAGGGAGATTCAGCATGACACAGAGTCTGACAGGCCCTTTGAAATACAGGTACCACTCATTTTTGCCAGCTGAGTGAACTGGAGCAACATGAAATAAAGTGTCTTGCTCAAGGACACAACATGCTGCTAGGAACCAAACTTGCAGCCTTATGATTATGAGCTGAAAACCCTAACCCTGAGCTGTGTACCTTACTGAAAGGCAACTACAAAAGTATCAAATTGTTGGTCCAGATTATGAAAGTTGTACAATTAGTTATAGTACAATTATGAACAAAATTAGTCAAGCTGAGACATAATTTGACTTAGTGTTAGGCAGAGTAATTAATGATACTGCATTCTTAAAAAGATAAAATGAGGATCTTGAATGTGGAGCATTTGTGAAGACTAGAAAGAAATGAAGTGAGTATGTTCCAATGTATGTATAATAGGAACAACTGGGCACAAGCTAAGTGAGATTAAAGCTGGCTACAAAAGTAAGCAGCTGTAGTAAGGAAGAAGACTATGCTGGTACAGGCTTGTGATAGGGTTGAAGAATGTCAGTTATATAAAGAAGTGTTCAAAGTTGATGAAACATGTAGAAAAAGGAGACCTGACAAAATACAACAGAGAAGATGCTGAATTTCACAAATGAGATGACAAATGATTGTTATGAGGGATGATATTATGGTGCTGGAGAAGATCAGCCCACCTAACCAAACAGTGCAAAAGCTTATTTAATTTGTGGTAGTGTTGGAGGCTCTCATCACTGTTATCCTCCCACTTATCATTCACTTTCTCTCTTATTCATGTTACTATGCTGCTTGTGTAACAAAAGATAACATTTTGCATATGTCTGTATTCAATACAAAGAGCCAATGTGACATTCAGCATGCTTCAACAAGCTTACAACAATGAAGCAATGGGTCATACACAATGTTTCAAGCAGCATGGGTGCTTCAAAAGCAGAACATCCCTGGAAGATGATGAGCAATCTGGAAGACCTGCAATGAGCGTTACCCCAAGAAATGTGGTATTGTGCATTGAGAATTCAACCCCCAGAGCCAGACCATCAATTGGGAGTTCTGTATGACATTTTGAAGCATTTGAGGGAGGACATTTAGTCAAAGTGACTGGATCTGTGGAGCAGGAAGAATTGCATTCTTCACTGAGCTCCCTTCATTTGTGAGTTTCTTGCCAAAAACAACATAGTATCACTTTCACACCAGCCCTATTTGCCACATTTAGCACTTGTGGACTTCCATCTCATCCCAAAGATGGAAATGCATCTGAAAGGTTGCTGTTTTAACACTACTGTCAAGATCCAGAGCAAATCACTGAAGGTCCTCAACTCACTTACGGAAAACAACTTTTAGGCTGGATTCCAAAATTGGCAGGAACGCTAGGACCAGTGTATTGCTGTGCCAAGTGAGTATTTTGAAGGAAATGTTAAAACTTAGGTAAATAAGTTATTTATTATTAAACATAACTAGTCCTGGAACATTTTGATACCACCTGATACTGTCTCTTTTTCTATCCTGTTATTACATTTTTTTCTACTCCAGCTTTTCAGTCACATTGTCTTGAATGAATGAAGATAACAATAGAGAACTCTTCACTCTTACTGAGTACAAAGTAACTTTACTAGTGCTGGTGCTATGATAAAATGCACTCAGTATACTTCTCAAGTGGTTGGCATTAGGAAGGGCATCTAGCAATAGAGACAATGTAAAATTGGAATATATGAGCGATATGTAGTCCATGGCCTGTCTAAAAAGGACAGTAACTCCAAATAACTGGTTTGAGCCATTACTACTCATCTATCCATGCCATGATAGAAAATGGATGTAAAAAGAAGGATGGTGATGAATTAAGCTAATAAATGAGATTCATAGAGACCTAAAGCTTTGCCCTAAAGCAACAAAGTACCCGGATGAAACAGTCACAGAACAAAAAGATCTAGTGTTAGAATGAGATGAGGAAGATAAGTTTTCCAGTTTAGAGCACTTAGTGCACTTTGTAAAGTGGTTGGTCTAAGGAAGAGGATCTAATCATGCCAAAATGGAACACATGAGCAATATGTGGTTCCTGATTTCTCTAAAAGGACAGTAGCTTCAAATAATTGGCATTACAACTCATTTATCCATGCCATGAGGGAAAATGTACATAAAAGTAATGATGATGATGATAATGAGATTTTGCAACATAGATTCATGGAAACCTAGAGCTTTCTCAAAAATCAAAAAATGCCTGGATCTATCAACAAAGAAAGAAACAGTAGTTTATATTTCAGAACAGGTAGTATAATGACAAGTAGACCGCTAATGAAACATATCAAATGAATTACATTTATGGACGAATCATTGAGTTACCAAGATAGCTAAACCTAAGATTGTTACCAATCTGGATGTCAAATCCAATGAAAATTATCATTTATTCAATCCATTTCAGATTTTTCTGGCAGTTCTCATAAGAAAAGTATTACATATAGCAAAGAAGTGGCAATGCAACAGTTACCACACTCTTTAATTATTCCCCTCAAATTCTAGTAGATGCCAGCTGCCTACTAAATTATTTAATTCAGTTCAATTTATTGTTATTGTATAGAAAGGTAATGATTAATCATATAACAGCTCAAATTGCAATAACAATACATATCAAGCATTAACATACAATAACATGCATACATACAATATTTAAATACTGTAATAATAATAATAATACAATTAAAATAACATTATTACATTGAAGTACAAAAGATGATATAAGAATGGGAGTGATTTGGGGGCAGTTTCCATTACCAACTGCAGCCATTTGAAGCATGTAGCAACTATCATATATTTTAGTGCCAGTTGATAAGCATCTCTGAATAAAGGTTACTAGGTTTGGAACTGAATTGCTGATTTTATCAATGATCCATTTTCTAATAGAATATACATTAAAATGAGGAATAAAGATAATTTTTATGATGCAAACGGTAAAGAGTAGTATCAGTTACACTATAGAAAATAAAATTAGGATAATATAAGTAAAATTTGAAATCTGCAAACCATGAGCTAGGTCTGTTCTGCCGGACTTATAAAGTAAATCTGACATTCAGGGGGTGGGGGAGAAATGCAATGTATTAGACATGCTAATTGCTGTTTATGATATGATCAATGACACAAGCTGCATATAAATATGCAAGCTGATAACAGCAAGACGTGTGTGGAGCAATCAAATAACTCCAATGGTTTTCAAGAGAACTGAAGACTAAACAAAGACAGTTGGACAGATGAAATATAATAGACTGATGCAACCGATGAAAGAGGCATAAAATGATGATTAACATTGCTCATTAATTCACGAATGAATAAGCTATTTTAACTCCACTTAATATAACTTGTAAATCAAGAGGAGTAGAAATAGCCAAGCCCAGAATGTTTCAAAGTATTTAGTCTATTCTACCAAGTTCTGTGCTCAAATTTTACAAGTATCAACTTCGCCTTTAATTTCCCTAGTGTTGATAAAAGAAGGATGTAATTGATAAATTATATTGCTTCCCTAAGAGCATTGACTTCAATCCAAGTAAAAAGAAACCAATATTGGATTGTAATTTTCTAAAAACTAATGAAAACCACACTAAATGAGCATAGTTATTTAATAAAAGTGTTGCAGTAATCTCATTAGAGAGGAAATTTTGTAAGGACACAAAAGAATACATCCACAATTTGTTACTATGCAATACAAAATAACCTATTTGTTTATATTATTGAAAAAAAATATCAATGAATGAGTTGATGAAATAAGTCAGTCTGAAACATTCCTGCAATGCAATCATGTGGAGAAATATAAATCAATGTGATAAAATGTTTGGTTAATTTAATAAATTGATAAAAGGCATGACACTTTGGTGAACCTTTTAGTAGCTGAAATGTACTCATATATGAAAGACTCATGAATGTTGATCAACCATGAAGAAGCCATTTTTAATTAGCCTTCCCTTTTGTTAAAATGTATAGCAGTAGCTTGGAGGAATAATTATCACTGAAGCAAATTACAATTTTAAAAGGAAATAAAATCTATCTTGTTCCTAAGCTTAATTCCCCTTGTATCAAGAATCTACTAACATATTCCTCAATTTAAACAAAAAGAAAACAAGCCCACTGTCTTCCAAGAGCCCTTTTATAGAAGATGTATTCCTATTAGAACAGAAATTACTATTCTGCTTTCCATATGAGGACACACTTCATTCTGGCTAGTCCTGAAAAATTTATTGTGTTCAACAATGCAGTAGGAATCTAGCAATCAGTTATTGTTTCAACTTAGGGTAAATTTCCCAGTAATTATTTACCACGTGCAAGATAGCCACAACAATCAAAGTAGTTTCTGCGTAATTGCTGAACCTATTGAAAACAAAACGAGGAAAAAAAAAAGGATGCATTGGAAAATGTAGTCCTAGATATACAAAATATGGGATGGTCATGGCTGAAATGCTTTTGATCATAAAACTTGAGGAAGGATGAAAAGAAGCTAAACAATACTCCATAGCAACACTTTCCTATCTGGAGTGTTTAATCTTGAAAGAATAGACATGGTTTCTTTTTATTAATGCCTCTCAGGTGTTCACAAAGGCAACTTGCCATAAAAAAATATTTGTAGAAATTGACTGACACATTTTCTCAACCTAGTAAAACACTCCGAGTAAGTTCAAGCATTTGTGTATTTTTTTTTAAATAGAACACTGCATGATGGAATTAGTCATTAAAATTTGAATTAGAAGTTTCTATCTGTAACAAGCTCCAAATTTAGGCTCACCGTTAACTTTCTCTTATCTGTTCTAATAGTACAATCTAGATAACCTAAAAGACTCGATATTTTAATTGTAGTCTATATGATTTAAAAAAATATTTAGTCAGCTGAAGAGCACCCATGATCCTTGCAAGTCTTCCTTGCTGAAGATTAATGCAGCTGATGTTCAGCTAAAACTTCTGAAGGCCAATACCTGCAGAAAAAAACTTGGACAAGGATGGATTCCAGAGAATTAATATCTCTGAAGTGTGAGGCATATGAGGATGACAAGAAGGTAAAAGATAATTACATTGGGTGAACTTAATAGAAAATGCTATACAGTTTGCTAAGTCAACAGATCAGAGACATCACTGAAATATTAGCTTAGTGAGAAGAAACAGCACACTGTGAGCCATTGGTTTGTAATAACAAGACAAAGCTGCTGGCTTCAGGGAAAAATCCTCTTTCCATTAACCTATAGACGTTTATATTTAACCCTGGATACTTACTTCATTAATGTGGGAAAGGCTGACAAGTTTATTGTTGCTGCTCTCTCCTCCTGTGACTAAAAGATTAGAATAAAAATTAGATGTAAGAGATTACATAAGACATTTATTACACTGAAAATATTTGAAGCTAAAAATGTCTATTATGTTAGTTATGTGCATATCCTATCATTTTAAAAGACATATTTACCAGCTGAAGTCATCCTGAATATAATAGGATAGAAAAGAAGATGAGATGGTCATGGTTTGACTGCTGGTGAATATATATAAATATATATAGAGTTAGGGATCTGTCATAAGGTAAAAGTTAGCAATGAGTATAGCAGTGAATTTAGTGTGCAGGTAGTAGTTCACCAAGAATAGGTTCTCAGTCCCCTCTTGTTTAACATAATCCTCCAGGCCATAACGGAGGAATTTAAGACTAGCTGCTCCTGAAAGCTCTTCTGTGCTAATGATCATATTCCTTTAACTGAGTCTCTACCAGAATTAGAAAACTTTCAGGTGTGGAGGCAAGGTCTAATATCAAAGTGCTTTGGAATTAATTTAGCAGTGATCGATGTACTAGTAGTAGGAAGGCAAAAAAGATTACTAAACCCTTCAGGGAGATGACCCTACTTGATATGTAGAAAAGGTGTAGGTAGAAATTCCATATGGTGTACTCAGTGCAAGCTATGGGCACATAAGAGGTGCAGCAGCATCACAAGAAGGTTAACAGAGAAAGTAGTCTTTGTGTGTGGCAGATACAATAAATACTAAGCATGAACAGGATATAGACTTTCCCAAATGTCTAGGGATATTCTTAGAAGTAAATAGTTTCTGTTACATGGGTGACCAAGTTAGCAGTGGAAGAGGATGCTCTGAAAGCATAGTTGCTAGAATAAGAACAGGCTGGGCAAAGTTCAGAGAGCTATTACTTTTGTTGGTAACAAAGGGCCTTTCCCTCAGAGTGAAAGGCAGACTATGATGCCTGTGTATGAACAGCTATGCTACGTGGCAATGAAATGGGTTGTGACTGCAGCAGCATCAGATGTAGTGTGCAAGAGAGAAAACTGTGCTGATATGGTCATGTGATGTGTATGGATGAGGACAGCCACACAAAGAAGTGTCAGTCTCTAACTGTAGAGGGAACCTGTGGAAGAGGTAGACCCAAGAAGATGTTGAACCTCACAAAGATGACGAGATCAGGACATCTGGCAATTCCCTCACATGCCTACTTGCAGACACTATATGCCCTCACATATTTACCATAGTTGCCCCTCCCACTCGCTCTAATTTCTCTCACCATCACTTACTACAGTCATTTCTTCCTCACTT